>NW_017259196.1:1500818-1538771 GCF_001594045.1 Atta colombica
CTGTTTGCACGCGTAACATTGCTAAATCCTGTACGTAGTAAATGCACAGCACGATCCTGCCTCTATCTCTCTAGAGTCTGGACGAAATGCGCGAAACGTGCACGTACGAGCACGTTTCGCGCATTTCGTCCAGAGGCGATCTCGATGCGGCGCGTTGAATGTCGTCCCAATGTAGAATACCGCTGGACTCGCATATCGTCTTTTCAGAAATTACTTCGCACGTTGATTTACATACATCGAGTCCGAAATTTGCGATAGTATCTCCCTCTTTTTGCTTGCAATCTCTTGTTATAACATTCGATTGGATATATTTTCGGTAATTCATTATATCCAAGAATGTACAAGATATGTTTAAGACGCGTTGTCCTCATTGAGTTCAAGATTCTTCGAGAGTATCATTTACATAAGAAGAGCGGAGTTAACAGAGTTGGCGAAAGCACAGACTCTCGCATAATGCGTAACACGTAAGAAAATTAACCAATCAGAATCTTTCATTTCCTTTCTTCCATGAAATAAAAGACTAATTGATCGATTTTTTTATGTCTTATCGCGTTATGCAAGAATCTATGTATATGAATCTCCTACTCTTATAGGCTTTTTACAGTAAATCATTTCTTAAACTGTAAGTCTTAAGCTGGAAGAAATTGATCAATCATAGTCGAATGTGAAAAGAATAATTATCTATGATTGGTCAATTTCTTACAGTTTAAGACTTGCAGCTTACGTAATGGTTTATTGTAGAAAGCCTATAAGTCACAGAAAAGACGCGTTTCTCATCGGTGTTTCGATTCTTTTTCCCATAAGAAGATAGTGAAAGGATATCTCAGACAAGAATAGAGTGACAAAGGTTTTCGTCATTGTCAGCGCTAGACACACTTAGATCGATTTCGACTGACGTGTCAAGGAAATTGACACGCTGTTCTGAGAATATACGTACTTTTTAGTCGCACTGAGTTTCTTTACTATGTCCGCAGGAATGTGTCATGTCATACTGTCAGTTTCGGGCTAACTGAGGTATCGACCACGCAAACTTGTCTTCCAAAATTCGAATCCGATACAATGTTGTACGTTACAAATTCTTTTGACTTAGTAACACGACGTTAACAGGTGATCAGAAAATATTCGGCAACCTTTTTGTTTTTAAATAACATCAACATCTGCACAAATAAACAAGTCCAAGTTCTTTTTGTAAGTCGACATTTCGTAAGTAGACGCCTGTCTGTAGCTTCGAATCGACCGTTACATTAGCACACGAAAAACAATAGAGAAGAGAACTCTGTATCTTGCAGCGGGAAGAGGCAGCCTCCTCACTCACGTGCGAAGGGCCCTCGCAACTAATTTCACTTTCAAAAGTGCCTACCTCGCACGTTCTCATTATTTATCTGCAATTAAGAATCTCAAGGGGCGTCGGCGCTCTGCCACGCCGACATACCCTCTCCTGTCCCACTACTGTCTGCTTCGTTCCACCTCCCGCTCCTCCGCTTTCAGCCACTTCTGCATACACCGACCGGGCACTGAAGAAGAGAGGATCCTCACTGTTCGGGTGGTCTCGCACCGGCCCCTCAGGTTCATCACAGACAGCGCCGCGGCAGACTCGCGGCTCCCGATGGCGCTCTCCTCTCTCTCTCTCTCTCTCTCTCTCTCTCTCTCTCTCTCTCTCTCTCTCTGCGTGCATGATTCTCTCTCGCTCTCTTTTTCCTCTCTCTCTCTCTCTCTCTCTCTGATTTCTCTTTTTCTTTCTGTCTACCTCAAGTTAGGCCTCCGCCCTCCCGCAGTTTTCTCTCTCCTCTCCCCTTTGTCTCTCTCCTTTCTTTCTCTCTTTTTCTCTTCATCGCCACCGCGCTGTCTGTTCTTTCTCTCGCGAGCCGCTCACCTCGCTTAACGTCAAAAAACATCGCGATTTTATCATCCCTTTCAATTAACTTAACAATATGCCAGATACACAACAAGAGATAGCCAATAATTCCGCAGCCGTAAACGCGACCGATGGGGACCGACGGGGCGGCGCAGCTGCCGGCAAAGTTTCGTCTTGAGATTGTGGCCGAACGGAGCGAGGCGGAGGAGGCGAGCCAGAGCGACGCCGTGCCCGAAGAGAACCAGCGAAACGCGCATAACACACTACCTCTCGAACAAGTGACGATGCCTTGGCATTGAAACGGGTCTACTTTTCGGCGCGCGTAATCCCGATCGTAATGTCGTGGCCATTATGCTCGGCAATTCTTCTTTCTGTCTCTTCTACTCCATTCCCTTTTCTCTCTCTCTCTCTCTCCCTCCCTGTCTTTCTTTTTAACCTCTTCTTTCGCATCTCGATATGTCGCGGAATTTGCCACCGCACGGTCGATAAGATTCTCTTGCATATTAGAGTAGGTACTTAGTCGCGACCATATAATGTTGGCTATCGAAGAGAAGATGGTAGCCCCTTTTTTTTATTTTCACCACCGCTTCTCTCGCTGTCCGTTGTACGTCCGCCTACACGTATATGCTTGCTCTCTTTTCTCACAAATATGTATCTCGAAAGATATCCTGAAAAGTTATATGATGACAAATGACCACTTTCGAGTAAGTCATCTGTATTATCTCGTGATAAAGTCGCGCTCTGAATATTTTTCGGATTATTGTTCATTATATCACTCTGGCACTCGCGACTGGCTACCGATCTTACGCGTGACTCGCGTGCATTTCAATTTTACGTCCCAGTAGATAATCTTGTTCTCGAGATCGCGCTCGTTATTTACAAGGAAGCTGCTTTTTACCGCTTTTTGTTCTTTTGCAGCTCGTTACACTGCGACGCTTTTTCTTCGCAATGGTTAAGAAGCCGGTGTGGTGCCCCGTTGACGAAATACTGCGTCGAGTTGACTGCGTTTCGTCCCCGCGACGTAATCTCGAGTTGTATTATTTACCGCGACGTCTCACCAATGCCAACGACCGACGAGTAACGTCGCGCGTATTTTACGCTCGTAAAATACGATTAAAATAAAGCGTTAGATTTCTTCCCGAAACCACTTAACGACAAATTCCGGTCGTTGACTTTTGCAACGTCATTATTGCGAAATTGCCTCATTGTATCGGCTGAGAGGAGCGTAAGAGAACGCGCTACGGTTTCTGTATTGAAAGTAGGAAGCAAGAACGTCTCTTTCTGTATCTTTTTTTTTTCTTTCTCGACTGTTACCATCGATCAATCACGATTCTTATCTTCCAGCTGTGTCGAGTCGCGAGATCGTATTCGATAACGACGAGAAAAGAATTACGCAAACGCTGCTGTGAACGAAAATGTCTACCTGAAAAGTTAAATTCGTACGCCCGTCCGTTGCGAAAAAGTTCTTGAACTCTTCCATGGCGCGACAATGTAACGAGGACCTTTATCGCTTCGATGATTAATTCAGAAGTGCCGCGAGATCGGTTGCGCGGCTAACGGAGAATGATGGTGGCGGAACTGTGTTAAAACGCGCTTTTTACCCCCCGCGGTAACCGAAACGCCTCTCCCGTGTCCATCGAGATCAGCATAGTCATCATCGTCGTCTTCATCGCCCTTCTGTCTTTCTCCTCTTCTTTCTCCTTCTCCGTTTTCGTCCTTTTCCACTTCGCGTTATTGAGACGAACGCCGATAGATTACGTGACGATGCCAATTTACCTCTCTCTTCACCTACATCTCCCTCATTTCTTCTCATTATTTTTATTTATCCTTGAAAAATTCCTAGAAAATACTTGAGACTCCATTTTAATCATCCTCCCCCCCCTCCCCTCCTCTGGAAACTTTATAAATTTAAAGTAGTGGGTAATTACTGACTATCAATTCAAAGTATGTCACTGGATAATCAATAAAATTCAACTGAAAAAGAAAGAAAATTTATGCATAATTAAAATACCGATATTTGCACATCAATTTCAATACATATTGAATACATACATCAAATTTATACACTAAAGCGAGGTTATCTAGGGATTTCACATTTTATTGATTTTTTTAATCATTATTTCACTGTTTTCACTGATTACAGTGGCATACTTGAAACTAATAATCGATGATTATCCGTTGATTTAGAGAAAGATATTACAGAGAGAGACTGTGAGCACGCAACGGCAATCTATAAAAGTCGGGAAAGAATCCACATTTGCTCAACTGCAACGTGCAATGAAGTTAAGAATGGTCTGTGGATCATTTCAAGGACGCGGTGAGACCGGTAGAAGTATCGTTGCGCGTTTGAAATTCCTTCGATCCACCTCGAGGACTCGCGTTCAAGTAATTGCCGTCTTCTTCAGTTCACCGAGTGCCTCTAACGGTTACTCGTGTCAGAGATTCGTTTGGTCAGACATAGCGGCACGGCGTTCAAGTATCTATACATCGCATATCGTTAAGAGAACGCGCATGGCCGACTCGAAGATTTAAAGAATTAGCTAAAATGATGAAAGCGGGAATTAGATTCCGGTAAGCAAGACTCACTTGCTGCGGGGCTTCTACTTTGCTTATCCTTGTTGTGGCTTACTTCTTGTTCCTCTTGCTGTATTCTTTTCATCATCATGCTGCCGAAATGTAATGGTCTGTGAAAAGCGGAAAAAGTAATGAGAGACTGAAGAGAGTCGTTTTCTTCCATCAGGATGATACGATGCGAAAGGAAGAAAGATTGGGATGATGGAAACGCCAGCGAATATAATAATTATTTACAGCTTTTAAGACGTCTAATGAAGTCGTCTGAGCATCGTGTAGATTTCGTTCGAAGAAGGAAACTATTTGAGATTCCACGACGGCCGTATTCTTTTTTTCTAGGCAAATAGCTCGAGGTTCAAAGTGTCTTAACGAGCTATTGATTTAATGGCAGCTCATTTAAATTATAATAAACCGGTTACCTGAGCTTGATCTAATGATGTAGAAAATTGATGGCAAATATTTTCATCCTGCTGATCATGATATTTGCACGTCCACGAAGAAAAGCAGCACGACGAACGATTATTTTGTATAGAATCGATTAATCGATTTTGTTTTCAAAGTGCAATATTCTCTTTAATAGTGCAACCTTGTAACTTATCGAGCATACGCTTCTCATTTATACGCCTATTTTATTACCTTTAGCATGTAACTGGTTTCGGAGAATTAATGCCTCTAATTTATATTATATTTCTCAGAACTTGTTATTACCTTTATGCCGCTTTACTTTGCAACAAATTTAAAGTTAATTCCATTTATAACGCGAAAAATTAATTGTGAATTTCATATCATTATAACGCGTATAATTGTTGCATTAATCATGTGTTCATGCGACAAAAATACCTTGGATATAATTAGCGGATAAAGATATATGCAATATGAGCAAATATTTCCAAGCGATTGCGCCGTCATTTCGCTACATTGCACTCTGGGACTCAAAAGATATTTCCTGGCGATCGCGAAAAGCCAGTATCTCGCGGAGGATGATCACAGCGAGAGTATCTCGGTGATGCACTCACGTCGCCCATCATCCTCGTCTACCCCGTAACCGTATCGTATCCGTACTGTATCGTCCGGTCGGACCATTACGCCGGTACGTGGTCTATAAGCTATGGAGAGCACAGAAAGTTATGGCGCGGCGTGCGCGGTCGCACGGCGAGAAAACCCCCGTGGACCGGCCGACGGATCGGCCTGTTGTCCGCTCGTAACTCGAGGTAATTAGAATCAGAAGTACCTACACTACACCCTTCCTCCATCGGCCGTTGGTCCGTCCATCCTTCGTCCGCTCCCGTCCTCCCTCATGCATCCCTTCGCCTTGCTTCTCGCCCTTTCTCTTGTTCTTATTCCACCTTTTGCTTCAGTGTCTCGTGTATTCTGTCGGCCGTCGTCTCGTTGCCCCATGTGGTGCGTTTGCATATACACGCACGTGCGTAAGCGATGCGCGAGGCAGCTTGCCTGCGCAGCGCGTAGACGTGCGCGTGCGGCTCTCCGTTCCTTTCTCCCTTTTCCCTTCACCGGAAATCGTCCATCTCTTAAGTTTCTATCTTCTTCTCGTTCTGATTTCAGAGTCTCTCTCTCTCTCTCTCTCTCTCTCTCTCTCTCGCTACGGTGTATGGAATTCCTTGTCTGATGAGACACGAGTATCCCTGTGTTATTAACACATTAAAACAGCAATTGTACACTCGCTTGAACGACAATTAAATTTAACTAACTTACGTTCTAAGCAAATCTGAAAATCTAATGAAATTATTAAAATTATAATTGGGATCTTCAAAATAACTATATTTTCTTCTAAATGTTGTTTATGCAGCTATAAAGAGTCAGGATGTTTTTTTTATTATCGAATAAAGTGTCTAGTATTCTAGAGAGAGACATATAATTGCGAGTAAATTTATCTATGTAGTAAATTTGCAACTTATACAATTTCTCTTTTTTTTCTTTTTTTATCTTTTAGCCTTGATTTTCTAGTGATTTTTTTTTTCTTTCGGTGGCTCTTCCTCATCACGCGAGTTTTAGCGAATTCGTTTCGCTTCATGTATACGAGGAATGCTCGTTACGAATGACTACTTCATAATTGCGATTATTATCGATCTTCCGGAGATGCTAGCAAAATCATAGTAATTTCGTAGCTCGGTAGTTCTCTTAGGTATCTGGGTGGTTTCTTGAAGTCTCGTCTTATATCTTATGTCGTTGCGCGCGAATAATTTTTATGATATTAAATCTTGCATGACAATTTCATTGATGATAAAATATACCGATGATAAAATATACGCGGTTAGCATCTATGGTCATACATACATGCGTGCCCACACACAATTGATATTATTAAATTTTTGACGAAAATGATGTTGTCGGACAGGTTCATTGAAAAAACTTGTCGAACGAGTAATTCAAGAAGTAAAAGTTTTTAACGTCCTCGGCGAATCGCTTCTATGCACTCGTTCCTTACATTCTATTCTCACATACGTCCTGACGATCCTGACATCCGACCTACATCTTGACGAATAAAGAATAAATTGCAACAAAGTCGAGTTAATTAGGGTACGACGTCGCTAATAAACTCGACATTATCTGTACCACGTTCTCATTAATCCGGACAATTCATGTATCGCGTAAGGATAACGGAATGATTGGTTGCTTTCTACATTTGACAAATAGCATCGAGAAAGAGATCGCAAAATATCGACCGATTGTTGTTGCGACGAAAGAACGAGATCGAAAAACTCGCGCCTTCTCGTGAGCTGAATTAATTAACTGCGGCTGTAGCGAAATCAAGGCCGCGATATGATGCGCCCGGGTTTCGGACGAGGACCCGGCCGCTTTTTAATAGCCCTCGGGAGTAATGATCGATTACTTCGAGTTGCGTGTTAGGAGGTCTCGCGGAGGGGAGAAGGGAAGGGGAACAACATTGTCGCGCGATTCGCCCAGCAGGCGACTCTGAAACATCAAATGCGGCCGCTCGTCGCCGTCCAAATTATTATTACTGCTCCGCACGGTAACACCCGTGGGCCCGCAGGTGTAAAAGTCGGGTTCCGCGTGTGCGTGTCCGGCCGGCGGCACACGCACTCTCACGCATTCACGGATTCTTTGTAGCGATAGCGTGTAAAAGCACGCTCGCGCGTGAAAGGGCTTCTAAGAGAGCTAATGCGGTCTCTTTTCGGCTGTGTAATCAGACGTACGGACCAGGGACTGACGGGTGGAGGAGATGGCATTAAGAAATGGCGCGAGAAATAAAAATTAGTCCCATTTGCTGACCGTTGGTATTCCCCCGGAGGTCGTCCAGGGACGAATACCGGCGCGATTTCGGCCCGATCATTATGTAACATTGGAACACAGAGTTGTTGGAGAAATTTATGCATACGTATATACACAATCTTATCCCGTGCATCGTTTATCACTTATGTTAAATCTGACGTGGCGCGTCTTTCAAAATGGTCTCGCCAAATGTTTTTCAATGTGTCGGGTCTCACTATAAATGGGATAAAAAACGATGTTACGAATCACTTGAAAGAAATCAATCGAGAGATAATCAACACTGTAAATCAGTATAGCGGAAGATTGGTAGCGGCTAAGTCTCATTTTAATGTGGCATACTCATTGCCACGACTCTCGTCGAGATATGTTTACGATGCTTCTTTGTAAACTTGTATGCCATGTTGTGTCAGTATTCCGTCATCCGATTATAAGGCCGGTCTTAAGAATAGACATCCACCTTTTGGATACATCATCAAGATGTGGAATCTCTTCGTATTCTCTCTCTCTCTCTCTCTCTCTCTCTCTCTCTCTCTCTCTCTCTCTTAACTAGCAAGAAGGAAGAAGTGGAGAAGGTGCGCCATTGTCGAATCGAAGGCCAGAAGAGGTCGTCGAACGGCCATCGTTCCCGGGTGTAGGTGGTTGAGAGAAGGCCAGACAAATTACCCCCGACTTAATACGACAATGTGCCATCAACTTTGGCCTACACGCTGACAGTTACTATTTCATACACCTCCTCCTGCCTTCATCCGTGTCCCCACCGCTCGCATCAGACTTCATCGTCTCCCGATTCCAACCTCCCGCCGTGTCGTTATGCCACGTGCACGGTGGGCCAAGAGATCAAGATCGAAAGTGGTACAACTCGATACACACGAACACGTTAGATTGCGGGGGAAGTTTCTTCAAATTTTATGCAAGCTTCGATTTAGATTTTAATTCGAGTTTGGTGGAATCTCTTAATTAATTCTTGTTTTATTGCAAATCTACCTCAATTAATAATTCAATTCTATTTCATAAAATTTATATTCTATATCTCTATTAATACATATTAATTTTGATTGATTTCATCGTGTATGGAATTTATAATCCTCTTGATACATTGATATATTGTTTTCTTGATTATAATTCTTATAATTCTTGATATATTATAGTTTTTCTCTACATTTCGTGGACTCACGTGTCATGTGATTCGTAAAAAAGATCCGAAGGCGACCCAGATAATGTAGATCATTCAACGTTGATGTACCGTAATTAAATAACAATTAGCGAGAATGAATAATCGTCCGAGAAGCGTAGGTATGCGAGCGGCACACGTGTAACTGCCCTTGATGTATGGTTCTATAAACGCGCATTGTGCCCGAGACGAAATTGATCTCGGAGCTAAGAGGCGAACGGGGAACCCTTCGTGCGATAAAGAGTCGGTTCGACCTGGCGGACTTACCTACCTACCTATCTATCTATCTATCTACCTGTCGGTGAATGCCAGTCGTATCGGTGGACGATCCACTTGTTTCGCGAATTCGACAAAAGCGCTAATGAAGATACCCGCGGCTGAAGCAATGAATACGAAATGAGATGCTCTTAGAAAAGCCTCAGTACAATGAACCGCGGCCACGAAAAGAGTCAAAGACCCTGAAGGGCGCTCATACACGAGGTGTAATCACTGGACACTTAAACGACGTCTCTCTGCATCTCACTCTTTCCACGTTCCCTGCATTCTTCCTCCCGCCATCGTGGTCCTTTTCGCGCTCGTTCTTCATTTTCGGATGCGTGAGAGATATCTCCGAATCATTAACGGCAATTAAAACATTGATCAAGTGGGACGGAGCCCCGCGATGTAACGGAGGGACGTACCCAGCCGAATGTGAAAAGGGTTCCATGAAGCTCAGAGGGTGAGCGAATCTGGGAGGAGAGAGGAAAGGACCTCATGCGGCGAGAGCATATTACTTCGCAGGAGGCTACGTGGGCCCATCTTCTTCTTCTTCTTCTTCTTCTTCTTCTTCTTCTTCTTCTTCTTCTTCTTCTTCTTCTTCTTCTTCTTCTTCTTCCAATCCTCTTTCCCTCTTTCTTTCTCGTGCCCTTATATATTTCTTTCTTCTTTCTCTTTCATTCGCTCTCTGTAAGCCTCTGGGTGTCTTGCTCGTCGCAGTGTCTCTCAACATGTCTCTCGTGTAACTGCGTGTTACGAAGGATTTTTCCGCATGGCTAGATACCTCAATGATTATCGTTGAGGTAATTTCTCTTTTAGACAATCTCATATAGATACAACGTGTATATTTAATTGGTATCAGCGCGGGTATATACGTTCTTAAATGAGGTTAATACGCCCGTCGATTAATACGCCCGTGAATAGTTGATTACGCAATCTGTAAATTCACTATTTCCGAATCACAAGCTAGTCGCAATCATGATTTAAGTAATATTTAAACGATCGATCTTTTTTTGCGTTATCTCGCTCCCGCTGTGCTCCGATTCGCTTGATTGGATAGCGAGAGTTTGAACGCCAATCATGCGTGATTTGTATCGCACGTAACTCGACAATTAAATTGATTCAATCTGTAACGCAAATAATGTGGACAATTTAAAATCTGTAAAGGAAGACGTAAATCACATTGAATACGGTTCAAGTAATTCAAGTAATTATATTATATAATTTGAGAGTTAGTTTTGTTATTCCTAATCTAATCAAGTTTAACTAAAAATGCTTGGAATCTTATTTAGATAAAGATATTTTTTTCTTTTTGTTCTTCTCGATATGTCTTTTTTGTTTAAAATATCGTATTGCGATATAAACGACCGGTATGTATCGAGCAGATTACTATCGTAGGTAAGATTGAGAGCTCGCAGCTGCATGCAGCAGTCCGTATCCGGATGATGTGGGAATACCATGCTATCGTACGATATATTCCCGTAAAACGGAGATAGCCGCGCGAGCGAGAAACTCAATCCAGAAATCCGCTCGTTCCTATTTCTTCGTCGTGTGTCCATGAAGAGAAGGAAGAATCAGGAAAGAATCTCGTCGAAGCGGGCAGCCGTACTCGAATACTCGAATATATAATATAGTATCGATGTGGGTATCTCTAACCTTATTGCCCTCTTCTCTTCTCCCCTCAGCAATCGAATGTAAACGCCGTTAAACAATTCCGTCGGTAAACGGTCAAGCTCGCTATACGAGAACACCTTGTGGTACGTGAGGTTGGTAAGTATCTAAGAGATTATAGGGCCATAATCGATTCTTATATTTTAGGATTGTCTTAAGATGTTATGAATACAGTCTTAAGATGTTATAGATCAATCAGAGAATCACATTAATATCTTAAGACATTACTTAAAGTCTTAAAGTAAGAACGAACTATGAATATTGACCTAGATAACACGAGAGAAAGATAGATAGATAGATAGATAGATAGATAGATAGAGAGAGAGAGAGAGAGAGAGAGAGAGAGAGAGAAAGTTAAAGAAAAAGAAAAAGAAAGAGAGGGGACAGTGAAAGTCGCAGAAGGGTTGATGAACGAAGAGGTTGGGTCTAAGAAGGGGCGAGTGTCGGCAATCGTGTTGTCATTTCTCAAACAGTCGTGCCGCCGCATTCATGAACTCAGTCGTTCTCTACCCCTCTATTCCTCTTCTTCCTCGGTTACCTTCGATGTTCTTTTCCAGCGGCATTCATTGCTTCTCTCTGTTCTGGACGGAGTCGCCTGCCGTGTTCCGTGCCGCGCGGCTATTTATTTAATATTGTCACCCGTCAAGCAGAAAAGAAAGAGAGAAAGACGAATTAAGAGAAAGAAGACACCGATAGTTTCGTTGACGATCTCATCGTTAGAGATCGATGATTCAGCTCGCCGCTGTAATGATATCGACTGATAAGCCACGATATAGATCGAAAGGAAATGCAAAGAATACGCGAAAAAGTAGGTTTCTCTAGTCTTCATCCTCCATGATCGATTATCGGTTATATTATAGAATCACGTAGGACGAGGAGCACGATGATCGAGCGATGATGAGCGTACTAATGTCAAGTAGCACGTCATTTAATTGATCAACGATAGATAACTACTGATAATCAACGATACGCCACAGCCATTGATTTTTGACTAGTCGACCTCCGAGGTCGATTTTAAAAGAAATTGATCATTGTGATTATGACAGAAGTGCTCGATGATGTGTACGTAATTGAACGCGACTGCAAGGCCATTCATTTGGATCGTTTCGCTCCTAACAAAGTGCTCGTTCTCACGTCCTACGGACGCATAGACGGAAGAAGGGAGAGAAAGGTACAGCACATGTGCGTTAAAGGAATTTAAATTGGCATTTGCTGAGTAAAGAACCTGGAATTACTGCAAAAGTCTCCGATCCTCGCCCACGCGCGTTTATTACCGA
Organism: Atta colombica; assembly: GCF_001594045.1. Taxonomy (NCBI): domain Eukaryota; kingdom Metazoa; phylum Arthropoda; class Insecta; order Hymenoptera; family Formicidae; genus Atta; species Atta colombica. Next base: position 1,512,871 of record NW_017259196.1, read on the forward strand.
ACTTCGCTTCTCTCTCTTCCCTTTCCCATTCTTTTTTTCCTCTCGCGTTTTATTCTCTTCTCTTCTTCGGCGCCAAGGTGAGCGGTTTAGGTTAAATTCGTGAGGCAGGCAACCCTCTTATTTACTTTACGCGAAGATCGCACGTATTCGATAAAATTCGGCTTCGAGAGAATATTGTCTTCTCAGTCTTCCTCTTTCTCTTTGATCCAGACTTCTTTTCACCTCGCACCGGGATAATGATGAATTTCAGTATTAATAACTATTCCGATCTGAAATCGATTATTTGAATTGGTTTACCTCTTGCTGTACTGCCTTCCTGTTTTATTGATCTCTGCTCTTAAGAAAATTGACGTATACTATAGAATGAATATAACGGTACTTAAATGTCGATAAAAATCTGGTATATTGCATATACTATACTGGCAATATAAAAGGAAATCCACGAATTGTTCGAAGATGCGTTGTTCACTATGCAATTTCTATAATACAGTTTCATAGAATAAGGAAATAAGAGAAATAATTTTCTATTGCATAGTCGCTGCACAGTATAATTAGACTACATTAAAACGAATAAAAAATTTATGCTTCAAGATAGATTTATTCAACCGGAACAATACACATATAATTATGCTATAATTATGCTAATTAATGTTACACTGTAATGAGCGTTGAATACGTAACGGTAATAATAGTTAAGTATTAGTGTCGTATGAATTATAATTTGCATAAATTACAAATGACACAGACATTACACAGTAGTTAATATAAAAGAGTAAATATACCAACGCCTAATAAAATTATTGAAACTACTTGATTAGCGATAATTATTTTACAATACAACAGTGTTGCGATGTATTATCAAATCAATCGCTGTATGGTTGTACCAAGTCCTTATAAAAAACTTATGTAACCAGGCAGCGGATGAGAAAAGTAGTGAATTTCCTGATTAATGCGGACTTGTGTATCGATGTAATTTAAATGTAAATTCTTTCTCTTGAGCGCGAAAGATCGAATTCAACGTTGGCGAACACCTGCGCGTGAATGTCCGAAACGAGCAACGCGGATGGAACGAACCGCGAGAATTTCGCCATTCGTTCCATGAGACTCAGGATCGGTCCAGAGTTTGGCGTGTTCATTGGATATCCCGAATCCTGCGTTCTTCGGCACCTTGTCTCCTAACCGGCCACGCCATCGGTGCCTTTTGCGCGAGCAAGAGGGATTTTCGGGCACTTCGTATCTGATTATTTACCGGGGACGGACGATCTTGATACCCGCCGCTCGGCTAAATGCCACGGGGGAATAAAACATTGTTTGCCGATAGAAGCCGCGCGGACGTGGACGCGAATGCAGCCGCTGTACCTCGATTCTCGAACCGCGTGATATACAATGCCGTATAGTCATCGTTATTTATGCATCTTCATGCGGCTTCCTTGCGCTTCTCCTCGCCTGCTCGATCTGTTGACCGTTTCAGCGCGATCGAGTCAGGCTACGTAAAATGAACGCGAACATCTCCTAAATTCTGTTTGATATCGTGAGAATATCAGTGTAATATCTCCAACGTGACGTGATACTGAACATTAGCATTCCGCGTTTACTTGTACTTTGAGGAAACGTTTTTGCATCGTATAATAATACAAAGCAGCATAATATTCGGGAAATATAACATACTGTCTAAATTCTTTGGGATGGAAATCTCACTCTAAAGAGAGAAAATTAAGCCAATTTTGAAAAAGAATAGCTTCAGTTTCAGTCTTCAAAGATGACGGTCAATAATAGTGTTAGTAGTATTAACAAAATAAACTGACAATATTACTGATTGTGTATGTAGTATTGATGGATTGACATAGAATATTGACAGTGATTTGGATTTTGATTTTCGAGCATCAGATAGATAATGTACATAAAATTAAAACGAAATGTATTGTCAATAATGATTATCAATTAATCATATTATAAAAATATTAGACATATGGATGCATACTAATAATATTATTCAATATTACTGATCAATATTATCGATCGTGTTAGAGTTATCTTAAGAGTGAGATTTTACTCTTCAAAGTAACAATGCACTCTAAAAATTTTAGAAAGTATATAGTTATAGTTTCTTTCTTTCACTTTTTTGATGAAAGTCGACAGCAATGATGAAAAGGAATGGATAATAGTTCTTTAAAATTTATTTTACGAATAATAATATGTGAAAATTGTAACTAAGCATAATTATTTCTTTTTTTTTCTTTGACGAAAGTCGAAAACGATGACGAAAAAGAATGATAATTCTGCAGAATGTTATGTCATTCAGAATTTATTATTTTCTATGGTTAATCAAAATCGATTCCTCTTACAGAATTAACGTATGTGCGATCCGGCATGATTCCCCGAGGCGGAATTCGTCGACATTCGCGGACGCGTCGTGGAATGCACGCCCCTCGTCGTTGAGAATCGAATCCTTCCTCCTGCAAGAGAGAATGAAGTATCAACGTGGTATTTTACAGGGTCCAAAGTGCGCTTTAAAGGATTGTGGTCGGTACTCGAGTGACTTACGAGGAGCGTTTCATTCGATACGAAATACATTCCGCTTGAAGCGCGTTAGGGCAGGAAGATTTATTGAATACGAAAGATGTTGCGGCGAACGAATGGCTCGGCATTAAATTTTAAGGAAGCATAATTAGTATCATGATATTCAGTATGTTCCGTTATTGGTACGCCGCATATCTCGTGTGATAAAACTTTGAGTGGCTTTTGTAATACAGACTATAATCGCATTGACACCAACTTGTTGCACATTATCGCATATCGTATTATACGTAACACACTGTTGCATGAATATTAACAACAATGAAGAAGATACATCAAGATCATAAATGTTTCTCGAAATTATAACTGTACAATAATTGTTGATTTGTTGTCCAAGCAAAATGTATTGCGTTATTCATTGCTGATTGATTTATATCGTTATTTATATTCATTAATAAAATTCTCTCTCTTCCTAAAAATATCAAATAAAATAAAATCTAAGAAATAGACAAATTGTATTTGCAGATGTTGACTCGATGATAGCAGCATCTTCATGATTTTCGTTAACAATTCGTGCGTATTAAAAAAGGAATTCGCATCTCGCGAGACATCTTAGAGAGACAATCTACGTAGGTGGAAAGATGTAAGGCATCCGGTCCTCCCCCTCATTCGTCTCCCTGCCACCAAGACGCACACTCGTCGTTATTGTCACCGGTTGACCTGTTCTCTTTTTCCCTCGACTCCACCTTTCATCGCCGAAAAGGCGGAGGGCCTCGACTGAAATTTCAACCAAACACACTCCAACTCAGCAGTAAAAAAGCCCGCGCGGCTTCGCTCGCCGGTTTGCAACGTGAGATAAAGACAGCAAGAGCGATTGGTCCGCGCATCGTGTCTTCCCTCCCGATTGATCTTCTCGATCTCACTCTTTCTTCCCTCTCCCCCCCCCTCTCTCTCTCTCTCTCTCTCTTTCTCTCTTCTTCTTTTTCTTTTTTTTCTCTTTTATTTCGGACCTGTAAACGCGAGACGGAGTGAAAATCGGAGGACGAGCAAGAAAGAGAGGCTACAAGATCGAGGGTTACATAGCGAGGAAGAAGATGGGAGGAGGATATGAAGCTGAAGGAAGAGGCATTTTAGCGAGAGAGAGAGAGAGAGAGAGAGAGAGAGAGAGAGAGAGAGAGAGAGAGAGAGAGGGGGAGGAGGAGGAGGAGGAGAAGGAGGAGAAAAGAGTCCAAATACGATGCGGAGAGTACGTTGAGATGAGTTGGCGGACTAGATCTACGGTCAGAGCCTGACTTAAACGCGAGCGGACTATTGATATCGAATTTATCGGGTGTTGGGTTGCAATCGTTTATGCTCTGTCCTTAAGCACGCACAGCGTTTTGCCGGGCCAACGCGCCCACAAGTTCCCCGAAGACTTAGGATATCGATTTGCTACGCTCTGAGAACGCACCATATGGCATTAGGGATCCGCAGGATCGAGAGATTGTGACTCCCGATTCCGTCACATGTCCATCAGGAAGGTGTTGAGATTTTGCATAATAGAATGTCCTTAAAACTCCCGTTGCGGTGTTTTCTTTCATCCATGTGAAATCGCAATATTCCCGTGTGATAAGGACATTGAAAAATATTTCTTGATATATAACTTTCAAGAATAAAAAAAAATATTTTAATTAAGAGAAATCTATTTTCAATCAAAGTATAGATCTTAGTGCTTAATTACTTTAGAATTTATATATCCAAATTTCCAAATTGCACGCCGAAATTTTTTTCGGTCTTGAAATCTTGAACAGAACTAGAATTAATAAGCAATTAAAAAAAAATAAATTATTGATATTTTGATTAATATTAAATTTTTATAGAAAAACTCGCCCATTCGTATCATATACGAAATCATAGTTGTTTAAAAAATCCTTTTTATCGCAAAAAATCATGATCTTATGCAATAATGCTTTCTGCCACATTGTGCTTTCCATCACTGTGTTATTACGTTTCCCGTATCCCAATCGAACATTATCGACGCGGGCAATCGAGTTTACGAATGCAACATCACATGTTTCACTGCACGTCTCGAGCACGCAACACGTGGAGTTATCGAGGGTTGAGTAGGTTGAGGAGAAGGTCGAGGCACTAGACAGATGTTGATTAGGTGGTGCTCGAGGCATCCTTTCTCCGATCCACCGGCCTCTTCACTCTCTCTTTCTCTCTATCTATCTTCTTGCGCCAACTAAGTCTCGTTTCTTCTTGTTCTCTTTTTCCTTCATCTGCCCCTTTCGGCCCTTATATACCATGCTTCGCCGTCAATCTCGCCGAGTCGCTTCTGTTTTCAGACACGAAGCCCGCAATTCTTGTTCGCGTGTGTAACTGGCACTACCACCATCGTCGTCGTCATCGTTGTCGTTTGTTCGTCCGTCTGTCCGTTTGTGAAGTGATTTCTCGCACACCCGAAACGTCCATGTTCGATAAACGCCCGTTTATCGCATGTACCATGTTACTATTAATATCAATCGTTAGAGTCATTTTTTCACCCACACCATACCTGTCAGCGTCGACGCAATTGTCGGAGAAATTATTTTTACCATACGACAGAATTATGAAAATTTTTCGTTATAAAATATGATTGTATTCTCATATAAAGATTTATACGAAATTGATTAAATTTCATTATTGTGAATGATTTTTGTCTATTTGATCAGATACAAAAATATCTATTAATAGGAATATATATTTTTTTTCCTGTTAGTTTTAAATGTAAAGAAATATATAATCATAATATATAATTAGAAACATAAACATAAATTACTAGGACTAACATATAATATTAAATTTTATTTGATATTTATCACTTTTTTTTATAGCGGAAGCGTGTTTATCGCAAACGAACGACAATGAAGCACATTAATTATACAAACCGATTACAGATAATTTGTGTGATGCGTGTTAAGCAGTTCGAAACTATAAATTACGTTGTCGCTAGGGCCATTACCAATCGAGTCCTTAGCTTATCTGGACGTTAATAGGAATCTGTGGAGTTCCAAGTATGATTAACGACTTCTGCTTAGATGACTTTCAGTAATTTACATATTGCAGAGCATGTCTTAATTTGACATTGATGTCAGAAATTGTGGATATTCGTTCCGTCCAAATATTGTAGACGTTACCTTTAATTTTTGATTGACGCTTCGGCTTACCAAATTAGATTTCGAAGACATTTTTATGTTCTTTTAGAGAAGCGTATCAGTCTATTCTTTTCTTTCATCTATTATTTTCAGTGACACAAACGATAATGCGTGAAACAGTTTTATGGCATCTCTTTAACTAATTTGTCGTTTGTTTCCATCAACATTTACGAGTCTCATAGTCTTTGTGACAGGACATCGACGGGTCTGTCAGCTTCGTTGTCGAATATAACTCATACAGCATCTTCGAGGAACATTTCGAGACAACCTATGTTCTAAAGATGTTTTGCAAGACATTTCTTGGATAAAGTGTATTGTGTGGGTAATAGACAAAGCTGCCAGAAATATCGTTTTGCTGAATATGAACCAGCAACGACGAATACGAACAAAAACTATCCATGACAGACGATCGTTTAGATAAGCGTATCATAACTGCATCCTATGATGGGTGGTATTTCGTGACATGCCTACCCCTTCGCTTTTACTGCCACGGGCACCGAATTAGAAATGTAGACACGGCACAAGAGACGAAGAAAGAAATTAAGCGATTCGTATGCGACCCGTGAGGATACCATACGCGCATATGGCCACGTACTAGTCGCGGTGCCCCTTTTACGACTGGTATAGAATAGAGAAAGAGAGAGAAACACGACGAGGACGAGAGAATAAGGACGTGAATGCGGCACCAACGTTGTCTCACCTTTGCTTCTCTTCCTTCAGCGACCCTGACGCGACCGGAAGCGCGCCGTTTGATCGTTACCACAAGATGTTTTACTCTTGTTGGCATTCGTCATACCTCGCGTTTGCACAATGCTTGTGTACCTTCGGCATGCATTCTACTTGACGCATTTGCTCATTGGTGAATTCTAAAACTGCCGTGCAGTTCGCTGCGGAATTTTAAATATCCATTTATGTGCACATATGATGATCGTGCTGAGGTCAGCCGCAGCATCGTAGTCTTTAAAAATAAATCCCGGAGATGTCAGTTTTTCGATGAAGAGATAAGATATCAAGTGTCGTTGTAATATTCTGACTTTTAAGTCGTTTCCATTGCACGTGCTTGCAATCTTAATATCATATATATTCTATAAAATTCCAAAATATTTCTTCTCCAAAATTTTAGAGCATATCTCACTCTGTGAAGAGTGAAATTTTACTTACAAAGATTGAAAATTGAGCCATTCTTTCTTTAAGACTAGTTTAATTTTCACTCTTTAGAATCAGATTTCATTTCAAAGAATTTAGAGCCATATTTTTTTTGAAAGTTTTAATAAATCAAGAAGTAGTATCTTTAATTCGATATCGATAGTATTCAGTATTTAAAATTATACTTTTATTATTTAATTTCCGCTATCATATTTCCGCGAGAGAAATGTAATCATTTCTTTATTGTCAATTTCTTAAATATCTTGCGAACGAGATCGGTGAACCGGGATCCGAAAGCCCGGAGCCCAGGACCCTCATCGATAAAACGACCAGATAGTCGTAAATTCGTTTTTGCTCGTCTTCTTCCACCGATTCCTTCGTTTCACGTTGTGGCGCGATCGGTAATCCTCCCGGCCCTCCTCATTCTGTCTCTCCGCTTCCCTTTTGCAACGCATTTAAACGTCGACTGCACGCGAGCTGGATTTCGTTGAAAGGTAGGATGCGACCGCGGAGAAGTTCAAGGGGTCCTGTGGGATCACGTGGGTTAAAGATGCATCCCTCCGATGAAACCAAAGTAGAGACACTCAAGAAGACGTTCCGTGAGATTTAACCGAGAAGAGGTGAAGGGCGACGAAGAGGAATATGCGAGAGCAGGAGACGACGATCGTTACGAGAAGGAAATTACATTAGTGTTCTGGACTGCATCGGACTCCTATTAGCAATAAAATTGACTGGTACGAGTAGTAGCGGCGTATATTCGTCGAACCGTCGGCGCGGTTCGCCAGTCGATCAGTCGGTCGATTCGATGTCTCTTAAAGTGCTTGTTCTCATCACCGATGTTGCATCGATTACCAAGTCAGTGTCACGGACGCCACGACGGGGTCGGAGTGGTCGGACTGAGATCGAGAACCGGATGTAACGCATCGTCTGGCGAGTGATCTGTCCAACGGACGTCCGATTTAACGATCGCACGGTTCGACGCCGATTGGCCGTCGCGTGATTCACAATGCGGTGTAATCAACACGGCCGATCGACGAGGCGGAAATTAAGAATGAATCAGGAAGGAGTTATAGATCATACAAAAATATGGAAGTGAACATGAGAAAAGATTTACTGAAATTGCCGGTCGCTGTAGGAAATAAAGTTTCTTGCTTTGGTATTAAGGTAAACTCGGGTATTATGATCATACGAAAAAAATACCATGGGCTATTAATTTCTCCAACTGCTAAATAGAGAATTTTTGTAGTCATTCTCTATGGCCATCTTACTCAAGTTTATCTTAACATGAAGTCTTAATAGCCTAAATTTCGAGTACGCAAGAACCATGTCAATCTTCAAAGTGCATGAATGTAGACTTTATTATTTTTTATTATAATCTACAAGAGATACTGGCACAAGTTGATTTTATAATTCACATAGAATTATGTGAGTGAACGAGTTGCTACATTATGTTCTTTGAAAGTAAATGTTAAGAGGAATGATCACGAATTTTCGAAAGAAGAAAGATTATATCGTGGAACCAAGGAGCGTAAAAGACAAAATGGCGAGAAGGAGGAAGAAGAATGAAAGAGGACAACGAGCGTAGTTTAGGCCGTGCATATGTAATATCTGATTCCACATTCGAAAGAGCCAGAAGGATACCCGCGATCCTTGTCTTTAGATAGAGTACATACTTAAAGAACGAAAGAACGTGAAACGAGCTTGAACAATGAGAGAAACCGACAAAGACACGAAAATCCTATAAACGAGAGCGAAAAGAAGACACGGGATACGAAGTAGGAATGATGATTGTTTTACTGGTGACATGATAATACTTAGTGTATATTTAAAGATATATGTAATATTTAAAGAAGAGTGTTGGATCTAAGAGTCTCTGAACGAGGAAGAGAGGATGCCTGAGGGAAAGAGGGAGTCTGTGTTAATCCGTGAGAAGCAAAGCGTGACGAGGACCGCGCGAAGTGCATCTTCGTCCGGATCTTCATTCTCATCGAACCAAAGGAGAAAGGAGGAAGAGAACGAGATAGCGAGAAAGAGTAGAAGAATGAGTAGCTGGTTTTGAAGGAAGAAGAGGAGGGAGAGGTAACCAAGAGAGGATCCGGCGACGGCGGCGACGACGACGTGGCGGCGGCGCAACCTATTGTCCTCGTATCCACAGCCTTTTTCAATTCAAATTGAAGCCGCAAAAAAAGCGCAGGACACGCACACACGCACTCACGTGCAGATGTACGTGTCGGCGTGCACTCACACTCACGTCAGAGCTGGTCCATCGGTTCTACGTTGCATCCCTCTGCACCATTTCTCTCTCTCTCTCTCTCTCTCTCTCTCTCTCTCTCTCTCTCTCTCTCGGGCTATCGCTCGTCCACGTCGCGCGAGAGAGTGCCGATTCTATCGAACCGTAAATATCAAACACAAGTAGGGACGAGGGGTATCCCTGTCTCTTCTTCCGTACACGCGCGTATCGGCATAATGCATCGACGAAAAAGAGGGCTTTCGCTTATATCGGGTGCAGAAAGGGTCTAACTCGATGCGAATGCTTCTCTTCTCCCTGTCGTTGTTCTCTCGATTTGCGTTCGAATTCAAGAATTAAGGCGCGTTTTTAGCAAAAGAATGATCGATTGTGCTTTTTGTAGCCCCGATCGTTCTACTGATTAATAATTTCCCAATAACGGATATTATATCGCCCGTTTATTGCGCGAGATCTTTTATTGCGTCTTAGTAAATCGCCAACGGCGATTTACATAACACGATGGTACGGCCGGGGCATTGAAAGAGAATGATGATCGTAATAATTGTAATTTATGCGATTAACTTTGAAAAACCGGTATACGCCGAAATGGTGGTAGAAACGATCCCCCTGATCTGTCTTAAACCTATAAACGCGTTTTTCGGATGTTTTTTTTGTAGCGCGCTTCCTTTCATAAATTGTATTTTATTTGGTAATCGTGTGAGATCGTGTATTATATAAAGAGAAATCAAAATTAAATGATAAGCGATGCATGACGTGCGGCGTTAGTAGCGCACGTTAACGTTTATATTATCTTTTTACACGAAGGAAGTTGATTGCGGTAAAAAACATGAATTACGTCGACCTTGCGAGCGCAAAGGGCACGCACACTAAATACATTTTCTCTGACGATCAAACGGCCGAGTTACATGCATTCGCTTAGAGATATCGCGTATAGAGAAGAATATGCTTATATGATTGATGATACATTACAAATGTGACTAATTCAAAATACTTTGTTTGCTTTCAGGTAAGACACCGAATCCACCACTTACGATTAGCCAGTCACGCACGAGCAGGCGCGTGTAGGACGCGAGTTGTGTAAGTAACAAATTGCTTTCGTATCTATCCGGGAGATGAGATCTACGATACAGTTACGTTCTAATCAGAAAAATCCATTTAATCATCCTTAATGCGGCTTGCGCGTATAAAAAGACTTAATTGCCAATCGCGCGTATATATCAGCGCGCTCATAAGCATAAATTCAACATTGATTAACACGTGGTGCCTTCTCGAATTCAGGTGAGTTGTTGGTCTGGCAAAAGAATGAAAAATGTTTTAAGTCTTGTATTCGTACGGACGTAAATTATAATTGATCGAGGCAGCGACAATTAGAAACTGAGATTCGTCATTGATCCGCGATATAATGATATTTATGCTAATCCCCGTCCGAGCAGTCGAAAATTGAAGGTTTAGCTTATTGAATATCGCGGTTTAGAGATACAGCAAGACAACTTTGCGTGGATGCATTTGCATACGTACATAGAAGAAAATATTTTGGTTCAACAACAAAAAGGTCCAACCATTTTGATGAGGTCAAACAAATTTCTGGTTCACAACCATTCGGGTTGAGTCTTTTCGTTAGTTTAACTAGAATTTTTTTTCTGTATATATATTTTTTTTATGCAAAAATGTAACGTGCGCCGATTGTTATAAGGATTTCTTTCCCTTGAGCTTCTCAGGTGCTGCCCAAATTTGGCGTTAATTTGGACTCAATCAGGTGATATAAAGCATAAAGCGCTACTAGACGTTCGATTTTCAAGACCGTATATCTTTGCGACTCTTTATTCGGGCACTGTTCGTCCCGATGACACTTTGTAAAGAATGCAACGATTGGTCTGCACAGATCTGGGGCCTCTTTAAAAGAATTATGGGTACGTACAGTCTCGCGAACAATCTTCTCATTCTGTGCGATCGGGCCGCCTGAGAGTAGCGGAAGAGACCAGCAATCTCGAGTTTGTCTTGCAGAGCCCTTAACTGTCTACCGTACCTTTCACTGTCTTCTGTTTCGGCAAATAGATTATTTTAAGACGATGCTGTGAACGCCAAGTAAAGTCCTCGATCGCGGAATCAAGCTCCGGCCCGGGTTTCCGCTTTGCATTTGTTTCGCCAATCTTTCGCGGTTGGTAAGATTCGCTTCCCCTTTCAGATGTCTTTTTCCTTGGAGCTCTTTCGCTGTTTCGGCTCTCTTTCATCCTTCTTCGTTCATGTTCTTTTCTCTCTCTCATTCTTCTTCTATATCTCGCCTATCCTTTGTTCCTTCCTGAGGAACGTTGGTTACTAAATTACGCATCTATTCTACAAATTACGCATCTATTCGCTCCTGTTGGTTGGTTGTTTCGACTCAACAAGACGTAGAGAGCAATGCATGTTGGTCCAAAAGTGCTCTCGTCAATTGATAACTGATATCTCCGACTGATATCTCTAACATTTCTCCACAAAGCAGTAATTAGGGAGTCTCTTTTAGTATTGTCGAGATAACAAGAAGAACAAAGAAAAATCAAATTCGATAGAAATTTTTTCTCGTTAAGACTCATCTTTCTTTCTCCTTTCTTTATTTGTTTCACGAACCGTTCTTCATGATCTGTCTCTTTTCTTTCCTTTCTATGTTTTTCTTCCTTTCCATTTCGCGCGGCGTCTCTTGTGCTGTGTTTCTCCGTCTTTCCTTCGATGTTCTTTCTTGGCCATCGTGTTCACTTCTGTAATAAAGAGAGAAAGAGAAAAAGGGGCAATTCTATCTCTCTTTTATTCATCCATTTTGAAACCGGCCAATGGTTGGAGGGAACAAGGACGACACCAGCAGAACCGACAACGGCGAAGAGTACGAGTGCGGAGAAGCGAACGAATGCCGCCGACTGTCGCGTGCCTTTTTTTCCTTCTTTTCTTCCTTCGTTGCAACTTTTGCTGCTGCCTTCATTCGTTCGTTCGCCCGCACGCTCATCCGTTCGTCCATCTTCTTCCTTCTCCCTTTTTTTGAGTCTCCACTTTATAAGGCGATTCCTCGCGTTCTACTCGAAAAAAGCAGGAACCCGTTGGGAACCTGGACCCGGTTTCTCGCGGATCTGGAATAACGTTCATACGATCTCGGTGCGAGGCACTCCTGGGCGAGTTGTTTGGAATAACTTCCTGAATGACCTGACAACTGATCGCTGCGGACTGTTGCGAACGATTCGACATTCTATTATTTTCGCATGATTATAACATCAAATTGTATTTATTCCGTATGTGGATTTATCTTTAGAAAATAGAAAATCTAGTTACATCATATATGTTTGTATATGTACGTGGCTTGTAGCTTAGTTGAAACAACGGATCATAAGCATAGACAATAGACGGGGTGGTGTAATAGGAAAATTTGACGTTTCGAGTTTCGATAACAATTATTTGCGACGACGCTTGGCGATTATCAATTGGCTGGATTACATCTTGCATATTTTTTTCGGTACAGGCACGAACGTACGTGGTTTGAGAGAAACGGAATACGACCGATAAGGAGCATAATGGGAAATTAGATGCGGGTCGACTGTTGCCATGAAGACACCGATCATAGAGTACATGCAAAGTACAGGGTATCGGAGACAATACAAGGGACACGTAATGACTAGGTTAATGGGAAAGGCAATGTGCAAACAAGGCGTTGCAAGTTCCAAGATGAGGGAATGCAGATACTTGCCAGAATGCGATGATTCGGATCGTACGCTTTCGTAATATCGCGAATATTAAATATTACATAATATAAGTACACGTCAGTTATCGGGTGTTACAGCCACAAAAGCAGGAACGCGATATTTACATAATTATCAAGTGTCGATCTCTTAAATTGAAATCATATACCGAACGAGAGCAATCCGAACGAGAGACATATCACATGGATATGTTACGAGAGTAGTATCATGGATTTTTTATTCTTTTCATAGTCTTTGGACGGGGTGAAGATCCTTTGTAAGGTCAATAATCTCACGCGTAGTTGTCAGGTCAGGTTCTCTCGTCTCTCGGGGTGAGAGAAGGCACTAGTTACTCCCGCGAATCTCAATTCTTCGAGAGCCCGGGAAAGGAGGCGAGGGTGGGTCTCTGTACGTGGCTCGTGAGGCCGGATGTTTGGCCCGGCAACAATAGAGGGTGATAAATGTGCATGTCAGGGGCCGCGAGGAGGCTTCTTCTTCTTCTTCTTCCATGAGTCGCTGCTCGATAGTAGAGGTTCTAGTCTTCCTCTTCTCTTGTTCTTCTTTCTCTTCTCAACAACGAGTCGGGACGAGAGAGCCTATCTTCATCTTGAAATGGGATACGAAGACGCTCGCGCATCCTAATGCCGATTTCGGTCGGTGCGGCAGGTATACATAGAATACCGGGGCCTCCACGAGAAGATTTTTAGCGGACTGATGTCCGGGGTCGACGAATCTCGTCGCGAACCCCGAAGTATTCGCGGTTGCGATCGCGAGATCTCCCACCGCGAATTCTATTATGTATGGGATGAAGTTCACTCACTGTCGTTTTCCGTAAATACAGATACTACTTATAAATGCATCGTGAAAAGGTGTAGATAATATGATGACCAATAATCTCTGTTAGTGAATAAATTATTATTTGACTATTGGCTTAAAAGTATTTCTTTTTTTAAACAAACGTAAAAAACGCAAATTTTGAAGTTTATTGTTCACGAATTCTAATTGTTGCGCCAATGTTCGTTCGAAAGTTACTTAAAACTTAAGATGCTTTACATCTGAATTTGAGCTATGTAATGTAATTAAAACAGCTGGGAAATGATAGGATTCCATAAGATTTTTTATCTTTCCACATTTTAAAACTTGTATTTTAATTTCGTTAGAATAATGCATTTTTGTATTTATGCATTTTTTTTGTCCTACATAAATAGTTTACGCTTCTCTAAATTCTAAATATCATTCACACTGTTCATTAGAGCTGTATTTTTCTGTAAAATTGCTGTAGCGACTCTTATTAGCGATCGTCATGACCTTTTTTCTTCATCTCGACTCGACGACTTCACTGTGCATGCGCGCGCGCGGAGATCTTATCAGGAACCAATTTCATAACTCAATATATTCGTGTAGAGATTCCTGCGAGCAACGCCAATTAATTCGACGACTCGATTAACACCGATATAGCGGGCCAGTATCCATCGGCTTTACCACGTTTTAACCGTTCGCCGTTTCTTACGACTTAGTGATCTTCCTCTTAGCGTAACCTTTTTTCTTTTTATCTATATTCTCTTTTTCTCACATATCGTGATATATACTATCGACATCTTATTACGCGTTGCAAGATCGAGTGAGGCTTTTTTAAACAACTTGTCAAAAAAGGCGTTAGAAGCGCATTCTGTAAAATCTTTTAAGTAAAATCTAATTTTAAAACGTGACGAAGAATGCACTCTTTTTCAACACTGACTCAATTGTCATTTGTTAGAATTAGAATTTTCATTCCAAAGATTTTAGAGAACAAATGCTACTCTTACCGATTTCATCAATGTAAAACTTCAATCTCGATCCAATTTATTCTTTATCTTTTTTTTATTATTTTATAAGAATATTTTTTTAATCTTACATTGATGCAATCGGGCTTTATGTCCATTTCTATTAATATAAATTAACTTTAATTTTTCTTCATCTTTTTTTCTAATTCTTAGAACTAAAAAAGATAAAAATTAAATCGATTCGATATTAAAATTAATCTTTATTAATGAAAATTAGTTGTGAGACTTTTTTCAATAGTAAACACATTTTTACACATGTATATTTTATTGTATATTTTATGTCAAATATTTTATAGGAAATTTTGACTAAGCGAGCATTGGCTAATTCGATCATATATCGACATAGCTAATGGAATATTTCTAGGTGTTGGAAATTATGTTGCTGATTAATCCATATTGCTGTTGTCAGTAGAACTAACTATACCAACTAGGTACTACCATTCCACCATGATCAGTGTATTTTGAGGAAATTTCAATGCTCGTCTTGTACGTAACGGTGCGTATAAATTCTATCAGGCAAGATTGGTTTGCCATCAAATAAACAAATGACTTGTGAACAAGATCGTTGAAATACGAATTGAAATTAGAAAAGAAAATAGAAAAAAAAATTCTGACTGACAAATGAATAAATTATTAAATATGATTACATAATGCGGCCGCAATACCGGTTAGTCGTTACAGTTATCCGATAATCTCGTGCTCATTGAGTGCATCAATTTGCCATGTAACGATTGCATTGCATACATCTCACAATCGTATTTGCTGGACCGTGACAATCTCTCTATTGAGAAAGTAAAAGCATAATCTTGATATTTTTCATTTTGACCGTAATATTTATAAGAATAGACGGCTGCTATTAACGAAATTTGTATATCCTAAGTAATTAAAATTAAATTTCCATCGCACAACTCTTGGCGATTTAAATAAATCTTAATAATCTTAATCTTATCCTATTAAAATCAAAATTGCTACACGGGACAGTAGTCGTATAAATATCATGTATCTATGATACCAAATCGACCAACAGCTATTAAATATATGGTCATGTATACTTTATTTCTGTTGGACGCAATTCGCGCACACCTTAGGCAGAAGGTGGACACAATGCCATGCGTGCGTGCATGCAAGAATCTTACATCGAATCGTTAACGAGTGTCGCATAGCCACGGACCGCCTGGCGATTTTAAAGCAATTATATATTCTTCTATCGCAGCGAAGTCACGAACGATATTTTAGGGTAAACTCGCACTGTGTAAGCGTTGATATTCTAAACGAGAAACGATTCGTAGTACGATCGTAATACAATCGATATTGGTCGATGCATTCGTTTTAATTCGAAATGTTAAAGAATATTATCTGATTGCATTGCATCTTGGAACTTGAATAACTCAAAAAATATCTTCATGATGCTCCGTCTTGTGATTGAAAAGTACGATATATATATCATGGTCATAAGAAGTTCAACATGATAGTTTTTGCGTGGAGGAGTTTCCCGGATATGATAGCAAAATGAATATAACGTCAAAAGGAGCGATGAGATCATCAGTATTTGCGCTGATTATAAATAGAAGTTTCGTTATATCAGTGATCCATCAAGAATTTCTTGGTAAACACTAGATTTCAATTTGATTATTTTCATGCCATATTTGTACACCAGTTTTTGTAGTTGAAAAATATGATGTATCAGTAAGAAATTCAATGCGACAACTTTTGCGCGGAGGAGTTTCTTCGGAGATAACAAAATGAGAATAAGGACAGAGGGAGCGGTGAGATAAATCTTGTGTTTATTATAAATAGATACTTTCGTTATATCGAACGCCAGTGATCCAGAGCTTCTCGGTAAGCGCAGCTTTCAATTTGATTAGTTTCGCGGCGGTTGTACGACCACTATTGATGATATCACATGATGATAGATAATGAATAGAATGTGGTACGGATAATAACTGTCGTTTAATCGGCTTCCGGCATCATACAGGATTATGCATGTTCACGAATTATACTTAATGGATTAGCTGTCCGGCTACATGTTTTCAATTAAATATTTCGCAATCAGCGAGCCAAACGTCAATTATTATCGCGTACCAGCGATATTGATATCCACTAGTAAAGACATTAGAATAATTTATAATACATTATAAAGCGACGATATTGAATATCATGCGATTTTACTCTGCTATTGTTAGAAATAATACATTTTCTATCGTAGTATCGTGAGTCGATTATTTGTAAAACTTTCTCGATGACGTAGAATTTTTTTATTGGTATTTCAATTACGTAATGTTGAATTAGCGACAGCTAAAGATTAATCTTTTAATAATATTTCGAATTAGTAATACTATCGTGCATGACTTATAGAAAGAATGCTGCAGATTACATGCTCGAATAATTTTAAACTCGAGTTTCCTCTCTCCGTCCTCTGGCTATTCGGCTTTTTCTTCCCCGACCTGTGTTGCTTCCACTGTATGCAGTTGCCTTGCTCGACCGTTATAGGAATTCAAAATCAACGCCTAGATGCGCAGGATGATTCAGTATGATAGCATCAAGACAAAAGCAAATCAGAAAAGCCTTTAATATTTTGTGTGAAAGGGAGATCATATCCTCTATGGATTCTACGAAGTTTCCAAACGAGGCGATAATAATTTTATTTTACAGGAACAGAATTTAATTGATGAGAACAAATTTAATCTATGAGAGACATGAAACTCGCTGTACTTATTATTCAAAACATTTTTTTATTATATTAGCTATACATTTTTATGTATGCTTATAATATGTTTATTTACTATTAATTAATAATCCAAGAAAATTATTACTATTTCTATAAATTAATAAATTATAACTATAATAAAAAAATTCTTTTATTACAAATTTTTATTCAAGATAAATATTCAGTGTATAAGAAACGCTTCTAGATTTATTTTATTATGGGTCATTCGCATGCAGCCTACTTCTTAAGATAAGGCATATTGCGCTGTAATCTGTACATATTATGCTACAAATATCGCATCTTATAGTTCGTCTAGGTTCATGTCGAGCTCCAGAGGGATTGATGACGGTATATGTCGTTAATGCTGGTATCTATGCAGAAAACATCTCGGGGCGTGGGTGTCGATGGTCACAATTCATTGAAAATTCCATCGTGTCCCCAGGGTCCCGTTATAATCGCGCCTCCTCCGACAGAGGGGCTACCATCGCGCCTCCTCCGACGGATTATTTAGTGAAAGCACGCGCTACTGCTTGATTTTCATTGTCAGATAACTTAATCCTGTAATATGTTGACGAATTCGGAGTCACTACATAACAATCCGTCTTTTCGTAGTTCGTCTCAAACATTTTTATTCAGAATTTAGGTAACATTAAACAGATTCTTCGAGAGATTTGTCTTGATACTACACAACATGTTTGAAATAAATGCGAAAATTTTTAAATGATAAAAGAATTCAAACATTTAAATTTTATAAAATGTCTTCCTTCAACAAAGATTATTATATACACTTCATTACCTGATTTTAAACTTTATATATCTTCTGCGAATGGACTCTAGAAGAACTCCTTTACCTGTAATTATTAACTCAACAAGGATAACTATCGGCATATTAATTTAATATTTATTGAGACAACCTGTGCGCGTTTTGCTCAAGCGACTGGACCGACAGAGATAGGGCACACTCTGAAAAGACGAATAAGTTAAGAGAACTGGAGGAGAGGAAGAAGGGAAAGAGACAACGAGAGCATCGGTATTAATTACACACTGCGTATCTGGCTCCCTAGGCCACCTACGGTTACTCGCTTTGCATAATACGTATATATACACTTAGCGTAGGGACGGCGAGAGAGAAGACACGCCGAAGAGACCTTCGGGAGGTCCGACGAAGTGTAAGAGGAGGACATGAAGGAAAAATAAGAAGCGAAGAAGGGAGATAGAGAGGAGGATCTGGCGCGGATCGAAAACGAGGAACGGTGGAGAACGTGTTCGATTCCCACTCAGTCGGAACCGGAATCTCCTCCGCTTCTTCCTCTCTCTTTCTCTTCCTCTCTCTCTCTCTCTCTCTCTCTCTCTCTCTCTCTCGTTTTCGACACACACAGTCGTTCCCTTGTGTTCTTCTCACTCAGGCGCACACTTGAACAGACATTTTTCTCTCTGTCTTCCTCGTTCTTCCTTTCACGATCCTTCTCCCTTTCGTCGCCTCTCGGCAGTTTCCGCGGGTCGAAGCACGCCTGATTATTTAGGCAGCGAATGTTTAATCGAAGCATTGTATCGGTGGGACCCCGAGTTGCTGGCTTCCCTCGGCCCGACTCCTCTTCTTGAGTTTGGTAGAGGAGACACTACTTTTCCTTTTCCTCTTCCCTCTCGTTCTCGATCACCGCCCTCTCACCCTCTTT
This sequence comes from Atta colombica, assembly GCF_001594045.1. Taxonomy (NCBI): domain Eukaryota; kingdom Metazoa; phylum Arthropoda; class Insecta; order Hymenoptera; family Formicidae; genus Atta; species Atta colombica. The sequence continues at coordinate 1,531,865 of NW_017259196.1, forward strand.
CCTCACTTCTGCTTCTTCTCAACCACCTCCACCTCTTTACATTTATTCGTTTATTTGCTGGTGGCTGATACCTCATTACCGCGACAGATCCACAACAGATAAGCACAACGTTCTTGGAAACACACAATGCGCCCCTCCTTTCTCGAAGCTGAGCCGCAGCTTCTTGACCATCGGTGATAGGAGGGAAGAAGGGGGATTGCGGGATGGGGGCGAGGACAAGGACGAGGCGGCATCAAGAGCAGAAGCGCAAATTCTCTGCACAATCTCTTCTTTCCGCTTCTTCTTGCTCCCCCGTCTCCCTCATCTTTTCCTTTTGTTCCCGTTGCTATCATCAACTTTATTGGGAAATATCACTGCGACCCTCTTTCAATGCTTAGATTTACTTTCCTTCCTTACTACTCCCGGCATTCGCGGCAATTCGCTCGCGTCGCACCCTGCGTCGACATTTATCGGTCAGTCTCACGCGAACTCACGAATCGGAATCTCTATCTATTAATGGACTCAGGTAGTCTCACCCGATCAGGAGAGAAATAAGACTATCTCGAAATACATAGCTATTAGTCTTGCTTACCTATTAGGGAAAAGATCGAAAGAAAGCCGCATCAGGTATCGGTATCTATCGGTTTCTCGGAGAGAATCTTCGGATATTTTCGCGAGGTCCGATGAGGAGGGATAAGAAAGGATACGAAGGATATTGCTCGTAGCTATTAGCGCGATAGCGATCCGAACAGGAATGGCTTTATGGTCGACCGGATGGGCGCTTTTATTGACCGCGCGTTCGACGACTCTCGGGGACTTTATGTATCTCGGCGACGACTGGACAGTCACGTGTGTCTCCAATCGAATCGAATTTCCATTTATTAATAAACGACTCGCGCACTGGCCATGCGAAAAAAAAACGAAAGCGCTTGTATCTATTAACCAGATCGTAGTACAAGATAATGTCGTCATATACGAAAAGAGATATAATCGACGAGGTTTAAATACGAATCGCTTTTATCAGCGACTGGCGACGCGCTTATGACATGATTATTTGAGAAGAATGGAATGCATTATGCAAACGAAACTGATAAATGAGCCATTTGATTATATTAGGCGCGGCTGACTGTTACGTTATGTTAATTAGATCGGGAGGAAAGTTACGGAGGAGAGACGGAGAGAGAAATCAATCTCCGCGTCCAAGGCACGTCTATTAGTGATCTCGATCTTTATCCGACGCGCGTTCCCATTTCAGTATCGCGACACATATATTGCGTTCATAAGATCCATTGAACGGGGAAGCTTTTTCCTGCACTGAGAATCATGGCGCAATGCCAGATTGCGAAGCGCCTCGCGTCTCGAACGTGCTCGCGCACTAATCGAGATCTGCTAGGATAGTCTGGTTGCGGGACAAGATAAATGGGACCGCTCGCTTTTATTCGCGAGCGCGGGATCACGAGAGTACAGACAGCAGGTAGCGTCTGAGATTCGCAACTGAAATCAGATCACATCGCTCGTATTACATCCAAGTGACTCGATATAAATACTTGCGCAAAAAAAAAGAAGGAAAAGAAATCAATGGCAAAGGGAGAGTACGAAAAGAGTAGGGGGAGGGGAGGGGAGGGGGAATGAACGAAGGGTTAGTGGTTGGGCATTATTTATCGATAGCAATGAAAAGGTGGCGGTCGGTGCTTGATGCCGGGGGCTCATTATTCAGATTAACGTTACGCGCCTTTTTTCGTCAGCCAATACACCGCTGAATATTACTCAATAAATCATGGACGTCACAATGCTAAAGACCCAAAGAAAGGAAGGTCCTTGAGATTTTTCAAATCATCCGGCCTGATGAATGCAACATCGTTCGTCGGGGGCCACGAGCGTGGCGGCGGTGGCCGCGGGAAACATTTGCATGAGCTACCAGCGCGCGGCCACATTAGCATGAGTTAAAATGGTAATGATAACGCAATGCGCTCGATGGGGCATCGCGAGATTGGCGCAACGTGGCCGTGGTAAATGTTAAAACGGCGATGAACGCAATGTAAATCAGGAGTAGGTAAGTGAGGCACTGCACGTGTGTCACGGCTGATGTTTCCCTTCTCGATTATCGTAAATATATTTGCAAATATATGTATACGTATACGCGTACATATATGTATACGCGAATCGCAGAGGAATCGTTTTGGTTTTCTTTGTCTCTTTTCTTTCCATATTCTTTAAAATAAATTTCGCACGTGTTTCTGTCATCTCATTAATTATCATGTTTTGAACAAATCTTGAGTCATAGATATTAACAATCCAAAACAGTTATTAATGATAATACAATAAAAGAGACAATTTAAAAGAGTTTGCATAAAATCACATATAATGTTACATGAAATTGGAATAGTTGAGAAATATTGGCGTCATAATTTATGAATTGCCGAAGACGTTTGGTGCCAATTGCTCGGATACAGATTTTTTTTTTTTTTTAATTTGGTGACCGAGTTCTATACTGGATCGGCACCTATACGTTCGCGACTCATTACGAACGGATATCGCATCGAGCGTGGGATAAATATCTAGGGTCTGTGTTTCGTTTAATTAGCAGTATACATTCGTATGTTGCTTCACGTACTGTGTGCATGTGAATATTCGAAGAGTGGAAGCGAGAAAGAGAGAGAGAGAGAGAGAGAGAGAGAGAGAGAGAGAGAGAGAAGGGGGCAAAGGACTAATGTGCTACTTCGAGAAAAAATCGTTTCAAACGTAAGGACGAACAAATGCAGGACAAGAGGGAGAGGGAGGGGGAGAAGGAGGAGGAAGAAGAGAAGGAGGAGAGAGAGAGAGAGAGAGAGAGAGAGAGAGAGAGAGTAAAAAAACAGACGAAACAGAAAGAGTAAGAAAGGAAGAGTAACAAGTCGGACGGACGCGTTGACGAGGCACGGTAGTACCTCAGGGACTAATTAAATAAATCCGGGAGCGGCTTCTCGGGGGCCGCCGGCGATCGCGACCATAACCGCCACGACGATGGTTAAGGTCGCCGTTGCGGAGGCGTCTCGGGTCAAGCGGGAGGTCAGCTTGCCGGCGGTCCACCACTCTCCTGCTCTTCTTTGTTCATTCTACCCTATCTGTTGTCGTGCTCCTCTTTTCATAATGGAAGGTTAGCGCCATTTGTGTTGTAGATTACTCTATATCTCTTGTTTCCGTTTAGTTATGCTAATTTGTTGAATATCGCTTTTCGCGATATTCGATGATTGGATTAATTAATTAAACATCGGTTTTATATCTGCAACATAGAGATATAATATAGAATAGTACAAAAATGTTATAGGGTAATCTTTTGTGTGCTATATTTTCATTTTCTAATTTTATTCAAAAAGTTTGGAAGTTTCTATTCTCTACACTGAAAAGGATAAATTTTAATAAATGTGTGTTGAATAGTTCTAAGTAAATATTTACTAAATGTAAATATATATTTATTTTATATGAAAGCTATTAATGTAACTATTATTTTTTTATTGAGAAAATATTTATCTATATAGTTCACGACCAAACTGAGGTAGAATTTTATAATATTGCGTGTCGCGTAAAATACTCATACAAAAGTATCACTGATATATACAATATTTTCTACATATTATGTGTAACATATTTTATTTCAAATATTTTCTATGTTACACAATACGCAGTATTGAATAGAATTCTGTTTCCAATTTAGTCATGAATTACAGATCGTTTAAAGTGAACTAAAGTAGTTTAAGTAAACATTTACTTAGTACTATTAAAATGTATATTAAGATTTAGTAATTTTTTCAATGTATAATTTTTTTCAATGTACAGTCTAATGTGTAACTGTATACGTCGATTGTTTGTATGTACTTTGATTTACTGAGCAATACTTTAATTAACAAGGCCGAAATAATTCTCACGCAAGATTGGTGTAATCGGAATTAACTGACAAGAAAAAAATCGTTTAGGCATTGTTATTTTCAGTCACATACATCTGACAGTATACGCGCGTCTCTGTTTGCTTTCTAACGTTTTAAGCGAACTGCCTCGCCAATAGAGAAGTAAGAATCGATGATACTCGATGCACGACTCGATAGAGAAGCGGTGGACCGCCTCGCCGATGCGTCTTAGTGTTAGCAAGCGATATTGGTCTAGGTGCCAGCTGGTGGTAACAACCTCCGCTTGTATCCAATCAATGTATATCCAGTCTTCTCTCTCTCTCTCTCTCTCTCTCTCTCTCTCTCTCTCTCTCAGCAGTGCTTCCTCTGTTGCTTTCGCCGTCCATCATCCGGCATGTCGGCACGCTGCAACCTTTCCCTTTCTCTCGCGAGCAGAGCACCCAGCTATCAGCGGGTCATTATACGAATACCACAATGTCAGTGATCAATACCACCTGCGGGCATCTCGACCGCGACGGGCCGGCACTTGCCATTCCGAGGAAGCTCGCGAATAGAAATATCAGCTATCGACTTAAGACCGCGCGTTAACCGTGAGGTTTGCTGTCTCTTTCATTTATCATGAAGAACTTGAGTGGGACTTATGATAGGCCTCGCGAGTGCTTTTCGCGGTTAACGGTTTGTTCGTTTTTTCGGCTGCGAAAGCTTTTGCAATGTATATTTACGCACGTCGCGTCACTGTGACAAAACGCGCATGCCAAGATAAGTTGTCGGATACTAATACAACCGCCACTGTCCGAGACGATAAATATAAGGTTCATTTGCGTAAGGAAAGTCGATGCCGACAATGGCGACGACTGTTAAGAGTAGGCAACAGAAAAGGTGAGGGAACAAAAGCGGCAAGTACGCTCTAAGGACACCAAGTCTATGCTCTTCGCCGTTCTTATCCCTAATTAGCATACAATTTCTGTCATTACAGGTTGGTGGGATCTAGTAAGAAGCTGAGTATAAATATCGAATACCTTGCCATTGCGAGAGCTATTTCCAATCGAACTCTCTCTCGCGATCAATCGCGCCATGGACAAATTGCGTTGTTCATTTACATGCCTTTCTGCATGATACTGTTTCCGCGAAATCTTGTCCTTTCCGATCGATTTATTCCGACTTTAATATGTTTTAGGGTATACAATATCAATCAGTGCTAATGAATTCTACATCGCCATTAGTGAGGAATTGATAAAAATCTATTGTTAATTTAGTCCTTGAAAGTCGCTTATTGTGTAGAAGAATTCATGAGAAATCTCTCGTTGATTATCGTTGATCGTTCGAAAAATACCAGCAGTTTCTCCCGTCGCTCTGCATTAAAGTAGAAAGAAAAAAGGAAGGTCGGACGTATCACGGGTGTATACGAAGCCTCAGAGACATCGCCCCCTGCAGTTCGGCGATGCAAGTGTATCGAACGTTTATGCGAAACGGCCCTTCGTGCGACTAAGGAAGAAGGGACAGAGATAGAAGAAGCGGAGAAACGCGGCATGATGGTAGGACCGCGCGCATGTTTGTGCGAACCTGTGCGATGGGACTTAGCGGAGGCAATCTATATGCAGGTAAGTGCGTGTGCGTTGGGGTACACCGTCAGGCATACATAATTAATATTTAAACAAGCAGCGTCTGCGTTGAGGCCGCAGCGGCGACTCTACGCGATCCAGTCTCGTCGCAGAGAGTCCCGGAGAAGAGATCGCGAAGGAATAACACGAGGTACACTCGAGTCAGAACGATGTGTTACGTGGTCCGGCCACTGGCAAATCGCTAGTCGCGTGAAGGAAATGAGAACAGCGCGAACGAAGCACACACAATAATGGACGCATGTGTACGTACATCTTCGTCATGTGTACTCACTCATTCGGAGTAATTAGTAGTCGGAACACAGACTGAGAGAACACTCTCGACTAATCGCGATGAGTTACAAGTATCCTCTCGCCATCAATGGGGCGAATTCGTACGCAGTAGATACGTCGCTACAAATAACGCCATGTATTGTACGCAGGCATCGTTTGCGCGCGTGAAATATCATGATGAAGGAGTCATTGTATCCACCTTAACATGAGATATACAACCTCAGTTTAATATGTTTAATAAAAAGACCGTGCTACTTCGACGCTTAAAGATGTTCGCGCGTTCTGACTGGCCGCCGGCGAGAGCCGCCGCCGCATGAAATGTTTAAAGATCGCCGGAGAAGAGGAGGATCGAATGACTGATGAACCTTGTTGAATCGAGGAGTACTTATCGCGCATCGAGCTTGTGAAAGAGGCAACGGCGATAGCGACGGCGTTGGCTGGCGGATATTACATGTATCGAGGCACGCCGCACGAGCGCGTGTCTCGAGCGTATAAGCGGACGCGATGCGAAAAGTGGATGTACCAGTCTGGAGAAATTCAACGTCTGGATGCCGAGACGTCATGGTGAGAGAGAAGATCCGCGCGCGGAAACCGCACTGTTTGACTTGGAAAGCGAGTCCGACGTGATCATCGAAACGAACAACAAGCGAACGGAGGCGGGAGATAAGTGTGTATCGTAATCGCAATTTCTTCTATCGCATGAGCGCATGTTCATGGTGGCATGTTGAAGGATCCGTATCCACTCTTCCGCGCGAATGGAAAAAAAGCGGAAGAGAAGCGTGTTTCGTTATGAGAGGGTGGTCTCCGGTACGGCATGCCGATACATAAATATCTTAAGAGTTATTAAATGGGGACGCCCATTCTTTAATAACTGAGACGCAACATGAGTCGTGTACATCTTTGTGCAGATGAATAACCATTCACTAGTAGCCTTGGGCCTGCGCCTATCATAAGACGTCCAACGAGTCTTCGGAGCTCGAGCTTCGGAAAGTTCGATTAGAGTTTTTGTTTGCTGTTCAGAGAGGCGAGATGCTCTTCTCTCTGCCTGCCTCTATTCTCTGTTCTTTCCTTTGCCTCCTGTCTTCTTTCTCTATCTCTCCCTCTCTCTCTCTCTCTCTCTCTCTCTCTCTCTCTCTCTCTCTCTCTCTCTCC
>NW_017259196.1:1538866-1550502 GCF_001594045.1 Atta colombica
CCCCCCCCCCTCTCTCCCCCCTTCTCTCTTTCTAGCTTGCCGAACACAAGAGTCCTGTTGCTCTCGTTCGGCTTTCCGATGTCGATGGTTCGTCCAGGTACACGTTCTGCAGTTTCCATCTTCGCTTGCACAGATAAAGCAAGACGGAAATGGCTACCACAAGTATTCGTAATTTTTTTCATTCTTACGTCCATTCTTTCTCGTAACCGCGAATGTATCCATAAGGAAGGAAGAAACGGCATAGAGTTGTCCTCTTTGCATACTTTGTAACCTCGTAACCCTCGATTCACCGACGAGTGGATTATTCTCGGCCTTTTGTTTCCCTTTTTTTATTCTTTACCCAGACTCGCATTCAGCACTGGGATGAAGATACTTGAGTTTTCTATGTAATTAGTTTCGCGCGTAATACCTCTCTTCGTCGAATGACTTGCAAATGTAATGAGTGGTAGTATTGCGGTAGGGTTTCTCCTCAAGGGTACACGGGTTCCGCAATACTGATTGAAGTGTTCTTCGTTAGCTTGTGCGCGCCCGCATCTATAGGATATACATTGCGTTCTTCTGCAGACTATCGTAACAAAGTAGCGCTCTTAACAAACATTATTGCGTGCTATTACAGCGTCTTGAGTTGAATTAAGATTCTTAAAAGCAACATTAAGGATCTTAATCTTTACACAGCCGAAGGGATATCTCGCTTTGGGAAAAAGTCTCTTTTTCGTTTTGTTAGAGTACAACATTCTTCTTCAAACCGATGCCTTTCAATTCTTTAATGATTAATGCATCTCTCTCTGCAATCACTGGGAAGATCCGTCGTAGGTATATCCGAAATCATTCAGAGAGTTCAATAAAACTATAATTGCGTCTCGTTTACGATTTATGTATTCGTTCCATGAAAACGCGGTAAAGCCTACTTATCTTGTGGAGATACGTACGATGCGCGCTATAACCGCCTACGAGTTAACACACGTGGACGCAGCCGGTCGATCGCTCCGGGCTTCAATTTAATAGTACCCAGGCTAAAACAATAGGCCGAGTCTGCCATGGTCGTCAGCCCATCGTTTGGACAGCCCTGGAGGCTGGATCGAGAAAAAATAAATGGCCTGAAGAGCCGAAACGCTCTACGTCCGAGTGCGTGGAGAATGGGGGTGTCGGGCCTCCAGACGAAGGGAAGTCGAAGGAAAAGACGTGTAGCGAGAGGTAGATTAGGCTGAAAGGTATATATACCACATCGAGGATGTAAAGGTGGATGCCACCACGCCCAGAAACGACCTCGAGACCTCGTTCGCTCTTCTCCCGTATGTCGCTTTCTCTCTTTCTCTTCTCATCTCGCATGTATTATCTTGCGAACCCAAACTTGTAACCCGTTCCCGCGAACCGCCCCGCTAGAAGAACGAACGGTATCATGCTTACGAGGCAACTGGCTTTTCAAGGCCAGCGCATACAAAGAGGCATAAATGCCACAAATATTTAAGCGCTTAGAATTGTCGGCGAATGAAAATTCGCGATGTTGATTTTAGCAGCTTACTTCGACTATGTAAATGACAGATTAATGCTAAATAATGTTTTCGTTTCGGAGAATGTGATGTGATAAAATGCTTTCTGATTAGATTATCTGAATAAAACGTCTCACGTGCTGGAATGTTTAATATCTGTCATAATATGTTAAGATTTTCTGTTGCGTAACCCTAATAGCAGTTGATTTAATCCTTCATGTTTAGAATTTGATAGATAGCATTAATCTAGATTTGCATACTGATTTACATCAAATTTTGCGATATGTTACACATCTAAAATAACTTACAAGACTTAACGGGAATTACTTCGTGTAATTTCTTGGATTCAGAATTTGATAGCTAAATTACTCATTTGTATATAAGTCTAAAGTCGATTTACGTTGAATTTTGCCGTATCTTATACTTCAAGAATGTCTTGAAACGAAAATGGTAGAGAACGAAGATTTTAATTTCTACTCCGTAATCCTGCTTAATGCAAGATGATGGGTATGTCAACGTCTTAATTTTAATTTAGTCTTGATAAGTGGCGAAATCTCATTTAGATAATAAATGTCAATATGAGATTGCGTCCCTGACGATGACTCGTTAACGACAATGGTTACATTCGACGTTCGAATTAACGATGATATCCCTCTTGAAGGATCTTCATTTTATGTTATATCGCTACGTCTCCGGAGAATGGGTAAGGATTGTAGTGGGAGGGTACGCGGGACCGAAGAAGGGTAATAATTTCTATGATTGCGACTCTAATAATACGGGATGCTTCCGCGCAGAGGGAACGTTGGATAAGGTATGTTATATCTAACCAATCCTCGGCGACGAAGAACATCAGTATTCTTGAACAATTTCAACCGAGTCAATGCGAGTTTTAAGGTGTAGAAGGTGACTAATGGTGCTCCAAAGTCCTACGATATGTCGGGGGTCGCCGCGGATTGTTTCGATTATTTTATACGGTCTCTTCTTTGCCGCACTAAGCTACTATGTAATTATCCTCGGAGGATCCTCAAGGGTATTCGAAGGGTAGGGACAAGTCATGCATCGTCATCATCATCGAGTTCGAATCCGTATCTTCCGCAAGGACGAAGTCGGTTCTATGATCTTACGGTATTATGGCGTGCCGAGACCATTCTTCGCAACTTTAAGAAAATTTTCCCGCTTAGTATTTATGTATGAGAAATATCTCGCATGGACGATGATGAAGCAATAGCAGTAGCATCCTGTGCATTTGAGTTTTTAGCGGTAATGTTTTGCATACTAAAGTGTTAGAGCGTCGAGCGATTAACGCGTCAGATATCTACCGGTGTTACTCGCAAGAGTGAAGAAGAAAGAGGATTTCTCATCTTGCAGAATTGATTCGTCGTTACTTTCTAAATTCAGATGCTCATCGCGCTGCCGAGTCGATATTAAAGCGCCGAGAGATTCGATCGAGCGTTCGCGACGCGCACAGAAGGAGAGTGGTCTTTTGCGAATGAAGAGGACGCTCCGTAACACCGAGGGAGATGACGCAGGAAGGTCTAATTGTGAGACTGGAGGCCCATTACGGGGCCTGAAATTACAGGGCCGGTCCCCCGACTGCCTGATCCATAGAGTAGTCGCCGTCCTTGCTCATCCATAAGGCGCTTAGTCTTGTTTTCGGATGCTCCAACACATTCCGAGAATAGTCTATCTTATTATGATATCCTCTTACATTTATTTTCGAGCCCCGTGTCATTTGTATAGAGCTTGCTTCTCGTACTATCGTCTAATCACTCTAATCAATAATAAGAAAATGCGTGTGCTTGACACGGTATGCTAGAAAATATATCACTTAGATGCAATGATTAACTAGCAGCTGTAAATGAATTTCAACCCTGAAGCGCATTCTGTCGTAATGATAACTCTATTCTATGTATAGCAGAGGTTTCTTAGAGATTACGAATGTTTAATAATTGGAAATTAAGATAAATATTTCAATTCAATTTTAAGCATTAATTCTTTTAATTAAAAAAACAATTTTATGCGACTGGCTTTTTTTTACGACGAATTTCATAAAAAATGTTGTCAATGTATTTCCTTAATCTTAAATGTATTTATTCGCTTATGACGAGTTTATGATTACTTAATTTTACAGCGGCAAAATTCACTTAGCCGTTCAGGCAATCACGTCTATTCCAGAATATACCTTGATGTCGCATTGACGAGCTGTGAAATTGAAAGTGGCAAAAGTTCGCGATGGTTTCGCGCAAAAGCACTTGTCATCGAAGCTGCAGCGACGTGGCTGCGACATGCCTGATAGCCGATGGTAATTGAGAATAATAGCCACAGCGGCCGTTTCGCGTGTACGTGTGTCCACGTTGTGTGTACATACGGGTGGATATCCATATGCGTGTACGTTTACATGTGTACACGACGGTCAAGTACGTTCACCCCGCGGCAATGCGCGGCTGTATCGCCTCGTAGGTCGCTTCCCTCCACCTAATGCTGTGTAAACCTATTTGCTGTAAAATTACTCTGTGGTGGCATCTCTCGCTACCTCGCCTCGAGCTCATCTTGTCTGCCCGTGTGCTCTCGCGTGTAGAAGCACACGAACGACGGCGTTGAGAGCGTTCCGCTTTCGAAACGGGCGATTTAAAGGCTCTCCCTCTCTGTCCCACTCTATTTCTCTTTCTTTCCCCCTCTCTCTTTCTCTGTTTTTCTCTCGTTCTCTTTTTGTTTCTTCCACCTGCGCGTCACCTGTCTTTTTATTCATCACCGCAGAAGCTCTTTTCGCACGTGAAAATAATCAAATCGAATGCACCCGCGGTTCCGAGCCGCGGAACGGAGTAAATCTATGTTCTTCGTACTGCACGAGGCTCTTCGCTTTTTCGCATCTTTGGTAGCGCGTATTTCAATGTACATTAAAATATTATAGAAAATTAAACTTCATGTTTTGTATACTTTATATTAATTATGTGTTCTTTTTTAAAAAGATCATTTTTGTCAGCGATGGAAGGATCTGTAATATACTCCTTAAATTCTTTGGACTGGAATCTCATTCTAAAGAGTAAAAATTAGCCAATCTTGAGAAAGAGTGGCTCAATTTTCAGTCTTGAGACTATCCTTTTTAAAATAAAATTCATTCCATTGACGATATTCATATTTGAATCTTATATTTAGGACCGTCTTAAGTTCAGTTTTAAAGTGTCGTGAACCAATTAGAGAGCCATATTAGCATCTTAACATTGAAAAAATTTCTGATTGAAAATGGACGAATCAGAATTTTCTGGTTAAATTTATTAGAATTCTAGAGATAACCGACATTCTAGTTGATATAATATTTCTGATAAAATCTATTAGAATTATTTTTATCAGAATTATATCAATCAGAATTCTAATAGATTTTACAAGAAAATTTTGATTCGTCCGTTTTCATAATTACTATTTAATCCAACCAGACCATTTTTCTCAGACATTACTTAAGATGCTGTCTCGAAATAAAAACGGATTATGAATATTGTTCTGAAAGTTTGAAAGAGCAGGATGATGTATTCAGATATAATGAAAAATATATTACATCAACCACATGACAACATTATATCATATCGTGATTGCGAAGAAAATATATATTAACGAAACACCAATTGTCATGAATATTCTGTCTTTCGTCCTATGCTCTCTCTTTTCTGACCGAAAAAAATTAATTATTTCTCGTGCTACAACTGTCGTGACATCCGCTCGTGGGCGATGAGGAAGGAAAAAAGAATACTCCGGAAGAAAGATGCGGCAGGGAGGCTTGCGCTTTATATTAACCTCTGAGATGTGTGTGCGTGTGCGAGTGGGACTAATTCGGTAAGCCAGCGTCAAGCGAGACGAAACCGCCACTGTAGTCGTAAATCAGCGCGAACGCATGGCAACGGCACGCTGCGTGTGCCGAACGTGTACCGCGGTCACCATAGTGCGATCTCACACGGGAGATCTTTCAAATGTAATGCGTCAAACCTGATGCACAAAACTCACGGTAAACACCGTGAATTGATTTGTTCGGTTATGTGTCGCACCGTCAATTATCCGAGACCATCGTTTCGTTTTCCCCTTTGTCCCCATATGTCTCTTTTTTTCTATCTCCAAGAACAGGGATGCAATTACTGAACTTATCCAAGCGTGACTGATTAATGAATGAGTCGAGTATTATTCCATTTGGTACAGAAATTTTGAGACGTGTAAATTTTGCTTGTCAAATTTGGTTCGTGCACAATAATTTCTTCTTCCTACTTTCATAAATTTGTTCTCTCGTCTCCCGCTGCATATACAAGTTGCGAATTGTATCGATGACGTAACGTCCAACCGCACACGTGGCCTGGATTTGTCAAGGTTCCGTCATCACCATCGCGTGACCGGTTCTAAAGGATACAAATGTAGAAAGGTCGACGAGCTTTGTGCCGTCGATAACCCCGGCATGTTAGGTGAAGGCCGCAATAACAGCAACCACAACGCCCTGGACATTGCCGCGAAGTGTGAACTCGGCATTTTTGCCGCCTGTCCCCGAACCATTCTCGATCTGTCTTTGAGCCCAGCCCCACTCGCCCGAGAAAAGACTATTAATCAGCCTGTGTCGGTCGGTGGTCCCTTTAAACGGATTTAAAGGACGACACCGACAAAGGAACGCTTTTTCGGATCTGCTCTCTCGCTTATTCGCTCTGTCGTCTATTTCGAAAGGAGCTGGCATTTCCCTTCATGCGTTAGTTCCGCCCGGGTGAAAATATCACGTTCGTCCAAATTGAGTTTTATTATTCATCTCTTTGTCGGAAGGCTCACTGCGTGCTTTCATTTTTACAAATTTTTAATTCATTAATACTTATTCTCATTAATACTTTCGATGCTTAACTATATTGTAATAAATATCGATTCTCGAGTATTTTCTTTTATATCACTGAAAGAATGATTTTGCATTGAAGTATCTAAAAATTTAGCTGGATACGAAAATAATTTTTGGACCATCAAGATAATTAACAATATTGCAAAAAGTTTTAACATTTCAGTAACTAGTTTGAGCGTCATAATTATTTTGATAATCAAGCAAAATTTTCTGTATTTAACTAAATTTTTATATATTTAATACTTCAGTAACCGTCCTTTCCATGTTATGTAATAATTCGCCATATTTCATAATCATTTATATCCTAGGCTTAATCTATCAACTATATAATTGTCAAAAGCGCTTCCGAGTGTGAATTGTATATGACTTACGTGTACCACAGCATCATAATTTAGAAGTTATATCGTCCGTAACGTATTCTAGCGTAATAAAAGCCTCGGTCGCGAATCCTCGCTGAATGTAGATTACAATCTGTGCAACGTGGAAATTACAACCCGATTACAGTTGGAACATTATTAGATCGCGCTTTTCAAGCGGGTTTCACCGTCTTGCTCGATAAGCGGCGGGAGAGGCAATATTGCACCGATCTCCCTACACGCTGTATGCGAAAGAGTTCTGCACGCATACATGCTGTACGTTCTCTACAGCGGCGGATCTAACGGTAAAACCCGAGATTCGATTGGTAAGCGAGATGCCGACAAATAAAGAGGAAAAGAGCGAGAGAGGGGGAGGGGGCAGAGAAACGTCGGGGACGGTAAGGATAATTACCAGGGGGAAGACAGAAGGGAATACAGTGGCTGGCGGAAAGACTAGATACCGCGGTTGTGAAGAATGGGAACGATAACGATGATCGAGGACCAATAAAATACTGGTTGCGCGCCTATCTCGTGGTATAATTATTCGAGAGCGGAAGAAAAAACGAACGAATAGTACACATTGACAACGGAATTTGCAACATTTTTGCTTGCTATGCCGTGCGCGCCGAACTGGGTTAAAACCTATCCATCAGATTGATAATTCGACAAGGAGGCGTCTTAGATGCGTCGTTGGATAATTGATTTCTAGAAAAATCATGTATATATATATCTCTCCTGCAATCGGTGTGTGGTAAAGCATCCACTACGTAACCGCGCTTAAACAACCGTAATCTACGTGAAGCAATATCTGAGCTATCATTTTATGTGCTAACATAAAATGGATGAAAAAGTAATGATCGCCTTGAATACTATATATTTGCGCCTGGAATATAAGATCACGATTTAACTATTCTGTCGAATCCTGGCTGAGGTAATATTTTTCGCAATAAATTATTCGCATATTTAAGATTTTCATTAATATCAGATGATTAATATTCTTGTAAAAATGCTTATTAGCATAAAAAATTATTAATTGCTTGTCAACTTAGTAAGTGATAATACTACATTGGTTTTGCTCATTGCATTTGAAGACTAAAAAAATTTTTGGTAGAATCAGATATGTACATAAATTCACACAAAAATAAGATATTTTATAAGATCCGCTTTGACTGAATATAGGATTTCTCTTATTTAATTAAATTAATTCTCATCTATCCAAATTCATATTGTAATCATTCAAAAATATTAGATGTAGTAAAAAAAAATCCATTATTTTTCCATTTAATTTCATGCAAAAATAATGGATTTCTTTTTACTACACCTAATATATAAAAATATTTTAATTTTTCAGACATTTTTCAGAATGTTTTTTTCTTATTAGTTTGATATTTTATCTCGCATGTATACGAGTGTTTGATTCTGAGCTTCACGCATTGAAATAATACTCGAATCTGATATGAACAGTGGCTAATGACACGCCAAAAGAAATCGAGAGCTCGTTTCGGGAGTAAGAGACGCTGTTAATATTATACGCTGGGATTCGATGTCCATCTACATAAGCAGATGCGCGGTTTATTACATGAGAGATGAAATGGTAGGACGCGCAAAGAAGCGCGTATGTACGGCATGTGAGTCCTTTTAAAGGTGTCAGGTGTAGTTTTGTCAGAAACTGCCCAAGTGAATGCGTACGGAGCCGCATCTTTTTTTCTCTGAAAATTAGCCGATCATTAAATCGACTTCGGCCTCTCGATACTTTTTCCGCTCAGGCACTTTATTTCTTCCCATTTCGAAAGCATCGAAATTGACGCGTGACATGATTTCATCTATCATGCTTATACTGAAAATTCACTTGTTATTAAGAACACCATAGGACCAAATGAATAGCTTGGCAAATTAAAATTGTGAAAATTTAATTGAAACCCGATCGAGAATATGCATTAAGATTAAACAGCTGGTAATGAGCTGGACGTTTTATCGAGTAGCCATTACCCTTTAGCCGGTCTTGAAATACCTTATAACAGAATACTCTCTAAATTCTTTGGAATGAATCTCATTCCAAAAAAGAATGAAATCTCACTCTTTTAGATAAATAAGAATGAAAATTTTATCATTCTTAAAAATTTTGAAAGAGTAATTTAAAGAGAAATATCTCCGAAATCGAAAAAATTGACTTTTTGTTCTGCTGATAGGGTGATTTATATGTTTTTTTTTCCTTATGAATAACTCGGAATCATTGCTCGGAATCATTGCTAAAATAGCATTTAACTTGCCGATAATTTTTCGAGGTCTGATCATCTGCGAAACCGATCGCCATATCACGAGGGACATGTTGACGCTTACATGAACATCATTATCATTATCCTGGCTGTTTCAATTTCAACGAGTCCCAAGGTCCGTTTCGACGTAGCCTCGGGTTGTACGAAGAGCAACGTGTGTTTAATATTCCCTATCTTTTATTTAAGTTCCTGCACACACCCGCGTGCACGCAATCGACTTTGTAACTCTATGCTTTTACGATCGCGCGGCTGTGACTCGCCGAGCTTCGTCAGATTTGTACCCACACCGGATCCGATCGGTATCTCCAATCAGCGTAGTAGATACGTCTCCTGGTAATGTACATTCACGTGTATGTCGCCTAACGGTACATCACGGAAACAAGAATCCCGCGTGGTAGAAGGACGTCAGTCGATCATGCCGGGATTCGTGGTGATGCAGAGGAGGTTGTGCGTGCGTGCATGCGTGCGTGCGTGAGAGAGAGAGAGAGAGAGAGAGAGAGAGAGAGAGAGAGAGAGAGAGAGAGAGAGGATTGAATAGGGTCCTGAGCATGAATAGGATCCTTTTTTCTCGTTTCAATTATTGTCTTCTTTTCCGCATGAAATTTCATGATGAAATAATCGAATACACTTCACTTAATTTTTAAGAGCAATATTGGAATACATCTATTGGGTTGTCCGGAAAGTTTGTGCCGCAAAAGATTTAAATTTAATAAATGAAATTAAAAATTTAAATTTGCGTTTCAATTTTCCTTCAAAATCGACATGAACTTTCCGGACAACCCAATAAATGTTGATAATCTTTACAAATAAAAATTGTAAAAAGGACTCTTAAGAGTAAAACAAACACAGGAATCAAGAAGGCTAATGAGAATACAGCGCAACAAAGTAATATACAAACTTACATTATAATTTTATTGTGTTATCTTATCACAATTAATTGCGCACCATTAACTGCGTTGTACTCTCATTAGCCTTATTGAGTCCTGTGTTTGTTGTCATTTTTACATTTAATATTTATTAGACGAATTTATCAATTAATAACATATTAATAATGATATTTCTCCGAATTGCAAGATAAAGATTGAAATGAGAGAATTTGTTTATGAGAAATTAACTTTCAAGTTTCAAGTTATTTGATTATTGATAATAAAGGTGACAAGATTAGTTCTCACATTTTCGTGTGAACTCTTTCGATAGAAATAGCGTTTCTCGACCGGTTCGGCGCCGTTGCAAGAACGCGCTATACTCTTCGCGATAACGAGCAAGGGTTGCGAGAGAGAGCAAGGCGCGGAAAGGAGCAGGCGCGGCGAGGGCCGGGAAATTAATTTTGTTGTACCATGAATGTTCCCAGCACGAGCCGCGTACGCAACATGGCTAACGAGCTTCCACGAGTTAAAAGTGAGTGCTTCGCGTTGCGGATTAAGATATCGCGTGGATTACTACGGCCGTGCGCGCTCAGGTGAGAGAGAACAGAGAGAACGGACTTGCTTGAGGAGGGGGATACAAGAGAGGAAAGAGGAGAGGGGCCAAAGAGCACAGAGGAAATCTTAATATACACCATCGGTGTACTAACATCCCTTAAGAACGGTCGACTAATTGCGCAAAGCCGTATAATCCGCAGATTCCGCGTAACAAAGCCACGCCGCGGTGGATTATATCAATTAGACGTTCGCGCAATTGCGAGAGAGAAAGTAAAGAAGAGAGCGAGAGGGCGGTTACGCCACACGGGAGAAGAGCGGGTACGGGGAAGTGATTTGTGTCGGTGGTGTACTTGAGTGCCGTAATGCTGGCACTTGTACACCTGGTCGTAACGAGTGTTAAGTGTTACGGCCGGCTAAAAGGACGAGATGGTAGAATGAGGAAGGATACACGACAGGAAGCTAATTATAATAATCCATCGAGGCTATAGGGCTCGATGAATGAACGGCTCCGTGTTCCTTGTAGTTAAGAGAAAATCCATGGCCATTTCTTGTTCGCGCGCCACGTTCTAATCCGTTCGTGCATGGCGCGCTGGGTATTTGTCCGTCGTATATTTGTGGTTATTCCTACCTAATGCCACCTCCGGTCTTTGCTAATGCGTTATCGAAGACGAAGGAAGACCGCGCACATATACTTCCTGCGAAGTAGCATGAGTCCTACTACGCATCGAGAAATCGTACATCATGATTTTTGATCCAAAATATGGATCTACAGTTAATTTTTCATCGTCCATTATTGTGCAAAATTGTAAGATACGATCAACGTAAGTTTGGAAGTATGAAGGATTTAAGTGACTTGATTATTTTTTTTCTTTAGATGTTTAACTCGAACTGAGTTTTGATCAACTATAAAAAAATGAGAAAGATACTTTCTGTAATCATAAAAAAAATTATCACTGATCGTATCGATAATTATGCCAACGATCATCATCTAATGGATGAACAGTGCCTGATTGATGTAATGCTTCAAAGAGCTTTGAAGTATTTTTTAAATTTAATTCAATCAAACAATTTTTTTCTTTTTTTTTGTAAAATTTTTTCTTTAATTGGTAAATGTTTTGAAGCATTTATAATGAAACTGAAAAAAATAATTTAGTAATAGCTGTCAAATATTGAAATTTTAATCAAATGTTTAGTTAATATAACCAAAAATTATTTTATTTCTTTAATAATATATAATA
>NW_017259196.1:1550602-1614533 GCF_001594045.1 Atta colombica
GAATTATTATTAAACAATTGTTATGTTATTATTATGTTTGATAATACTTAGTAAATATTTAGAAAAGTAAAATTAATTTTGATTGATTATATTGATCGAACATTTTATTAAAATTATTTCATTCAATATTTGGTAGTTATTACTAGACTCTTTTTTTCAGTATTTCATCGCACCTTTAAACGTCTGTGGAATCAACGCTTTAAATGTCCATGTCGCGACAATTCGGACTCGTCCGCTTTATTGTTATCCAATCGGTTGATCGCAGCCCGACGTATTTACGAATGTACATTTCGGATATATTTCGGGCGAGCAATCTGCAGCAACGGTGAACGAGCGAGCGAATGGTCATGCTTTATCTGCAAAATACGCGAGGAGCAATTATGCGGAGGGACTCTCTCATTCGTCATCCGTGGTGGTGATCGCTTATCAGCAGTCGTTCGTTTCGGTAGCAATATGTCCTTCGTGCGTGGCGAACCAGCGGCCCCGGTTGACTACCCAGAACTTCTCGTCGGTCGTCTCGGACGATCGGTGGCTGCATTAACGTCAAACGATCGCGTCGTCGCAAAAGAAAAAGAAACACAAAAAAGAGCAATAATAATTTCGACAACAAGGCGATGTGGATCGACAGAGGGAAAGGAAGAAATGCGCTAAGGGGGCAGAACGGCAACTCGGCGGCGATCGATGGAAGAAAAAGGAAGAGACAGAAAAGTGATCATAACGACGAGAATATGTCTCCCTTGGTCCGGAGCCCGTTGTACGGATGAACCAATAATGAGTTAAATGCAATTAGGCCCCGCCAATATGCCCTGTCGGTGAGTATGTACGGGCGTGAGAATGAAATATTGTAATTCATTTGGCGCCTCCGGGCTTGGGCAGGATGCATTACCCATTCTGCATTGCGCGATAGCGCCCAAAACGCCTCGCAGACCTGGGGACCGTTGCGTGGAACGCGCGTATATGCCGAGAGACGTTCACCACGCGTATATGCGCGCGCGTGTGTGTGTCTGTACGTGTATGTGTGTATGCGTGTCTATACACATAAGTGCGAATGGCAGTATGACCTCAGATGGATATCGGTTAATAGCTTTTTTCAGGCGAGATTTCAGCAGGAGAGACAGAGAGAATGAGAGAAGAAAGAAAAAGAGAGAGAGAAAGATGCAAGGATGTGCAAAGGATTAAGAAAGAGAGATAGAGCAAGAGACAGAAGGGAGAGATTCTGCAACTGGTTGCAGAACAGTTCTAGCTTCTCTCTTTCTTTCTTTTTCTGTTTGTTTTTCTATCTTTCTCTCTTCATCAGGCTAGTAATACCGTCGCCTTGCGTATGCAATCGCGATTCCATAGTGGCAGCTACAGCAGCTACGACTAGTGACGAGGGAGACCAGGAACTGTTTAACATACGGTAATGGTCGATTCTGCTTTTTAGTTTGTGTTGTCCTGTTACACGTGTGATACAGTGACGTAGTGCTGTTGCAGGTTTGTCCTCTGACGATAAGGACGTGCGCGTAGGTGCGTGCATGTGCATGGCACGCTCGTACGCTCGACATTGACGCGCGCGCGCGCGCGCGCGCGCGTGTGTGTGTGTGTGTGTGTGTTCGTGTCGTGTGATTGACCGTGTATGCATGCACCGATGACACGCTGGGAAGTTAGAATTAGTTCTCTTTTAAGTTAAAGCTTGAGGGTGCTGTTTACCTCCCGCACGCTCATCCGGCGCTCTGCACATCTCCGGGCAAACTCCGCTAAACGCGGAGTGAAACAAGAAACATCTGTTGCTTGAGAATGCTAAAATTACGCCGGAGCTGTAACAGCTTCCCTACCGCGGATATTTGAATATTTGTGCGAGAAACCCGTTATGATCGAAAGTTTGCCGTTCGACCGCATAGATGCCTATATGAATGAAGAAACGCTCTTTAACGCTCCATTGTTCATTATGCTCAGGTATTTGCACCTAAACGTAATAAAAGTTCAGAATAGAAACAAGTAATTTTACGATATTCAATATATTATAAAGTTAAGATATTCAATATATTAAAGTTGTCCATAAATCATCAATGAAGCAGAGTTTCTGTTTGCCTAAGAGATATTGGCGTAGAATCCCCATCATAGAATCCCATCATCGTGATGTTATCAAATTGATTTGCTGCAGTCTTATATTCCCGATTTTTTACGGATTTTTGATGTTTTCACGAAATTTCTTTGTGCATACCTTAGGTTCTTTCCTTTTAAAATCTCAATAAAGGAACGATTCCTCGATGCATTTGTCACAGTTAACCTCTCTTTTAGGTGAGCCTATTTCTAGGTGGTGAAGTAATTAGATGGGCTCACTAGGCTTCCATCCGATGCGTTTACTAATGGAAAGGAGTGACTAACGACAGATTATTAATATTGCTCGGTGATCTCGATCTAACACGAGATTAACTATCTCACACGCACGAGGTTTCCTCGCGATCTGTGATCTCCGCAGCGCAGTACATAATGGCTAATTAGAAGGGTCAGAGGCAAAGAAAACCCTTCTGAGGAGCAGGTCATACTGCCGAGGGAAACATTATGTCAACCGTAGGCCGTTCGCTCATTAGCTGACGACCGTAGGCACTGCCATTGATACGATCAGCGGTTATTTTTCTTATGGTTAGAGAAGATAACTTTCCTATTTTTTTAACAGTTGACCAAAAATCAACTAAACTAAAGCAATAATTAAGTTACTTAAATCCTCTTTATTAACAATAGCGGTATTTAACGGCTTGGAATGTGTGGTTCCTTCTGTCTCTTCTCTCTCTTTCTCTCTCTCTCTCTCTCTCTCTCTCTCTCTCTCTCTCTTTTGACGCTGGTTATATTATTAAAATCTTCATCATGATGGTAATATTAAAACGCGCGTTGAACGTACGGTGATTAACGATGTCGAACGCTTCCACGAAAGTGGCAAGATAATTGGGCAACGATGACATTAAGGGACTTAGCGCTAAACTTCTCGTTATAATTATGGGCTTTCTCGCTCGCCTAACAACAAGAGAAAAGAAGAATAGACACTTGAGAGTTACCTGTCTCGTGGAATGAATTAGTCGTCTTCTCCCGATGAGAACGGTGGAAGATGGACGGGGGCGAGGATAAGGACGAGGAGGAGGACTCTTCGTAGAGCGAACTCGCATCGCGCGAGCATCGGCTCATTAATCTCCTGCAGTAATTGCGACCATATTCTGAGGGAGCATGGTTAAGACTCTCTTCTCAGCTACCTCTTCTCCTTCTCCCTTGCTCCTTCCTCCACCTCTTCTTCTTCATCTTCTTCAACGTTCTTCCACATCATCTGCAGAGAGATAAAAAAGGAAGAGGAGCGAGCGCAGCGGGAAGGAACCTCGATACCTGTCCATCAGCGCCGATCGATTGCCAATAATAGCGCGGTCCCGATCGCCGATCTTTGGCAAGTTTTTAACGTTTCAGGGTGCTCATCAATTTTCCCGCGATGCTTTTGCACTTCGGACGCGCAACAACGGATGTCGCTTCCGCGCGAAATCGCATCAACGACATTATATGTTCTCACATAGCGCATTTTTCTTTCCGTTCTTTCTTTTTTTTTCTTTTCAACGTCGTACGGTCAGAATGCATCTCCGTTGTTCGGCATTTCTTAATTATGCAGTCTCCCTACCACAATTTTTAGGTGACGGTAAATTAATTATGAGCTTGCATATTATTTGAATGGCTGCTGTTGCTGTTGCCGCCGGACCTCTTTCGTTTGCATTTCTCTCTCCCCCTTTCGTTCTCCCGCTCTTTCTCGATCCCTATAACTCCCTTACTCCGATCTTCTGCTTACGCGGATGCCACGGTCATCATTAATTATCGGCCGATGTAATGACCCGGACGACCGAACCCCGACATGAGCGGCCGGCCATAGCGACTCGATTCGGTGCTCTCGGAGGTGTTTCCTTTTAACGATCGTGGCTATGCTTTAGGAACTTGCCTGCGAAACCAGTGCTCGATAATTTCGTTGGACGTATTACGGACCGTATTACGTGGAACACGCGCATAAACATAAGTACAAGTTATACAAGGTAATTCTTGGTTCGAACAGTTTTTTGAAATCATAAAGGAGCGAGGGTACGTATACTACTTCATTCCGTGAAGTTTCGAATTTTCTGACGTAAAATCGACGCGACTATCTTCCTTTCTTCCATTGTCAATTATTTAAAAAAATGGCATCGTTCAGCTGCTCATAAAAAATAACAAAAAAATAATTTTTTTCTTGGAATATATTCTTTTAAGTTTCTAATAAAAAAGTGAATCACTGCGTTGTATCCAGCATTTTTTGTAAGAAGAATGTCATCTTAAACCTTGAATGCGCAAAGAAGTTATGATCGTTCAAAATTATATAATTAAAAGGATTTGTGCGTAATTGACGCTTTGTCAACATCGAACCACCTTTCGAGTCACCCTTGGAACAATCGGCGGCATTATAGCAAAACACGAGACATTCCCGATTATGAGATGATGCTGTGCAGTGACGGGGTAACGGGTTTCAAATCAGCCGCGTACACTCGGAAGTTGGTAGCCCTCTTACCCGTAGAAATCGGTCCCGCTACCGATCCCCGAGAGATCACGATCGAGGTAGCCGCGCGGTGGCGGCGAGCAGGGCGCTATACAGGAGTATGATCCGACAGCACCCTCCCTGTCGAGTTGCCCCAGGGCCCCGTGTGTTACAACGAGAGTGAGTAGAAGCCAACATCGCGCGCGGCGTGAGGCGTTCCGCACACAACTCAAAGGTTGTTGACATAAACGGTCCCGGACGTACAACGTTTTAATACAAAGTTCTTTACGATCCCCGGGCCCACCGGTCTTGGGCCAGGGCCCGACGCGGCGCTGGCTCGCGAGTAACCGGGGCCGGATGAATGGATGGACGGACGGACGGATGGTAAGCGGACAGGGCGGTTTGCCGGTACGCGGTGGGGCCCACTCTCAAGATTAGGCCCCGTGGTGCGTATACGCGTCCGCATAAATCCCGGCCCTCCCATAAATTGCGATACGGTAGCATTAAAGTGAAAATAATGTATGAAATTTGCCTTTTGATCATTTTGTCGGCCGGGGGCGCGCGGCTTCCGCTCTCTCGCTCCCGCGCCCTCGGGGTCTTCTTCCTCCCTATCTGTCGTTATGCCTTCCGATCAGACCCGTGTTCATTCGCTGGTATCCAAATATACATGAAATAAAATCGAATTAGGTATGGTGACATATGAAAAATTATTTAAATTATTATTTGTTAGTAATCTGATTTGATTTGTTTCAATTTTTCATATATAAGAGTATTATCTTTCTTTTAATAGGCAAATATATATCAACTAATTAACAATATTAAACAAAATATCTTTTAAGATCGTAATGTTAATACAAAACTAGGAAAAAAAATATCAAGCTAATACTTAAATAAAATTTGATGTAAATTTATACACTGAGAAAGAAAATGTGTTTCGACTAAACACATTTGCAGATTTGGTTAATTCAACAAATTTTATTGAATTTAACCATAATCCGCTTATTAAACAGTTTTTTAAGCACACTGTGGTTAAATTCAATTAAATGAAATTTGTTGAATTAACTAAATTTGCAAACAAAAATGTGTTTAGTTATATCTAATCCTGTAGTTATATCTAATCCTGTGAACTGCGCGCCGAATTTAATTTTCAGTTTTGAAACGCAATCTAAATAGAACTAGAATCTAAATAAAATAATAATATTACAAATTAAACTGATAAGTAATTAAATAATATTGGTACTCATAGGCATCTTAGAAATATATTAATGATTTGATGTTAATAAGCATTTTAAAACCTATAAATAATCTTATTGTGAAAAATTACTTCAATTAATTAATATACATTAACTACAAATAACAGTAAAATCAATATCCGTACCTGCTCGATTTTTTGCGGTTTAAAATATGAAATTACTAATATCGTTGCGGGTTTGGCACAATGTTATCGTTGTGCGTAACACGCGCTATCATCGAAGGTACGTATCTGACGATATACGTCATTGAAGGATGCCCTAATCTCGCATCGGGCCCGCTGGGCGCAACATTCGCGGCCACCGCATGTCCAAGGGCCTCATACTCCTCCCGCGAGTCCCTTCTTCTCAGGCTCGTGTTCATGAATTGCATACTCCTGCTAGGGGAACGCAGCCTTCCTAGTAGCTGCTACTTATTTAGCCCTAATTTCTGTCCCGGGGCAGCACCCATTGAGGTAACATACTGTGTGCATCGATGTGCGTGCCCCGCGATTACGTGGACGCAGGTCAAACGGGGTGGCACGCGATAATAAGAATTCTGAAGCCTCTAATTCAATATGTTGCCGTGATTTATTGTACATTTTTAATTCCGACGTCGAATTTGTAACATATCATTTAAACGTTAATTCACGAGCATTAATTAATTTTCGCACGCTTGCCCTACGCTTCTCTCACGCCTCCGCGGAAAAATTTTTTTGTTTCTCTCTTCCATTATGTTAAAAATTTCAACTGCATCGCAGACGAAATCTCACTTTATACATAATAATCGCGCACGCACCGCGGATATCATTATTATCAGTATTATTTCAACTGTTACTAAATCTTGAGTCTATAACTGTACCTGCGGAAAGATAACGAAGAGGTGAGCTTCCTGGATATCTTTATTGCAGCTCCGCGAAAAAACACAAAAATACCGTCGTGAAGAAATCCATCTCTCACATATGTGCTGACTCCCCACTTGCTGATAGCTGAAAAAGAAAGAACATGAAAGACATTTCCTCAGAACTATTCGTTCTATAAGGAGCATCGCATGCAATCTTCCAATAATCAAACAGGAATTCGCGAATGTTTTTTTTCTGTTATTTTCATGCGTTATTTTTATGACTGCACGTATAAAATAATATAATTTCTTTACATTAAATTAAAGCGATATTAACATTAATATTCATTTCGTCGCATTTTAAAATTATTTACTATTTAACTAGAGACTCTATAGTAAAATAACTATTATTAATATATATATATGATAAGAAAATTTGAGTCGTGTGGAATCTTATTAGAAATGGTATATTTTTACAAGTTAGAGTAAAAAAAAGTTTTTGAATTGCAAATTGATTTAAGTCGTTTCTTAATTAATACTATCATGCATTTGAATTCAATTCTATTGTGCAAGTGTTCGTTAAAAAATTATAAGGACGATCTAAAAATTATATTTTGCCTTGCATGTTATGTCTAGAAAATAAAACTTACTACATAATGAAATTTTATTTGTTGTATTAATCAGATTTTTCATCTTATTGCACTGTGCAATAATAATTAACAGTGCAATAAAATGAGTAGAGGCTTTGAAAGCATTGTGAAACACGAAAACAAACTGGAGTCTCTACTGGAGACTCTCCAGGGTGACGTTATTTTGTTGAAGGACACGAGTGCAACCAGTTTAACATATATGCAGCTCGTACCCTATCTACTCGCACGGCATCCTACGCATTTATCTTGCACGTCATTTCAGAATTATGCAAAATGCGTCGAAATCCGAGTGCACTCAAACGTTAGCACGATCACGTGCGTCCCGGACTGGTGCTACGAACGTGGCCGTAACTCATTGCAAGTTATGCCGCCATGCTCCCCGCATTTAACTCATACGTGTGTCACTAGCCCGCTGATGTACAACGGCTACGTGCCGGGTTTGCTTAGGACGCGATTACGCGCTAATGTATTTCTCGCCGTTGCGTGTACACTGCCGCTATACTATTTGCGGCTTGCGGCGACGAACAATAATTGACATGTCGAAATAAATGAAACGCTTGTCAAAATTCCCATGTTTCTGTATTTGTGCTATACTCTGTGTATGAAATTTAAAACGATTATAATAAATAATTACAATAAAAAATATATTAGATAATCCACTCGTATAAATTTCAAACAATAAAATAAGGAACTTCTATCAAGTCATTTCAATAAACGAGCTTTGAAAGATATAAACAGTAAACTTTTATTATTCTTTTATTATTATTTCATGAAACGTTTCGATACTAAGTCCTCATTAGCTGTTAAGCTTTTCTCGTTGTTAATCGACGAATTGGATCTACAATTTTTATAATTTGATTCAGTATAACATGGTTGAATTTGTAACACATATTGTGATTGTGGATGAGATGATCCGATTAACATACATTTTTTATACCGTTACCGAAATTAATTTCTAAGTTTTCAATATGTTTATATAAATTATTGTTAAGAGTTTTTGTTTCTTTTATAAACACGGTTGATGAGGACTTAGTATGGTCGAAAAGTATGGAAAAAAAGTGAAATGATAAAAGAATAATAAAAATTTATTATTTATACCTTTCAAAGCTCGTTTATTGAAATGACCTGGTAGAAGCTCCTTATTTTATTGATTATAATAAAGTTGCCACGAGACTGAAGAATTTCTTTAAAATCTACTAATATTTCTATTCCGTAAAATCTTTGGAATAGAATCTCATTCTAAAAAGTGATTGAATCAATGTTGAAAAAGAATGGCTCAGTTGTAACTTTTTAAGACAGATTTCACTCTTCAGAGTAAGATTCTACTCCAAATATTTTAGAGAATAGAAACGTTTTTAAAATTATTTTGAAGTATTAATATACTGAATACACAAAGGAACAATGTTCTTCATTTTTAAATTAGCATAATAATCTTGTTATTGCGATGAAATTTATTTCAATCTTTGATGAGACGCTAGAAATAGTATCGAAAACGATCTTTCGTAGCGTCATGGAGGAAATTGTAGCTACGTGCACGAAAGTCACGAACATAAATTGTAAGACGATGCATGTACGCGAACCGCTTGTAACAATAAAATCGCCGCTTATAAATTACGGATACTCTTTCTAAAGATTCGTATACTCCAATCGCGATTATCTCTTTACAACAAGAGAAATGAAGAAAGAGGAAGAAAGCATCTCTCCTGAAGAACAACGGAAGGAAGGAAGAACAACGTGGTATGAGTCATTCACGAATCGCCGTAGCTCGTTGTCAGATCGTTAGAGTACTATTCGCGCACGGCTACATAATTAATAGAAAAGTAGACAGCAGCATGCGGTGGTGGCGGTACAATCCACAGATAAAAGTATCCGCGCGAGATGACGGTGGCAGATAATTGTGGCAGGATACACGGACGTTCAGAAATTCGAGGGAAAAGGAAGTCGAAGGATTAGCGAGAGGGGGATAACAGCACGATCGCGCGGAGGTGGCCGAGGAGAAAGAGGAATTGGAAGTCAGGTACGACGTGTAGAAACGACTCGTGTATGTACCATACTGTCCGCGACTGTATACGGCTGCAAGTGCGTGACAAATAAATGCCTGCCCGCAGCGAAGCGAACGGGAATTTGCATTCGTACGCATAATGTGGTCGAGAAGCCGCACTGCTTAATGCTTGGTTTCGTCCTTCCGAGGGATTTTCTCGTTCTTCCTCTGTTCTTTTCATTTTTCCTTTTATCCTGTCTTGTGTTATTGCGTTTGCCTTTCTAAAGTAACGTCGAAATTAAAAGATATTAATTAATTAATATCTTTTATCGTAATAGGAAAGACAGAGATGAAGATAAAATTATTATAAAAATTTAAAGGAAATAGTTATTAACACATATGAGAAAGCGGATATGTAAAAAATGAATGATGTGTTAGCGAACGAGAGAAACATGTTGGCGCATTCACGCATGTTAGATGAAGTATTTATACATCGTCTACAATGTATAAAGATGTCCATATCGATTGACGAAGCAGACTTGCATCCCGGCGGGCAAACTTGTAATCAAGATCGAACGCTCGAAGGATGACAGAGGAAAAAGAAACAAGCACATTAAAGCATCCGGGAGTTAATTGAACCTCCCGCGTCAAAATCGTAAAATGTCGCTGACGTATCTCGCATAAATAATGGATCATCCCGAGCGCTAATCTGTATAGCCAAGTGTTACTAAATAAGTACAACATTATTCCGGCAGTCGCGATAAAAGTATTGTCCGGGCGATTATAATTCGCCGTACATAATCGGAATACGGATAACGCGCGGCAATAACTCACATACCGCGAGTAATTATTATTGCTCGATCGCAATTAGTTAGTCTCTGGTGCGATGTTCCGCAACATTTTATTGCTGATTTATTGCTGTTCTCGTGTTAAAGAAATGTATCGTGCGTGATGCTTCAGCGCTCGTTTCAAATGATCAAAAGCCATTTCTTATTAAATAGGATTATTTTTATGAAGTCACTGTTATGCGACTTCTCATGCGATGTTATGAACTCAAGACATGTCAATTTGATTGTTATGATTATCGGAATCGATATTACGAATCACAGGCTTTTAATTAACGCTTAATTTCATAAATAACTTTACATATTATATAAAGAGGACACAGTTGCTTATTGAGTAGAAGTATTATATTAAAAATTTTGTATATTTTATTCTGCTGTATTAAAAACTTAATTTTGTATTAAAATAATATGAACAAAAATTATATATGCATTATCGTACTCTCCAAATTTTTTGAAGTGAATTCTCACTCTAAAAGAATTAAAATACTATCACTATTGAAAAAAAGTGAAAAATTTGCACTCTCGAATAAGAGTGGCAGATTTTCACTCTTTTGGAGTAAGATTTATTCCAAAAAAGTAGCTTTTTTTTGGAATGAATCTCATTTAAAAAAAAGAGTGAAAATCTGCCACTCTTATTCAAGAATGTAAATTTTTCACTCTTTCCTAATAGTGGCAATATGTTAACTCTTTTGGAGTCAGATTTCACTCCAAGAAATTTAGAGTGTAATGAAAAAGCCGTTTATGTTGAATATATATTTTATATTTTATTGTAATTAAATTTTTTTATTTATTTTTCACATGCATATTTTTGTTGCTTTGCGCAACCATTTTCGGGTTTCCTAAGTTACTGGGAATTATAGTCAAATTAGCAATATATTCTCTAAATTCTTTAGAATCTCACTCCAAAAATTTTTAGAGAGCCACATCAGGGTTGCCACAGACCTCGAAAAAGACCGGAAAAACTGGGAAAAGTCAGGAAAATTGAAATTGGTCATGGAAAACCAGGAAAAGTCAGGAGAAAATATAAAAAAGTCTGGAATTTTGTAATTTGCTCACAATTTTTTTAAACTGCTCCTATTCCAGATTATTATTATAATTTTTTAAATATTATGTCTGACGTTTATAGTGAAATACATTCAAAACTTGCACACTTTAAATGATTTTAATTTATTTTATTAAAATATTTTAATTTTATTTATTTTTAATAATATAGGCTAGATTTCCTAAACTCTTTAAAAGTGTTAAAATTTACATATTTTACATTGGAAAGTTTTCTATTGTCATCTGGAAAACCTGGAAAAGTCAGGGAATTAAAAAATTTTTTGTTCTGTGGTATCTCTGAGCATATTCACTGTACGTTTTCAAATATAGGTAATCCGAGAGAGAATACGGCATAAGATCTCATGAATACGAAGCTATGTCGAAAACAAGGTGGCCTGATATTGCGAGATAGAAAGACCAAATCCGGACGTCATCTGGCATCGGCGCAAACGAGCGTGAACCGCCGACCGATTAAGAAGGTAGAGGGTTTGTTGATGGGGAGCCACTCGTTTGCCGCATCATATACGATGGACCGGCTGAATCTTTACGCGAGTTTTTACGGCTGCTTTCAGATTTCGCTAACACGTTCGGGGCACTGAGGCGACGCTGGCAGAACGACTGGAATGTCATACAAAGGAGAGTCGCGAATGCGCCGAGCGTGATTCTCTCTCCGTTTAAATTGCTCGTAAAGACCCGGATGATATGGACCTTAATGGCCCACGGTTACGACTGGCGCTGAACTAGTTATTGTTCTCGTCGTCCCACGATCTTGTAGAGATTTCTGTTTGTATCTTTTCGTCTTGCAATTGTCATTCAGCGAGAATTCGAGTTTCGATCATGAGATCTATCTAAAGTTAAAATTTGAAACCACTTATCTTTGAAGCGTACGCAAGTTTCAGATACTTAAAAATTTCCTTTTTTTCTTTTTTCTGTTCCACTGATTCAAGTGCTATGAAGAAGGAAGCACAGATAGAGAGCAGGCTACACATTCGGAACGAAAAGTAAAAGAGAAAGGTGAGAGATCGGTTCAAGGCGTTGTATGGAACGACTCACTTATGGTGAAACGTGGAATTCCAGAGATAAGGGGGCGGCCGAAGTGCCGGGATATTTCAATTTCGTGCCGCTTATCTTGCAGTCGTTGACTTACCGAAGTAAGGATGCGTCGCTTTAACGTAATTACCGACAAACAAGTCGCGATGGATGAGCCGTCACCTTTGAGATTACCACGAACGAAACTCGAACGACCGCGGCAGCAACGATACATTGGACGCGACGAAAATCTCTCGAAAACGCCGGCGTTCGTTTATACAAATTGTCGTACATCGGCTTACCTTCATGATCGATAAATCACCACCTTCCCTTAAGTTGTTTGGTTACCCTCGTTAAAATACCGACGCGTGTTTATTTTTCTACTTTCTCAGGCAACACTTAGTTTCATGCACTTCGACAGCGACACGCGATATACTGTTCTATTATACCTACATCGTACGATAAGTCAGCTCTTTTGTAACAAACTAATGATAATCATTTGATTTCCCACAAAAAATAGAATTAAATATTCTAAGATTCGTGTATTAATTAATTTAAACTTCTAGATGACTATCCTTGTCTCGTGTAAAATGTATACAAATTACTATATCGTCTTTTTTCTATTATCAACAGTAATATAAATTGAAACCTGATGCTTGGCGTATGTGTTACATTAGATTGGATTGTCGACTTTCTCCTTCGAAGGGACATCGATTTAAAGACACAAATGGGAAGCTATTAAAACGTGATTGTTTCTTTTACTATTTTTTCTTGGATTGAATTTTCCGCGTGATGAATTGTGCGCCATCACCGACGATCTTTCTTATCTTCATGGATATTACCATCATCACGTTAGCGATGTACTTTCGTGCCTTCTTCAGTTTTGCCGCGGCATTTCAGAGTCCGCGCATACCCGCTTTTATGGATCCTCAATGCGAGCGTAAATTAGAGGAATGCTCTAGAGAGAAGACGCCGGCTGCGAAAGACCTGCGTTCGTGTAGGCGCGAGGAGATGAAGGTGAAAACAGCCGAGGCAGTTAGCGACCAGGTGTTACTTGGACCTTAGACAGAGACGCTGCGTCTAAGAGAAGAAGCTTCTCGGCTGCTGCACACTGGCTTTATACCACGCCCCAATAGTGACTGTTGCACGTACCGAATCTACGATGGACACGCTAAACGCATTAAAATTTCAGTAGCGCTAAATACTATTAATTAAATTCCCTGGCAGTGACTAGTAGACATCGTGCTGCGTTGCATCGCGGCGGTCTTCCTCCACAATGGTGCTAATCTTCTCTTTGTTCTTTTGTTGGATTCACGCGAACGTGTGTAGGTTCGTAAAAGAACGATCTATCAAGTATACAAAGAAAAAAGTGACGCTGTTGGGATGTTAACCACGAGAATGTCACGCGTCTCGCCGTGATTCAGACTCTAGTTTCAGAATTAAGATTTAACTCGAGATTAAAGTGGCATAGTACAACTGTTTTTGTCGGTGACAAGAACTATCATTAAAATTTTTGTCAGGAATAGTCAGTCATTTGGGATGATTTTTACATTCCAGTAGCAAGAAAATGACGCTCAATCCTATATATATAGTTTTTTATTGATTTTGAATTCATAATCTATTTCTTTATTTCTCCTTTTTTTTAAGAAAAAATTAAATAATATCAAGTAAATCTATACAAATAAAGATTGTAAAACTAATAAATTACAGATTAATCAGTAATATATGATATATGATTAATAATAGTGACTTTTAATTGAGATGTAAAAGCCATCCTAAGTAATCCTTTATATATAAAAAGAAATTAAGTGGTGATTATTCCCTAATTAAGCCTTCTCTAATTCGAGTTATTTGTTTACAATGAACTCGGTGTTTTTCATTATTTACAGCGATTTTTAATTGATATCAAGACATAATTTTATCTCTCGCAAGACAAAGAATATCGCAGAATTACAAGAGTAAGTCTTATTACAAGAAAAATTCTTTAATCTGATTCAAATCATACATAGTTGGATTTCTTCACTTTCTTCGAATTTTGCCGTATGCTAATATTAACAAATTCTTTCGGTGATGCTCGTTAACCGAGCAAATACTATAAAAGTCGTAAAAACTTCTTTGTGGATGCCGAGGGGATCTTTTGACCGCGACATTTGAGTTCGCTCACGTTTGTGCCGCCTAAATCTACACCGGAAAAAACCGCGCTATTTATCGAGATATGCGCATGCCGTTCAAATGTCAATCAGCTTCGCGTTATGTTGTGCTGCGTTACATTGCGTAAAACTGCGTTTGCTTCGCATAAATCGAAAAGAAAATCGCGGCAGCTTGGAGTTGAACTTGGAAGGACAAGGACGAATCCATGAGTCGTCGATGATGCGCCGTAAAGCGGATACTCAGCGGCATGTGGTCGGCATTCGCTGTGTTTACAGGAGTCGGCAGGATAACTTCAAATATTTGGGCTTTTAGACAGTATTTGAACAGAAAGGACAGAGGCCGCTTGCTTTCTTTTTTCGTGGCCCCGGGTCGTATGGAAACATAAAACGGGACGAATCTACGCGCTCGACTCTCGATTCTTCTTACTGTGATCTTACATTTGCTGATAAAGACTAATCTCGATTCTTCACAATCTTCCACTCGCATCATACATATCAACGGTGTCGAGGTCAAATAAAATCCGTATCAGACTGCCGATTCTGTCGGACGATCCGATTGTCAACTCTGATTGCTGATACATAATATACCAATCATAATGAGTCAATCTCATTATTATTAGTCCATTATACGTCGGTGAAAATTGGCAGTCGAATCGGTCTACAGAATCGGTAGTCTGATACGGGCTTAATGCACATTACCTGTGAGAATTTAGTCTCTTCTGAATAGATACCTTTCTACGGCGTGCAGCGCGTTAATTAGCGGTCTGAAGTGGACGAGGCGTATTCATTAATTTCGTGACAAATGAGCCGGCTGATAAGCGCATACCGTATTTAATTAATTCCCGCCATATCTGCACCCCGCGAATTTTCCGCTACTCGTTACGCTCAGTCATTTCATTAATAAACGCATTCGCTTAGAAAGGGGATATCGGTACCGCCGATGGCGGTCGAGTATTCCGTAGATGTTCCCGCCGAGGAACAAATTAAATCGCATACGATCCTCTCGCGGAACCTCAAACAACGTTCGTCTTGGTAGTTACATAATTGCTGTGCTGTTGTTCGCGTGTTGTCGCTCTAGAGATTAAAGAAAAAATCTTTTCTCTCCCTACCGCAACACCATGTGCTATTATATACATTTCCTTATTTTCCATATTCTCTTCGAAACTTTTTTTTATCTCTTTTTTTTCTCCTTTATCTTATTTTATTCGAGCTCATCATCGTTCTCTTACCGCCGGTTACCGGTGCTTCCATCATTCTCCAAAAGGGCCACGCCTGCCTCTCCCTCGATCCTATCTCGCGTCCTTCCCCCTTTTTCCTGCGTATCCCTCTCGAGTTCGTGTACCCTCCCCTCGTTTAATTATCTCCGCGCTGATTGGTAGCGAAGAATTTCACATTGGGTAATTTCGATCCCTTCTCATCCCCCATTCTTCCTCACATTCTCTTTACCTCTACTCATCCTTGTCCTTCCTTTGATTTTACCTCCACGTCCTCGCGTTTTCTTCATGCTCAGTATATAAAATACCGTGTTTCATCATCATCAGCACAATTAGTATACATTTTTGAGATTTTTACAGTCAGACTTCTTCGTAATACCAAATGGATTCTAAAAATATGAATAATGAAAAAACTTTCATTGGTTCCTTTGAATAATAAAATAATAACAAAATAACTCCAATATATTTTTTCCTTTCGACTAATTGCCATTTAACCTTCATATGATTATCTTCCCAGATGACTGTTTAGAATATTCACATAATATAAGATCAGCGTTCCGTGAATAGAGTCACATAATTTTCTTTTTCATGATGCGATATAAGTCACTCAACCAATGCAATGTCATATTAGATTGTATCTGCATCGCGAGAAAGCGTATCGTTCTGTTACATGCTGATTCGCTATGGATTTATGTTAGTCGACACACACGATGGACTTAAAGCCCGAGAAACGTAATACAGATAATAATTAGGTATAAACTGTCAGCGGTTAATAAATCGTTGTTAATTGCGCAGCAACTATTTTTTATGCATCAAAGGTGTCGAATCTTCTCCGTCTCGTTTGTGTTCTCACTTCCTCCGCGGACCGGGTAAAAAGTCATTGGTGTAATCGCATCATTAAAGATGTTACTCTCGTGTCTCAGTTATTTTTAATCGGAAGATGGATACGAGACTAAGATAACCAGTGCGTGGCTTAGAAAAGCTTAAGAAGCTGCCGGTCCGTCATCGAGCGATGGTTAAAGATTACAATTAGCTCAATGGTATCCTTCGACACGGAGTTGCTTATGTAAATATTCCGTGACGTGAAATCGAGATCGAGTCTGTACAAACGAAGTCTCGTCCGGTAATTGCAAACATTGGAAATGAGAATTCACGATACGTATAGTGCGAATTAAAGTATAAGTTTCGAGGAACGCGAATGATGGGAAAAATGTATATTAATTTCACCATTAAGCAATCGGTAGTTACCGCACGTTCGCACGAAGACATATTGAACGTGCGTGGCGGCCAGCATAACGGGATTCTCAGGATGAGATAACGCGAATATGCGGTAGAGAGTGACATATGCTGTCGTATTACAACGAGGTTATCGTTAATTAATGAGAAACTGCTGTGCCTCGATAATTACAACAGTCTCGCTCTCATTGCAACGGTAATGTCCAGAATTTCTTCTCGCTTTTGAAGTCGCGAAAGACACAATTTTGCACTCATTTATGAGGTGCACAATTGCCAAAACTAGAAAGGCCGTTTTCCAAAAGATGTCGAAGACTCCTATTGTTGACGAAAGAATTAAAATTTGTATCATTATCATCAATCTAAAACATTGAATACAGGAGATTTAGGTTCGACTGAGCCAATATTCGCAATAAATTATTTGCTGATTTATAATTTTTATTAACCTCTAAATATTATTAATATTCTTATTAGCAATTCAATAATTAAAAATTAAATTGCTTGTCAATTTAATAAGTGATATTACTACTCTGAGTCTCATGATTGCGTTTCAAATTTCGCTGTGCGGTTCAGATACATATTTGCGGAATCAGATACGTATATACATTCACAGAAAAATATTTAAGCACTAATATTTACTTTAATTAATCGAATGTAGGATTTCTCTTGCTTAATTATATGAATAGATTTATTCTCGTTGGTCCAAATTCATGTATCATAATTTACGAATGAATTTATGGAGGATTCGTTGTAATCAAGCCTAAAAAACACACAAATAAAGAATAATAGATATGAACAAGAAATAGTATATATCAAAATATACGATTTCTGATATGTAATTAAAATTTATTATTTTCTGTTGCCTGTGCTTTACAATTCTTCACACGTATTGGCGAATTACATAAAATTGAGATCAATTTAATGTATTCGCGTTAGTACTCATCGGACGACATCGCTCGTGACTGTATAGCAATGCTTAGGGTTGTCTCGACTGGCACTAATGAAGCTTAGTATTCTCGTGAAGGTTTCTTAATAGTCGGCTCCTTCGTGCGCTATCGTACGCTGTAGTACAACCGACGATAGTTATGCTACGCTGAACTAGCGTGCACAGTATTAGTTGTTGCTAATGAAATGCCGGCCGTTTATTACCGCGTTTTCTCCCCGTCGTCATTCGATCTCTCATCTATTTTCCTCGTCTCGCCACCCTGCACACTTCTCGTATACGTTCTCTCGCGGGATCGGTGTGCGGTGCAAAATAGTGACATAACTCGTAGTAGCATACCACGAGTCAATTAGTTAGTTCCACGTAGCACAAAGACGGTGCTTCATAAGCAACGGTTAACGCTACCAGGACGTCAGGCGATTTACATTGGTCGCTGCTAATGAAGCTCACGCCGCCGTCGCTATCATACATAATAGTTTGTTAGTCGCCACTATGTTATGGTCGCGTCGTAACTAGCAGTTGCCGCATGGCTAGCATTATCCCCATCAAGACGTGCTCGACAACGTGTCGAAGCTGTTAGGAAGGGATAATCCTTGACTTTGCGATGCTATAACGATTCCTCGGAAACGAAGACTCTGTATGGCACCCGAAGTTCGGCAGCCGCGAGAAGTGATCTAGCAAGCAAGTAAATAACGTCATCGTGAGAAACAAACCGAGTCCGTCTTCGCGTATCGATATCGAATCTATTGTGTCCCGATTTGTCATGCCGCAATCTTCGTGTTTCCTTCATCCGTTACGTGCGTCTGTTCGAGCGTTACGTCGATTGAAGCATTATTAATCTCTTTTTTTTTTCGATCAGAAATAACGGGATTGGTTTTTCCTTTTCTCTCATTGATGCTAGCAAATATCATTATCATTGTAATTTTCGTGTTTATCATGTTGTTCGTCCTCTTGACGAATCTATATTTTAGCATCCTTATCGATCCATAGAAAATATCGCAGGAAAAGGATCATTCTGATATATCATATCTCTCGTTAATTTATATAATGATTAATAATACTTGGCTGAACAGAATGTTGTTGCAAAGAACCGCGGCAAAATATCTTAGATCATGTTTTATATCGCCCTTTTTTCTAATGCTATGTATTAGATGGATTTACCAAAGCGTAGATATATAATTCTTGTGCGTATGTGTGTGCGTATGTGTGTACAATTGACATGCGTATACGTGCTAAATCGGAACTAACTTTATAATACATCACTCATGAAGTTGTTTTCCCTGTAATAAATAGATTTTATTATATATTATTGATAAGTGAAGCACGATCAGAAGCACTGTTAGAAACATTGTATATAGTGTACAACTTTGCTTCCGCCGTTTTTTTCCGAAATTCGAGGTTTTATTGTAAAAAACTGGTTATACATTTATGATTCAAAGTATTGTCCATTGCTGGCCACTATTTTCTCCCATCTTTTGGATAGCGTACGAATCCCGCGTCGAAAAAACTGGTCATCTTTTGAGGCTATCCACGAATCGATCCAATTTTTTACTTCTTCATAAGACCGGAAGGGCTGGTCAGCCAGGCCGTGTGCCATTGATCGAAACAAGTGATAGTCAGAGGGAGCAACGTCTGGAGAATACGGCGGGTAGGGTAGGACTTCCCATTTCAACGTTTCCAAGTATGTCTTGACCATTTTCGCAACATGGGATCGAGCATTGTCATGCTGCAAAATCTCTTTATCGTGTCTCTCGTTGTATTGCGGCCGTTTGTCTTTCAATGTTCAAACGCATCAATTGCGTTCGATACCGATCGCCTGTAATTGTTTCAGTCGGTTAGTAGTTCATAACAGTTCATACACTACGCTGAGCTGGTCCCACCAAATACAGAGCATGGACGTTCAAATCACCGTTCTTGAAGCATTGAAACCACTCACGACCGTTCTTTCACTAATAGCGGCCTCACCATAAGTATTTGAGAGCATTCGATGAGTCTCAGCCGCAGATTTCTATTGAAGCAAAAAATTAAAACGCAAATGACGAGAATTTGGCTCGTAAACTGACATTTTCAATCGAGAATAACTTTATGATGCAGACACAAATCGACTAATGTTTCTATGGAGTTATGTTGACAGATGCCCAAGTTTATTGTATGACGTCTATAATCTATTTATTTCGACCACCACTTACCGCTAAAGCCATCTATAGGAAAACGGTGGAAGCAAAGTTGTACACCTAATAATTTTTTAAATGATATACGGGATTATACATCTGTACGATGATCATGCAATAGTAATTGTTAAAATCCTCACCACGAATTGCAAGATGAAGAGATAGCTGCAAGCTGACTACTCGTACATATACTTTAACATCTGATTCGAGGGCTTATTATACAGATCGCTCCAGTTGCACCTGGTACGCAGATACGCACGTCCGATAACTAGCAATGCGATAGGTGTAATTAATACCCGAGGCGTAGAAAATAAAGGAATGGGGCGTGTGATTTATATCGGCGTAGATGCCAGGGGAAGCGAACTTGGCGCGAAAAAAATGCGCCTTCAGTAGGATGCACAAGTAGTAGTTAATAATTGTTTTCCTCGCGTGATAAAACGAGGGGAAAACGTGATACTTAATTTACCAATGACGAGCAGAAAACCACAGATATTGAGACAATTATTGGAATAACTCGTATGATTTTGAAACCGTTGAACGAGTGCGACGAAAATTTGCAAAACATTTATTAGATCCGCAATCATTTTACGTGTAAAATAAAATAAGTTTATTTTTAAGTTTAAGTTTATAAGTTATTAGCGGTTTTCGTCGTCTACGACTGGATTCGAATTCTTGCTTCGATCATCATTGCACATCGGTCATCGCATCTCTAAGATGGGAATCACCGAAGGTATTGTGAGAGAGGGAAAGAGAAGGAGAGACAGCAGAGACGCGCGGCTGGATCGTAGATGAGAGCCTAATCAATCCGATCTAACCAGCAACTAGTAATTACTCGTAATAAATCATTATTCCATCATTATTGTTTAATTATAATCAAAATCGCGACTTGAATATTGATTAAACCGCTCATGCTGCACGCCGTGGAGGAAGATCCGCGCAACGCGAGTCTTTCCGCTTCTTCCACGTTCGCGGAGAAGAATCATTAATTTGCCGGGGGCGGCCGCATAGTATGTTGCGTCCCCTATTCTGAGACTACCGTTCGAAGGTGAACGATCGTAACGTTGTGTACATGTTCGATGGGAAACGAACGGTAAGTCGGAAAAAATATCTCTCATGATTGTCGACAAGAGATGGGAGTTACTAGTGATCGAGTTGGTAGTCTCTATGTTCACCGGAGTTATTGCTGCAACATCTGATTACTTGCTCGAACGAGACTCTTGTCGCTCTCGTGTCGCTCTCGTTGAGATAAAATTCGCAATTATACAGCTGAATTTGCTCTCTAAAACTTTTAGAGTGAATTGTCACTCTGAAGAGTGAAATTTCTCTCTTACTCTTATGCCCGTTTCCATCAATATAGATTAACTTTAATCTCGGTTCAATTTATTCTTTGTCTTTTTCTAGTTCTAAAGATTAGAAAAAGACGAAGAGTAAGTTGAATCGAGATTAAAATTAATCTACATTGGTGGAAATGGGCATAAAAATTGAAAATTGAATTATTGTTTTTCAAGACTTTCAATTCTTACTTTGTAGAATAAGTTTCTGCTTTAAAAATTTTGGAGAGTGAAAACTCATTAAATATCGGCTGTCACATGGTTTATCAAAGATGAATATCATGAGAAGCATCCGAAAATGCGATCCTCGCTTCCTGCTGTTGGATTCGTAGGAGTGAAGCGAGCGGAAACGTTGAAGGGAGAAGGGTCTTCCTTCCGTGTCGTGCAGCAATCGGAGAGAAAATATATTCCCGTGCACGCGAAGAAAGGGAGCATGGAGGAAAGAGGACCGAGCTATCGACAGGAAACCTGAGATGAGACGGCGAAAGAAGGAAAGGAGAACGGGAGAGGCGCGTATAGATCCAATCAAGTATAGCCGTTCATAATTCTCTGTTGTAATTATTGCAGAGTCTCAGAGGGCCACGTTCAGGCCAAAGCGATCTTCTTATTTTATTGATTAAATTGCTATTACGTTATATATTCGCAAGGCAGTGCCTCTCTTTTCGCTTCCTTCTTACCCTTCCTCCCTCAAATTTACCCGTATATGCCTTGCGCACACACGGTATGTTATATACACCACCGCAATGCTGTAGCTGATCCACGATGGTTGAGAAACGACGCGGTAAAGAGGGAAATTCTCGTAGAGGCAGAGGAAGGAGGAACTAGATAGATATGTCAAAAAGACTTGAACAACGAATCCTGATCCTCTCGGACTCGGAGAGGAGGGAGAACGAATCCCGCGAGGTTTTATGGATAATCTCGCTCTATAAGGGAGAAAGACACGAAACGGGACGAAAGAAGGGTGGAAGGGAGGAGGAGAAGGAGAGAAACGATGTGAAGCGAAGGTTGCAAGTATTATCTCACCTCGGAGAAGAATCGCTTTGCTTGGATTCCTTATCAGAGCCGACCCCTTTAGTATCTATCTTTCTCCAGTTGCATCTCTCCTTGTTTCCTTGTACGGACAACTGTATTCGACAATAAGAAAAATCACAAGCGTCAAGAGAGACATTGCAGAAATTCGATATCTTGAGGTCCTCGATCTTGCAGTCTATAATTATTCCGTCTTCCGTAAGCCAACTAGCAAATCCTTCTCTCGCTCTGTCTATCCGAGTATTTTTCCCTTCTCATGTTCTTGCCTTCTCTGTTGCTCGGCCGATCGTAGAACTCTCCAAGTGCGATGCAAAACATGTAATCTGATATGTCCTACTAACGCAGAGATAGAGTCACTTGTTCACGGTCTCTAGACGATATCGCACTTCTTCCTTCGGCATCCCCTCTTGTTGGCAAGATGAGACAAATCGACTCAGTGATGAGTTGTTCATAAAAAGATGTATGGCGTCTGTGAACGAAATAGTATTCCAAGGGAGCTTGTCGCGATGGCGAGAATGTCGTGGTCCGCGATAACGTCTGTCATCCTGACAGCGATCGATCTTATGTTTTGATAGTTTTCACAGTGTTTCTTGTATAAAGAAACGCACGTTTCTTGCTACCGTTGAAGGGAATCAAAAGATCGCATAGGAATTACGAGAATTAGCAATAATGAGTTAATAATTATATTAATAACTTTAGATTAATTTTAATCTGAGTTTAACTTACTCATCTTTTACTAATTCTTAGAACTACAAAAAAATGAAGAGTTAGATAAATCGAAATTAAAATTAAACTACATTCATAGAAACTGATATAAATATATCGGGAAAATGAAGTGTATCCGAATTGATGAATTTAAAAATTGCAATGACTTTGCAACTTTTACATTATATACGTTCGGCAGTCACTGTGAGAAGTGCACGCATTTTTTATGTTCTTGCACTTATACTCTTAATTAAATTTTATTTATTAACCATGTTTTTTTCAAGCCGGTTCGTTAACGTTTATGTCTATACACTATAGCGGGAAAAATGCATCTGACTGCAACGCCGTGTACTTTGGCATGAGTTTAATCTTGCGCTAATCTCAAAAAGTACGATATACATTTTTTTCCAGACTCTGACTAGACTCTACAACGCTACGAACGCGCATTTTAATCTCGTGCGTATGATTATCTTTATCTTTCATCTACATATATCAGGTGGATACCTAGAACGTTAATTAGCGACGAAACTCTCTCACTTGTGTATTCTGCGATCTTCACCGACCGATATTTTGCTTTAATCGACTAAAGTGAGCTTATGAGTTAGCTATTGCGTCCATTGCAATCAACTTTTAGAACTGGTGGAACGGCCTCGTCTCGGGATAAAATCGGGGATTGGATATCCCTAGAATCTTTGTTTGCGGAGCCACTCGCAAAAATAGCGTATACACTACGCGGTAAATCGCAGATTCTCGAAGTATCCCTGAAAAGGCCTTCACGCTTCCCCTATGCGCGATAATGACACGGGGCGGTGCCGCGCATCGTAAAGTATCGCCGCGCGAAATTTATGAGGGTAAGGTGGATGCATCTCTTCTTTCTCTCTCTCTCTCTCTCTCTCTCTCTCTCTCTCTCTCTCCTTCTCGCGGATTGACTGTCTTGGTGTTCTCATCTACGACGAACGCACTTACAATCTAGAGGAACTTGAGTCTATGTGCTCTAGCCAGATCGTCCTCGTTGATTCGTTCGCGGAAAGTTCCACGTAGGTCAGTGACTTA
Organism: Atta colombica; assembly: GCF_001594045.1. Classification (NCBI taxonomy): domain Eukaryota; kingdom Metazoa; phylum Arthropoda; class Insecta; order Hymenoptera; family Formicidae; genus Atta; species Atta colombica. The sequence goes on from NW_017259196.1 coordinate 1,574,561, forward strand.
TTATCGTCGTCTTCGTCATCATCGATGTGATCATTGAATCGGACTTCATGTCCTATTGTTCGTTATGACATGAGCGAGTACACATTGATTTATGACTCTCCGAGTTTGCATTATTTGAAGTAAAGTCTGGCTGATGTGACATGTATATCTTCTATTACTGCTTTGCATTCAGTAAATTAATGATGAAAGTTTATAATTCTCTTATTTCATTAGCGCACACAATCTGTTATACAGTTATTTGCTAATACATATCATTTTGTACATATCATTTTATCTTTTATAAGATTACAAAAATAACTGCTATTTTACCTTTCATAACATTAGAAATAACTATACTATTTTTGCTTTACTTGATCGGAAGACGAAGTTGATTTACATGAACCTGACGAGACATCATCAACATTTATATGCAGAATTACGAGAATTACGTAGACTTGTCTTGGGACAGGAAAAGTGAATATCAGCAGTGCGAGTTCTCGCTACTACCGCATAGTAATCAAGTCGTTATAACACCAAAAGGGTATACATTATGCACCGCCTGCTTCATGGCGAAAGAACTTCCAGACATTTAAGATTGGTATTCCTTGTATTCATTTGATTTGCATTGCATGAACGAGCTCTATCTTTCCACCGTTCTCTTGATTTGATTCATCAGCGATATCGGTTGTAATGAGTAGTAGATAGGCGTCTGCGTAGCAAAATAAAATATTTATCGATGTATGCTTGTATACTATTATACGCGAAAATCTTTCCTTTGAATGAAGGGTACTGCGACACAAAGCTCGAAGAGATGGTAAGAGAAGATGAATCCAGCTATCGAGCAATTTTTGATCGGGTCGGTGACCGCGAAGATATGGATAATACGTTCAGCCTTCTTATTTTTATGGAAGTTTACCCATGATCGACACCGAAAATGGAGGACAACTTGAGGAATTGAAGGGCAGTCCTCGTAAACGGCGCAGTGCTCCACATAATAACGCTGATACGGGCGTGCGCGAGTGCACTGCTTATAATTCGGTAGGACAAGGGAGGGCAAGAGGTAAGGGGTGGTAAGGGGGCGGTCAGAAGTTTGACTTGACCGCGGAACACCGATGGCGAAGGGAATAGTGGAGGAAAGTGGACAAGAGTGGCCGGCAGGGTGAGGACGCACACACGTGTGCGATCGAAGAGGCCTTCGTTCGCATAATACCCGCGTCTGTATACCGATCGGGGGCCCGGGCTAATCAGACGGACATAATTGATCTCACTTGTGATCTTGAGATTCGAAAGATCACGGACGAAGAGAGGCTCGAACCAATAATTATTGTTAATATCGACCGCCCCGTGTCCCGCTTCCTCGCCGCCATGCCATCGCGCGGTCCTGACTCTCCCCCTCATCCTGGCCAGCTATATCCCTAACCCGGCGACGATGCAGCCAACAACTTCGGCCTCCGTTCTACCTTCCACCCTCCCTCTCTCTTCCCTTGGTCCCTCTTTTCCGATATATGTGTCTTCCTTCTCTCCCTCCATCTTTCGTTCTCTGCCTCCTTCCTCCAATCCATTCCAGCTCTTTCCATCTTCGGATATCTCTCACCGGTACGTCCTGTGTCCAGAGCTTTTATTTATATTAATTTCGCGGGCTTTTTGCTTTTCGGTGGTTTCGGGGCTCCGGAGGAAATATAAAATAATAATGATAATAATGAGCCATTTTACGCGTAATAATACGGTAGGAGCTGGGATACGCCATGGAAGCCGCGCGATCCGTCGGGCTAATAATGTTGGACGCCGTGGCTCGGTTATATCGCGGTGCAGCGCGGACCCACGTAGTTTTCTTCATCCGCATACTCTGCTCTTTCTCCTTTCCTCTTTATCTCTCCTATTCCATCCATCTCCATTTAACGGCACTCCTTTCTTTCATCCCTGCGTTTGTCTTCGACCTCCTATATTCTACGTTTTATATTTCTCTATGTGTAGAATTCTCTCTATTGGTATTTTTTATACAGATTGTTAATAAAAAAAATCATTATCGATTGGACGCAGCGAAATACCGTGCCAAATTCTCGTCCGGGCCATCGACCGGATGATTAAACGTAAATCGCAGCTCACAAGTTATATATTTTCTGAATTCACGGTAGTAGCACGACAAGCATAACAAATAATCAACGATTCAACACACAAATACATACAAACACACATATCAAAACTTACACAGGTCGATGTCGTAATCGTCGATGTAGAACTTATATGGATTCTCCGCCTCCTGCCGAGCGAACCACACACGGCCTTTATGGATTTTATGGCGCGGAATGGGATTTGGATACACTTAGCGGTTATAAAGCGACGAAGGTGCAAAGAGCCTCATCCTCTCCTCCGGATCGGCGTCTTTTATCCCAAGGGAATCCGCGTTAGGAGGGCCACGAATCTTTTACAAGGCCGCTCCGCCCTATTACACCGCCGACAGTATCCTTCCCAGCTTCTGAACATTGTCGTCCACTTTTCTCACAGTTGTAAGTAAATAAACGCGTTGGAAATTTGATGTCTGACTTGATTTGAGTCCTGAGTTTGGACTTAATTAAAATTAAATTAGTTTAAAGAAAAGATTATATCAAATCTTTTCTTCTTATTTCAATTCTTTTATGTTAATCTATGTTTAGACAAATTTGCGTGAGTTTGTTTATATAAAAAATAGTAATTATTACTTGATTTCTCAATTAGTTTCAAATAGAATAATCGTGTTACGCGTGTTGGAAGAGTCCCAAGCGAATTACGGCGTGAATCGCATCATAATGCCGTCGTAAACCATTCCGTGAGTTCATTTGGCATGTCCGGCAAACGCTCGTATTTACCAGATACGGGATCTTACCAAACAATAAGCGAATCCCCGGCGCGCCGACCGCGAGAAGGAGGATTCGAGGTAGAGAGACGAATAAGAAGAAAAGAAGAAGAAGAAAAGGAAGAAGAGAAGGGCGCCTGGTCGAAGGTTACGACGTTCTCGGTCTTGTTTAGCTCTTCGACGTAGGGCGCGAGAGAGTGCCTTGTACCTCACACCCAATCAACTTAGATCTGCAGTTCCAGATAAGATTCTCTCTCTCTCTCTCTCCCCTTCAGCTTTCACCATTGAACGGTGCACAACCATAGTATATGTACGCCATCAACAGTTATAACCGGTGATGGTACTCGCGGGGGTGGCCTGCCCCTACTAAGTCACCAGTCACAAAATACATCGAGAGGTTCCCCATCGGCGGCGTTCTATCGTGTCGCCTTCATTCCTCGCCCTCTTCTCTTTCCCCTCATCGCACTGAGAACTGACTCCGTCCTCTTCCTTGGCGTGCATGCACCCAGGTAACGAGCTTTCATTAGCGACGCTGTAGGCTAATGAGCCGTGTTAAAGTTGCTCCGTGAACGGCTCGTACACTGAGATATTCAACGTTCCAACTTCGTTGTTGCTGCTCCTTATTGCTGCAGGCTAACTCGTAGTCCGAATTTTATACAGTTCGCTTAAAAAAAAAAAAGGAAATGAATTGAAAAAAAGTGCGTCGTAAAGATAAAAGAGTTGGACTCGTTTCTTGATCTCATATTGCTTATAATCGTATTGTGTCGTCAGTACGGCGGTAACTATTAGCCTCTAGCTTATTCGTTCCCATCAATTCTCTTCAACGAAAACATCTCCGTCCGGTAACATGGCGAAGTCGCCGGCTGCGATTATCGAGGGGTCAAATCGCGCGACATTGGACATCGATGATGTTAAATTGAATTAAATTCAGAGGAGGGCATGCGCGCGGGCAAGGACCCTTTCCCTGCGATCCTCCAACCCTCCAAATCACATCGGCGACTCACGCAAATATGTGAGTACAAAGGCCTGTATACGCGTGCATATACGCATGTATAAACATATACGTACATGCGCGCATAAACATCTGAGGCGTTCGGTGACAAAGCGACAGGGACGGCGAGATGAGAGAAAGAGACAGATGATGGAAAAAAGGAATATAAGGGAGGAGAGCAGGTCGGCGCAGCGAGCGTTTTATGGCATATATGCGACATGAGCAGGGATATTGAAAAGTTTGATTGCCCGTTGGTTTAATTCACGTATTCGAATTCCATGGCAGCAAAACGGGATTTTCTGCACTCATGATTCTATTGGTCCCTTCTCCTTTTTCCGACGATCGAACTCGGCCCGTTCCTCACGCCACTCTCACAGAAATTGATTTTGCGGTTATACCGTATAGAAATCGCCTGATCTGGCTACTCTTATGTTATTTGTTCATTTATTCATAAATTGTATTGTTAAGGAATATTATCAATTTAAAAATATCAATTTAAATTATTTAAGTAACCACGTTATTTTAAATTGACACTTGAATATGTTAAAAAATTCAATACAAAATTTTAACAGCCACTTGAGTAATATTTCCAGCACAAATATATTTTTTACCGTGAAATATTTTGCATGCATATAGCGGAAACTATATTTTATGAATAACATGTTGAGATTTTTTGTGTGGCTATTAATAATGAAATTTACTGCGATACTAATATTTTTTAACTACGATAAAAGGAAAGCATAGGAAATGCTCATTCATCTGTGATTACTCGATAGAAACGATAGTCGCTTAACAGCTGCGTTTAAGAGTTTTAGCGTCATATTGAATCGTATTTATTACCTGGATTATCTTCTTTGCGTCTCAACTCTGGGACGACATTTCCTCTTGTTTCTTTTTATTTTCTGGTCGTTTTACGTTATACGATGATGGCTAACGGCGCTGAGTCGCCGAGATTACGCTGCGGAAAGTATAGGTATGATCGGAGCGTAACATTTCCGCGTCCTGCGAAGAAATCGTCAACGACGACGATGACGATGCGAGCAATGATCGCCGCGCGAGTTAAGCCGTCTTCATTAAACTGGCTCGCAAAGCAATCGCTTGTACTTTAATCTTCTTTTACCTTCCGTTTCTTGAACAATTTTCCATTAACCACGTCGTTTCCTCTGTTTTACAGGTAAGTCGCCAATACTGGACAGGAGAACTGTACATGAGGGATACATGCGGTGGGGTAAGTTTACAGATAAAAAGACGCGGTGCGAAGAAGAACCAAGCGAACGATTAGCGTGGAATCGCAAGATAAGGTGGAGTCGCGATCTCATCGTGCTTCGTGCTTTGGGTATGTTCTTGGTACGGGAGCGCTGGTATTTATGTTAATTACTGTCAACGTTAATTAGTGCCGATGCCCTCGCAGCACTGGTTCCGCGAGTGACTTCGCGAATAGAGCGTCGGGATTAGGCAAAGGCCGTTGGAGAATCACGGATAAAAGGAGAAATGAAACGGGACAGAAAAATAATTCGCGGCAAGATCGAATTCCAATAATCGAGAAGAAGGAAAGGTCTACATTTTAACTGCGTCTATCATGATTCAGGTTTCGTTCTCGTTATAGCATTGTAATCTCCGTGAGCTCCGGAGCGTTTTAATGAGGGCGTCCGCCCGCGTTCGCGAGAAAACGACTAAGCTTAATGTTCTACGTGGAATTACGTGACAACCGGACGGAACACGATTGAAGGTGAGCATTAGACGTGCAGGAAAGTCACGGTCGTGTCACACGACAATTTCAGCGGGATTCGCAAAAAGGCGTCGTTAGCACGAAATTGTCGGAAACAGGAACGCTAATGAATGGACGCGTATAACGAAGATTGGTAGTCTTGTATCCGTTGCCCGATGCGTGCACGCCATTTCTTAATTTCTTGCTCCGATTTCCATTTTATTTCGTCATGTTATTTCGATCTTACACTAATTGGCCAATGATAAAAATGACGTCTTTATGTTTACGTTTATATCGATGGCATATTTTCTTATGTTTCTATTATATCTTACGTTTTACAGTAGAGTAAGTAACGTACCAAGCAAATTACATGTTCAATTTCCGCATTCTGCATTTCCAATTTACTTTCGCTGGCTGTTCATAATAAGCTGAGATGTACTCTCATCAATATATCTTCATTTTCCTCATGGTGCAAATACAGAAATCGCAGACAGACAAAGTATTTAAGATAATTGGATATTAGTCCTAATGACGCAGATATTAACGATCTGTGCGAGAATGGCATAAGAGAAGAAAAGTAAGAAAAGATTAATTTTAAGATATTAAAATGCCCCCCAATATTGTTTAGGATGATATAGAATGGCAATTGAATTAAAGTACTACTTATAATGGCGAACAAAAATTACTGCGATAATTATCATTTAATTGTCCTGGCATACATTTTTCACTTCAGGAAAAATATAACTTTGCGTGCTTATCATGAAAGTAATCTAATAGGTTAGGTTAGGTTCAACGAGGAAGTTAAGAGTATTTTTTTTTACACTACTAATTTTATATATCTTTATGTTGAGCACAATTCCTTAGCGAATGTTAACCTATTGTGAGAGGCATTTCTTCCTCCACTTAAAATTAATTTTAGATAAACGCGTAATGAAATATATACTCAAATTCACATACGTTGAATAATATGATATCGAGCAATAATGGACAAATATTTTTTTTTTAATTTTTTACATCGTGTTCACGATTTGTTATGCGAAATATCATTTACCATTAGCATATTCAAGATTTCATTTACATAAATCGATATTTCCTAACACGTATATACATTTGTATATTTCATAAAAGAAACCGCGATCATTTTTTTCACAAGCATGGTAGTATCTCCGTAACTCAGAGAAGATTCTCGAAGAAGATTCTCTGCGTATACTCGTTATTATGTGACACGTGCTCAAGATAAAGTATTCCAAAGAATCTCGTTCGTCCGCGGGCTGACACAAGAGGAGATCGGCAATCATCCTCTCGCACTCTTCGTCCGCTCATCGTTGATATGCGGGTGCATTGCACATCCGGGTTGTCCTCATGACGGTAAGTACGACGATTTTCCTGTCTCGGGAGCTACTTACTGGATGAAAAAAGCGAATGAAGAAATCGCTTCTGTTAGACCTGCGAATAAGCGGCTAGATCTACATGTACATATGTAACAGTGATTCTCAAGTAAGAGATTGGATATCGCAACGACATATGTACCTAGACCAACCATTCTCATGCTTTTCAGTGGTGGGGGTTGAAGCTAGAAATTGACAGTTTATGTGTGCTTTTTAGGACCCATGGTCTCTTTCTATTTTGACGAGAGCAACGATAAAGTGAAATAGCATGGATCCTATAATAAAACATCATATAAATTGTTAATTTCCGACTTCAAGCTACGGACAGAATGCTTGGTCGAGGTATATATGTCGTCTGGGATATCATTGGGATATCGTTTAGACAACTTTGATAAGTCCGCCATATTTTTTATGAGAAAGATGCATAAGACAGAATGCGTGGATATCTCATTCTATCTTAAGCAGATCCTGAAAAATATAATGAACCAAACGGTATCAGATTCAATTTCTTACTTAAAGATCTCTATATGCATCTCTATGAAACGTGCCTACTTGCATATATAGAGGAAGGATACTGGAAAGACAACTGCAGAGAAAGAAAAAGAGAGGGGGGGGAGAGGGAGAGGGAGAGTTAGGGAACCACAACGGACAGTTTATGATGCGGCGCGACTCGAGTCAAACGTGCCGCTGGTCGCTTCACATCCTCTTCTCTCCGTTGAACGAGGCGAATGCGACTATCTGCATCCATATGTTTGCGCAGAATCATCAGCTGAAAGGGACAACTGGTGGAGAGCCTCGGAAAAAGACCGCCAGACAGTTCGATAGAACTGTCATGAGGCCATCGTGAATATATCTCTCGCTCGCCACCACCGTGGAAATCTCGCTCTTTACCGAGGAGAAGTTACCGCGATTTCCGCTAAATTCGTCGTATTCGTCGAGGCTTTGAGCTCGGTATGATGAGATACGTGCGATTGCTTGTGTGGGAAAACCTTTCCTACCTTCAAGTGTCGGAGACTTAAGTCACCTTCCAAAGACTCGCGGAATGTGTAAACGCTATCAACCTTTTATTTTTTGCATAAGAGATTACCGAAAAAAGAAGCATTTTTTATATTATACTAAAAATTATAAGAAGATTACAATAAGTGTTTGAAAAAGAAAAAAGCAGGATACGATGAATAAAAAGAAGAAAGAAATATCAAAGTATTGATAAATTGTAGGGATCATGGACGATAAATTTTGTCAATTAATCTGATGTGATGTCAAATGAGGACACTAATTAATCGAAACATCCATTAATGGCCGTTGTTTGCAGCTACATGATCCAGACGATTCGTTACGCGGAAGGCACGAATCGACTCAATAACGTATATTTGTAAATGCAGAGGAATTAACTGACAGAACTTATTATCGTCTTATCCTTTATATCGCCGATTACCCGCCTATCTCATTAAAGCGAGATCGTGTATCGCGCGTTTCGCCCAGCATGCCAGACAGAAATCGTCAATTTGATACCTCCGCTGAAATTAATGTTACGGTAACGCTATACCGTTAGTCGTGGAATAACGCGTCTAACGCGCGTTCCGCCGAGGAAAGGAATCAGAACCGCACGAGTACCTTAATAGCGGACGCGTCAAATAAGCGAACAACGGAGATCGTTATAAGTGAGTGACGTGACTTTTGCACGTACTCGTGATAGTACGGGCGATTTTCCGCGTCAACCCCCCGTTGACGCCCGCCATCGTGTCGATCGCGAAGGCGCGGCGAGAACGAGAAGGTGAGATAAATTACGCGGAGATTGCCAACTAAATTAGCACCGCCCCGAGAGATATTTATATGGAATCGGATATATGGCGTGTTGGCGGCCGAGCGAGCCACCGCGTGCAAAGGCCGCAATCTATTTCGTCGACCGATTTATGACGTCTCACTTATATGGCGCGTCGACGAAATGCCCGCGATCGTGCGGCAATTACGTTCGCGATAAGTTTCATCCCGGAGAGAATTCCCGTCTTCGTTGTATCAGTCCGATCTATTAAAATTCGACGAATTCTGTACGTTAGCGTTTCTTAAAATGTACAACCAAAACGTCTCATCTCTACGTCGCTTTTTCTCGTACGTAAAAAACGATTATTCCTTAAAACTTTCAGAATAAATTTCAATTCTGAAGAATGAAATCTCATTCTTAAAGATCGAAAATAGAGCCAATCTTGAAATTTTCACTCTTTACTATGAAATGCCATTCCGAAGAATTTAGAGATTAAAGATAAAGATTATCTAGCTTGGCACAGATTTAAAAATAATTTTATTAGACGAAAATAATTATGTAGAATGCTAAGCATTGATGACGCCGCTGCTAAAAATTTGAACATTTTAGCAATTAATTTAAGTGTCCTATTTATTTTGACACGCCAAACGAAATTATTTTCACATCTGCATACCAAAATTTTTAGATTCTTCAACAAAACCGTTCTTTCCATATGTCTTGTTCAAATATTTCATGTTCTTTCCTTTCGTAACAAAAAAAAAGAAATCAGAGAGATACAAAAGACACATTCTGCGCCATTAATTACCGCGATCGGCTTGAACGCGAGCCGAAAAGTATCCGATTACAGAGTACCACGTGCAAGAGAGGGAGAAACGAAAGGAAAAAGGTGGATATATCTACCTTGTGCCACAGTCCTGCGGAGCTCAGATAAATTCGTCGTTCCGTCGTGTTGTGGACAGCACCAGCCGGTTCGGATTTACGAAGTTCGGCGGTTCAACAGCGGTGCACTGTTGCAGGCTCGGTGATACATTGCACGGATGAGTTTACCATGGATGTGTGATAAGGTGACGAAGAATGAAAATATTGTTGTTCACATAAATGATTTTATTGAGAGAGCGTGGGAAAGCTAATACATTTCTCAATTTATAGCTGAATTTGTACACTTTGACATTCGTTTCTAAATTTTTTGGAGTGGAATGTTATTCAGAAAGTGAAAATTGAGCTAATTGAAAAAGAGTGGTTCAGTGTTTAATCTTTAAGAGTGAAATTTCGCTATTCAGAGTAAGATTTATTCTAAAAGTTTTAGAGAGTAGCTTGTAACAGATAAATTTTAATGTTTACAATGTTTAAATAAGTTTACAGGTATATACTTTTCTATATATATAACAGCAAGGCAGTTATAATTTGATAAGATTACATATATTACCTGTTGAGAGAAAGAGCAAGAAAATCACGAACATCTCCTGCTCATTAGCAAACTCTGAAAGTTCAGTTCAAAATGTTGTAAACAAGGCTTCTTCCACTGGAAGAAAAAGAGCATCGGACAGTGTAACACACACATATATACGCATACAAAAGTGAAAGAACGAACGAAAGCGCATTGAACAAATGAGCGTAAATAACCGCCTACGCCCAGCCGCGACGCGTTCGACACCTTCCTCTACGCGAGCCCGGTCTGGGCACATCCCGATGCCATTATTTCATTAATTAGTGTCACTCGCGTTTACCCGTGGACATACGAACACGAGAACTTCTGCGTGCGGGCCGTGTTACCGCCACCCGCTTTGTTCGTCTCCACCATAAACCTTGCGTCGTGAATTCCACTTCCTTCCTCAGCATCCTTCTCGCGTCTCAAGAGTCTTATGCTTCTCTGTTTCTTCTTTGGTGTACCCGTATTTTCTTCTTTTTCTCTTACATCGTTCTAAGATCGTTTCCTTCTGCATTTCATGCTTGTTTTCGCTTATTTCGATACGGTTGCGCCGGTAGGTCGCAACGATAGATATCGACGCAAATATTAGATTTGGAATGTGACGAGGCATTCGAGAGTCCAGTTACTAACTTAATAGCCGCGTAAGATCTTCTAGTTTGCGGGATCAGAACCGTTGTTCCATTTCAATGATATTTTAATGCACTCAACCGCATCGGGATTCTCGTCGTCATAGGAATCTCATCAGGTAACTTGCCGAATGAATACGAATCTTTTCTATACGAACAAGTTTGCGTTATCGCGTTCTTATCGCGGTCGCATTCCTATATTGCAAATAAGAATTTTATGAATACTTATTTTGAATATCGACCACACCTATCAATTAATCACTAGACGGTGCCGAAATGTTCACTCAATCTGTCTGCGAAAGTTGAGAAATTTTAGACACGCATGGAAGTAATACTAAGATGATGGAATGACCTTGGATCAGCTTAGAGAACAAACATGTTCTCCAAGTTACATCTGCGCGCGTTGCACATTGTACAAAGAGAGCGGCGTCACGGCAGTGGGTGGCGTCGAAATTCGACGACAAACAAAAACTACCAATTACGCGTATTATTACCGGTTATACGCCTGACTTATTCATGCGTGCGCTCCGGGGGCCGCGGAGGCCAGGGTACCGTCTGATTTCCTGTCGGCCCAACAGCGAGCGTGTCAGTCGCTTACCGACAGGATTTAATAACAGGTGCCGCGAGTACAGTGTGCAAATTTATAAGTCCGGCCGTACTATCGCGGCCGATTATCCTTTCTATACCTACGTATTAATGAAGTATTTCTGCCGGCAATTATCGGTTACGGCACCGCAATTATGGCTGAGCGGCAACTTCTGCTTGACGTTAAAGGGCGGTGTATATCCGAGGTAAACCCGGGAGTACGATATCTGCTCGCGACATTTCTCACGGAGGATCTGGAAACTCCTTGAACTTTTTTCGAAACTTTCTCGCTCGGGGTGTATAATAGTTCATAGATTTCTGTACTAAACCGTTAACATCCTTACTTACTGTAAAAATTACCTCCAAAAGCATGGAAAGGACGATTTTGCTCAAGTATTAAAAAATTTAAATATTTCGACATTTTTTTGATAATTAATATCTTGTTAACTATTGCGAAAATTGTAAAATAATAGAGGATTTTTCAACGTAATTATTTTTAATTTAATAAAATTATTTTCATAGTTGTATGCAGCTAATTTTTTTTCACAATTTTTTAATACCATATTTTTATGTTGATAAAAATAAAAAATGCAATATTAAAAAATTGATTAAAAAATTCTGAAAAAATTCTGAGTTTTATAAGAAGAAACTAAACAATTTTTGTCTTTTGCAGTTTTTCTGTAAACTTGATAGTATTTGAGCGAAAAATGATTGAAGATCAATTTTCAGCAATTTTTAGTAATTAATATCTTGTTAACTATTGCGAAAATTGCAAAATGATAGAAGACCTTTCGACTCAGTTTAGTTTGTTCTACTTGCCCATGAAATATTTGGTGATTATTTGGGACACCTTGTATATATTCGTGACGTAAAGAACACGTAATGTGACCATAATGTGATCTGCGTTTAATATAACGCAACGGTGTATGTAATTTATATATTGGATCCCTTATCTCTTGAATGAATTTTATATATACTTTTCGGAGTCTGCACATATTTGAGCCAAATTAGCAGTCTAGTATATATTCTAAAAAAATCTGTGTAGCTCTGTGTAATTTTGTGTTTCATATGAATCATGAAACACAACATCATGTGTAGCATTGGTTAACCCGCTGTCTTATCCTTCCTTTTATCCTCAAGTGTCAGAAGGTAACGAAAGACTTGTACGATTATAGACATATAAGTTGAGTACCTTGATTAGTATCATTCTTTGAATTGTTCTTGAATATACTCGATAGCTTCTGGCGTCACCTTCTTTTTATTTTTTTTACAAATAGTTCATTTGACGATAATTAGTTCGCTCGTTTGTACACGCTGCCACATGCATTACCAACACCCTCGAACGGGTTAATGCACGTCGACGTACGATAGAGCAGTCAAATCGATTTCCGCTTATTGAGCACTCTCACCTTACGCATATCATTATTGCGCGCGCCAGTCTCACGTACCATGGTTTTACGGTTCTGAATCGTGCAAATACACGCTGTATGTACTACTTATCGGTGTAAAAGCCTATTGTGCTTATATAGTCGTTGAATTGTATTTGGGAAAGAAGATTGATAAAGGTCTGATTTATAAATGAAATAAGCGCGATAGGAAAAATGAAGTTGCAAAAAGAATCTTTAGGTGCTGTTGATAGAAATTATCCCTTGCTTGCAGTTTAAATTTTTGATCGATATCAAATTAAATTATTTTCTTTTTTAAATGTTAATATGCGAAATTTCACACATAAATGCTAATAAAGATCCATTTCATTTTATTTGTGGCAATGAGCGAGACAAATGTACGATATATACGATAACGATAGTTCAGTTTGCATTTCCAGAGGTCACAATTTATTTTAATAGTTCCCATACATTGGCCTGTCGCGTTATCGAGAAGTGAATTGTAATCACGCGATGCATATACATATCGTATATACGACAGTAATATAAACATGCTACATGAGAGACGGGTTTAGAAAGTGTGGAAGCGCATGGTGGTACGTTGTCGACCGGCATAGCACAACGTCTCTCCATCTTGTGCGGGAGAACCAATTGGTAACCGGCTGCACTTCGTAAAGCAACACTTCTGCTGCTGGCCGCGGGGCAGCAGGCCTCCTTTCATTACAATTCGTCGTGGTTTTCATCTCGCACGACGTACTTTTGAGCACGCGGCGACTTCCCCGCGCGCGCGCGGCGACCTGCGTGTCGATCTCCTCGACGAAGATGTCTAAGGTCAAGTGGAGTGATCGAGATGACCTGTAGATCAACGAGACTGTACGTTTGCAATAATAAGCGGAAAAAAATAAATATAGGTTTCTGAATGAACCTTATTGCCTTTTATTTATTTATTTTTTAAATTAAAATATTGTTGCGCTGCTCCGGCAATTTATTATTTTAACTCTTCCGTTAACAACAGAGATCTTTGAAATCAGAAAATTTTTTGTTGAATTATATAAAAATCTGAAAAATTCTGATATACTTATCGAAGCTTTAACGAGTTTCTATTGTCATAGAATTCGGATTGTATTTTATTTATTTTTTACAGATTTTTTTATGTATTAAATTCACAATGAAAATATATGATGCCTTTAAATACCCCAGTTGTCGGCGGAGAGTTCAGATTTGATTCATATATAAGTCATGAAATAATGTATATTATGTACATACGTAAGATAAGAATTGAACGATGAATTAAAAGAGGAAAATTAAAAGACGAGTGGCAGTAAGATAATGTATTGGCTACTACAATGCAGGCTCACAATCAAAGTTAAAATGATTCTTCTGCCGTGTGACGTAAAGCGGTCGCGATCTATGATATCGCAATTTATATTCGGTCATCGATTTTAAGTCGCGCGATAAGACGGGATTCGGGTCTCCGGGTCTGTGATCTTTGGCTGGATCATTTGCTGCCCATTAATCAGTTAAGAAAAATGACAATTGCATCGAGCATTATCTAAAAGCCGCGAATATATCAACGTAACGCGAAATCTCTAACTCATCATTCAGCTTCTCGCGATGGTAAAAGGAAAAGAGAAGATATTGCAGGTGATCATTAATAAGGCAATAAATTCGGAAGGCTTATTACTTATCTCACTAATAGTATCTTATGAGGACACGCACAATCCACGATGTACGATAACTAAACGGTTTATCGGCTGGAATTACATGATCAAACCGCATTCAATTCGCGCATAGAGCACGGCGATCGTACATTTTCTATTTACGATTCAGGAAGCATTATTTCTAGCATTAGCGGTGAATCCGCCCATGCTCGCATCGACCTCCCACTGAACGAGATTAAACGGGATCGAAAAACTTGCCCCTCTCCTCGCGAATCTCTGACTCGGGCTAATGCACGTCAAGAGACAATCCGAGATTGAATCACGCTCGTTATTTTGGGCCGAATGAAAAAGCCCTCGTTTCGAGATTACGAGTTCGATGGAACGCAAGAGGAGGGGAGAGCATCTCGTTCCCTGCGAAAGAAAAGGAAAGAAAAAGACAGTGAGAGGAAGAGAGAGGGAGATAGTCCTTTATACTTTCACGCTTTAACGCGATCGTTCGGGAGTTAATTACCGAGCTCGGTCATCGTACGCCGCGCCGCTTGCTTGACCGTTCCTCTCTGCCCTTCGGGATGAATTTCGTGTATGCGTACGAGATCTCGAGGGCCTCTCGGGAATGAAAAGGGATTGCCGAGGTACGGCAAGCTCTCTCGCGAAATCGTGAGGCTTGGTATGGTTTGGTATGGACGCGATCGTTTCACGATTTCCCATGCACGTTATCGTCGTCGTTAAAGTCCGTTATTACGGCGATTTTCTTTCTTGGCATCAGAATGTCCAACGTTAAATATAGAGTCATTATAAACTAGCCGATCTAATCTATAAAAATGATCCCCATAAGAGGAACGATTAAAAGTCACATTATAAAGGCGACGCGTAAAAAGTCAATTATAATAAAATCTTTATGTCATTTTACGTCGCGTAAATGGATGCATCCCGTGGAATATAAATAAAACTTTCCGCTTGTATCGCATGATTATTTCAGGTTTCCCTTAATACGCTACATTATATCTGCAGCACAATTCGCGTATGTATCTTCGTTATTGCTGTTTCCAGGCGCTAGATGAACGCGGAAGAAAATTAAATGCGACGTTGTCCTGTTGTATTAACGGCATATTAATTACCTTCGTAACGCTCGTATATCGTCGTCCTGTTCTTGCCATAGTAATCCGCTAGGATTCTCTGTCTGTGCCAGCGTAATCGTGAGACTTTGAATTACGACTTGACCGCGTCGATACCGGCACGATGCCGCAGCGGAAGAGCTCCGTATTATCTTTCTTGAATTTAATCGATCTTGTTCTTGCTGCCAGGAGATCCCTTTCGCGCCCGCACATAAATAACCAGCAATAATTACCGCACTGAGCCATAATAATTGCCGCGGTGCATTTTCTGCCAAGCTACGCGGCATATAATTTGATACATTCTATCTTACGTCAAGCATGGTTAAGAGTCAACTAAGATTTAATTATCGTCACAAATGAGACATAAAAATACGCTTTGATTTCTTTCACAAATGATGTCGCCATATCTTCTTTCTGTTTTTATAGTGTTTGCTTTTAATTTTAATCGCCACGCATTAAATCCTCTATCATTAAGTTATTTTAGATCTGACTTCTTTAGGAACTCTTGCATAAGATTGATAAGTATAGGTTATAATTTAAACGTATTTTTTAAATGGATTGTATTGTTTTATTAACTTCATTGATACTTGGAAGGGTTAAAGGACCGTGGCCGACTGTTTATAACTTCAGACAGTGCTACGTCCTTTTCTGGGCCACCCAAGTTTGCCCCGCGCAATATTACAAAGATTAATCAACATGTCCAAGCATTAAATTCTTTTCTTCTGTTTGGTTCTTTGGAAGAGGAAATGCAATAAGCTACGATAAATGTCAACAATTCCCATAAATCATTTTGCATTCGTATATCTAAAAGAAATATTATTGAACGCTTTAATAAGATCTTAATATTTCCTTGTGCAATCATTGATACAGTGTGAAAAAATTATATTAATTTACATTAGCATACATTAAGAGAAAAATGTGAAGCAAATGTCACTCACGATGTTTCCTTTGATATTTATTAATTAAGAAAAAATTTCATTGTGATGATGAAATATACATTTCTGTGAAATATATCTCATTAATTGTAAAAAAAATGAAATAGATGTTTATTTAGTGAGAATAAAACTTTATTTGGTATTTAAATAAAGATTTATTTCAGTAAAATGATTATATTTCTCACAAATAAATTTTTAAATATTTTTTTCTTAGCATATAAAATAAGAATAACAATTCTATGCTAAGATATATGTATGACATTATATGAATTATTAAAAATTTTATATGTATATGCATTATCCAAAACAAGATAAGCGAAAGGAGCAACTTCCTTCAGATCTTC
Organism: Atta colombica; assembly: GCF_001594045.1. Taxonomy (NCBI): domain Eukaryota; kingdom Metazoa; phylum Arthropoda; class Insecta; order Hymenoptera; family Formicidae; genus Atta; species Atta colombica. The sequence continues at coordinate 1,591,302 of NW_017259196.1, forward strand.
AATATCTCTTAGCTTTAGAAGATTATTCAAAACCTCTCGTACCGCATGATACGCAATCCTTATTTACGCGTCTCTAAAGCGTTAAATCAAGTGATTACCGACGAGTCTTATAATAGCGATCTAATATGACCATCGGTCTGATTTGAGTGTAACATTCCATTTAGATCCTCTCGGCTTGCTTAACTTTCCAATGATCTCTTTCTTCCTGCGAGGTTGGACTAAAATTGTTTAAGGTATGGTTACTCAACGTGTTGGTCATGCTACCATAATTTTCCGATTTCCAAATTGCCTCATGGTGAGTATATCCTGATGTTGTCCCAGCCACCTACCTACACCATTCACGGGTCGAAGGTGGATGTGCCATGGCTAATCGTAATGTGTAAGGAAGAGGGATGCGTCATGGATGCTCGAGGGGACTCACATATGTATACGTCTCGGTCATTTAATTTATGTCCGGTATTCGCTCAAGACTGTTTTTCGTTTCTCGCACTCGTGATATTTCATCGAATAAGGGAAAGGGCGAGAAATCTGAAAGAAAGTTTGTTAAGCGATTCATTTTACTGATGAATGTAATTTAAAGACGTCTTTTCCATTTTTTCATTCTCGATGATTATCGATTCTCTTGGTACACAAAGAGCACGAAAACAAAGATTTTCGTGTTCATGTTTGTAAATTTAGGTTACCGATTAATATCACGTAACAGCGTTCGATACTCACGAAATCTACGAGGCCTACGTATCATGAGACTTTATTTTCTTCTGATATCTTCTGTAGAAAGACTCCCTGGTGTTTACTATTGCATGGATATTATTGTACGCCAGCATTTATTGAATCGATTCCAGGCCTTTTCAGTGGCCCTCTTTTTGGAATATCGCTCCAAGATCTCGAATATTTTTCATCGTGCGCTGACATCGCGCCAAGATTCCAGGTAACATTCGCTTGTTCATTCACCTTCTCACGGTTATTCGAAAGAGTAACCGAGCGGAAGTAAAACATAATCGAATATGGTTGAATGAAAATTGAATAAAGATAGAGAAATGGATAAAATAATAATTGAGTATTATTGTATAGTGAATTGATCGACTTTCACTACTATGAAATATCTTCAACTTGTTGTTTATTACTTGATCGCATAAATCAGATATTCTGCGGGTGACTTAATTAGGTGGGTCCTGGTAAAAGGAGTGAATCGATTACCTCAGCCAGGAAATGTTCAGAGGGGGTTAATGTACGCGCGTTGCGTGAATTTTCTGCGCGAACGAATATTCCGTGCGCGAGTTGCCTCTTGCGAATTCATATCTCGTGCGAATGAATAATCGCTCTTGGCTCGCTATCGACGAGGCATTCGGGGTGTTTATAATTGAGTCTGAGACATGGGGAGAAAGAATTAAGGAACGAGAGAGAAAAAGAGGGAGTAAAAGAAGGAAAGTATCTTGGCGCAACGCGTAAGAATTTCCGATCAATGGCGATATTAATTTACGAGAGAGATGCACGATTAAAGCTCAGTCGCGCGAGCAATCAGCAGCTGAAATATTTATGGAATACTGATTCTTGAAAAACAAAGCAAAATTGAAATTACTTTGTGCGAAGATTTTATGATTTAATTTATTTTGAATTCACTTTATTTAAATCGTTAACATTTTTCGTTGTACATCTATCATCGATTGCGTTAAATTCCATTCGGCTTCAAACTTTGTGTCGATGCAAAACGATTCGTGATTATTTTTATACAGATAGAAACATATTCATGGTATCGAGGGAAGGGACGAATAAGATTCGGCATGACCGTACTACCTCGCGACTAATTAATGAACATTGCTCTGATCAATTTACATTTACGAAGGTCCGCTAACACGAGCAGCATGAGTAACGATACCTTCTTGTTGTATTTACATTCGAGTAGTTGGTGGGAGTGCAAAGAAGTGTTCTTCGTTAGCGCCTCGAAAGTCCGAAGGATTCCACGAGAATACGACCTCATTGAACAGCATGGACTCGTTTGTTGTTCCTCGTTCCCGTTTGTTGTATACACAATCGAGGATCGCGCATTTTGCTTGTATGTACACTTCGTTGTCGTGGAACAATTTCAGAAACATTCTTCGTGATTCGTATGATTTGGTTGAAAAATTTCACGAGAGAATGATTGTGTGCGTACGAATGTTTATTTTTTAGATATTTTGTCGTGTTATTATGATCTCTGATGCGTTTTACGATTGACGATTTATAGCGGGCAGGGCCAATTTGTTAGAATAATTCCGACCGTTAATTATAAGCTACATAAGGGCCGGTGAAAAGGCGCTCGCTCGCTGCTTTTATCATCGGCCGTACCGCGTAAATGCCGCGGGCGCTGGAGGATGAGATTGCAACAGTCGTGTACCTTCTGAGAAAAAGAGAGAGAGAGGGAGAGAGCCCCGAGGGGCAAGATCTGGGAACCATCGAGGCGAGGAAAAAGTCAAAACCGCCGACGGATAGGAACCTTTGGTCGGTGAGATGCACACCTAGCCAGTAATCGTCATCGCGTCTTCGCGCAAATAAGATTCAGCCGCGAGGAATAGCGGCTAACCTCCTTCGTCTCAGTGCGCAACTTCGAAAAAGGATGTTATTTTATCGCGCTCAAGGACCATTCGTGCGGCTCGCGGCTAATTTTGCGGTCGGCTAAACGACTCGCGAAGGGAGAACGGGAGATGATCGAGGGAAAGGGCGAAGGAAAGGGCAATGAAAGAATGGGGATGTGGAAGAGGGCTAAGGAAGAAACTATCCGGCGCGGTTTACGTCGAGCTCACCGAAGCTGCTGCAGGAAAATGGAAATTGCACCGTCTTTGAGATCTTTGCACGTTGTGCGTACGCACTCCTAAGAATCCATCCGTTCCTTCAGGTTCAATATTCATCTACGTATTTATGAGAATTCCAGACATTGTCTCGAGAGCCGGCAAGTCGCAGGGTTTATTAGTTACTTTATTTTACTTAATTAAATTTAGAGGGTTGGACTACACAGTATTTGTTCGTAAAATCATCCTCGCCGTCAAAGAATGTATACTCTCGCAGCATCAATAAAAATATTGTATATATTGGGTTGTCCGGAAAGTTCGTGCCGATTTTGAAAGAAAATTGAAACGCAGAAGAATTTAAATTTTAGTATACATTTATTAAATTTAAATCTTTTGCGGCACGAACTTTCCGGACAACCCAATATTTTCTCTTAATTGCTTTATGAAAGACGCGATTATCGCCTCCTTAGACTCGGACAGGCAAATTCAATGACGCTTAACGATGTATGCGTAAGGTTCAGGCAGAAGCCGCCTTCTAATCGTACGTTAATGATTCGCCTCCATTAATGAACAAACAACTAATTGCATGACTATTTTCGCCAGTTATGACCGACCGACATAATTCGACTTGAGCGAGAAGATGATTCCAAGGCCGGAGATTATCTGAATCCTTGAACCTACAGAGTGCGACGACGGTGATCCTTCCTACTGAAGCAACGTCACTGTCCTCTTCTCGCGCACGAATTGCCTCTGCGGTCGGACGTAAAACAATCAGCCGGCGATTTTTTGGTCGCTTTCGTTCTTACTCGCTCCACGGCCAGCAACGATCAGCGTACCTGGTAGAAGCGATGGTAAAGGACCAGAGACGAGGCCAAGACGAGAAGGAGAAGGAAGAGGAGGATGTAAAGAACGAAAGAGGAACCGGGAGAGAGAGAGAGAGAGAGGGGGGGGGGCTTTATGGTCGGGGCGCGCGATTAAAGTTTTTGCACACAAACGAGTGGCAGCCGAAGAACCAAACGAAAGAAGAGCATGCAGGAGGAAAAATCAAGAAAGGAGAGAAGGGAGGAAAATTTCTCCACGGCGTTTTGCGCGAGGTACCGATGAATGTACCGCGACCGATGATCGACAGATATGATTGGGGTCTTTCGAACTTGCAATTAGTCGCACGTCATGTTAGAATAATAATGTAACACGCGAGTATTCCTCGTTTCTCTCTCTTTTTCCTTCTCTCTCTCTCTTTATCTCGTTTCCTCCGTTAAAGGAAATACATGCGCGAATGCGCCGATTGGGTATCTTCGTCCCGTATCTCGTCCGCTCACGGCCGACATCGTGGAGAAGCTATTACAGACCAATAAGAAACGCGGCACAGCGAGACGATAGAAGGGCCCACGTGCACGGCATACATTATTCGGGCCCTAAAACGAATTTTGGCGCAGTAACGCGGAATATATAGATCGAAGAGAGCCCGACTTTTACGACCGATTCATTAGCCACTGATGGATCTCGTCAACGATACTACCGAATCCAACGAACCGTGATCTTCGCCGTATCCTGCTCCAGAAAGAGGCGATTCGTCTCACCGTCGACTCCTCATTTTAACGCGCGATACAATGGATTCAGAGATCAATAAACGATCCGCCGTGTGGTCCGAGAGGGATTGACGCACGATCTGCGTTATACCAATTATGTTACGACATAAGTCGGAGAAATTGTTCTCGAATTTTTACGAGCAATTAATTAGCACCTGATAAATGTCATGAACCTACCGCAAGAATATAATTAGTAAGGATTGTCATAAAATCAAGGAAAATCAGTTCTATCTAATCTAGAAATCAAGAAATCTGGGAATTGTCAGAGATATTAAAAACAGCAAAATCAAGAAAAAGTTAGGTAATTTTCTGAAAAATAAAAATTCGTGAATTCTTTTAAAGAAGTTTAATATGCATATATTACACCTAGTAATTTAAATTGCTATGTTAAATTAGTCTTTCAATACAATACTTAACAGTTTCTAAATCAGGATAAAAATAGGAAAAATATTAAAATATTGAAAGTGAGGGAAAATTATTTGTCTGGAAATCAAGGAAAAGTTATGAAACTTTAGAATAAGAATTTGTGGTAATTCTGTTTAAGTGCTTAGTGACGTGCAAACGTTTCACTTGCGATTGCGTTATGAACCATCAATTCGCAAATTGATAAATTTGGTGACTTTAACGCCAGATGTAGCCGGATGTGCCATTCGTTACATCTAATGCTTGAAGATTGCTATATGTTTATCGCGACTGGGATAGAGAATTACATAATAATCATCCACTCAATTTTTTTTACACATTTCACTACATCTTGTACGATATAAACAAACCCGGCGTACCCACGATAGCGCAATTATCTCAAATTGCTACGTAATCTTTGTGAACGCATATTTGTACAATTTGCGACTTGTTCCGCGCGAGGAAATCTCCCAACGATAACGGAAAAAATTAGAAGAGAAGGAGAAAAAACAACTATACCGTTGATCGCGCGAGCGTTCTTTTTCGTGCTTTCGGTAGCGTTTAATCTCCGTGATTGCATATCCCCGTGTCCGAACGGATGAAAGAATACTTTCGTTCATCCGTTGCGCGATGCGTGAGGCCCGGCAAGGTGCAAACCTCATACACCTGGATCGTTACACCATGAATCAGCGATTGCTTTTACGAAGCCAGGGATATTGAAATGGGGCTGGGACGGAGGGACGTCGAAGAGTCGATTTACGAAGATGAGGCGCGCACAGCTTAACTCACGTTTTCCACTTCTACCTCTCCACCGTCGTTTCCTCCTTCGCCCCTTCCTTCCCGGTGACGATTCCCGATATGCCATTCTAGAAGTATGTCGATGATTATCGAGATAAAACGTAATTTTTGTATTCTTGCGTTACGTGCCAGATTTCTCATTTCATGACATTCCACATCCGTCTTGATGCGACGATTCCCAGTTTAAATTCGAGAAACCGCTTATCGTGCATTAATAAATTTGCATTCTTATCACGTGTAATTGATACCATGGACCGCGCGGTCCAGTAATGTTGTTGTGGATGGTAGATAATGGAACGCAGTCATAAAGCGTCCATTTTGGCAGAACATTGTTGAGTGCCTTGACTATGGTGTTATCTGGTTTTTCTTTTCCGCCTCCTCGCGAATCTTGGTCGGCGATCTTATGTTGGATGCGGTAACGAGAAACCAGAGCGATTACATCGTAACGATATCAACTTCTGTTCTTTCTGGCCAACGGAATTCATTTTTACAAAAAAAAGTGTTAGAAAATTCCACTAATCCTCCAGTAAATATACAGTCATATAATCAGTAGTCAGTTTTCTATACTGCAGAGAAAAAAGTTGCTATTTCAAAAAGATATTTAATTCAAACAAATAACATGTTTTAAATTACAAGATTTTATTAATCTAAATGTATGAATATTTAAAATAAATAATGATCACTACGAATTAAACGCATTTGGTCAAATTAATAACTTTTTTTTCTTCAGTGAATATTAAAGTAGCAAAGTTATATAGCTGAATAAAATTAGTGATTATAAGTAATCATATTTGTTGTAATAGCACAGCAAAGACTTTCTATAAAAATTAATATAGAGGTAAAAATTTGTAATAAAATGTGTTGGATAAGGCGTACTTTTGTTGCTGTAGTGAAAAAAATTCGTTACATTAGCAATTTTCAACAAAGAATTAACTAAATTCGGTTATTGTGATTAATTACTTACACATGATTTCTTTGTTGAATCATCAAATCTTCTCGATTATAAATATTGAATTCACGCAGCAAGCTATAGCCAGGAGGGGACAGTATTTGAAAGACATATATTTAATAAATATAAAATACGTATTTAATATATTTTTGTATTTTTGTATCTGAATATTTTTTTTGAGAGTATTTTGTATTTTGCATTTAAATATTTTTTTTTAGGATTTTGTATTTTAAATTTGTAAATACTAAATACATTTAAATTATGTAAAAATTATTTTTATTAAAGTAAATCGTATTATTGTTAACTCAATCTAGGACTATGTTCAGATTCTCATCCGAGTGCCACTCAGGTATCACTTTATCCTTGTTATTTATTAACAATATAATATATTATAAAACCATATATATGCGTGATAACACAAACTATAGAAATCAAAGCCTTAAACGGTTTAACTGGATCTTAATGCTTGTATGATTCTTATGTGAATTTATATATTATTTATATATTATTTATATATTATTTATATATTACGTATATAAAGTTTCTAGAGTAGTTATTTATTAACGTTAAACAAGGATGACATGACACCCGGGGAACATCCGTGGAATCTGAACACAGCTTAAAGAGCATTCCATTTTACGCATGATGTGCATAACATTTCTTATTGATGCGATAATAATTTATTACCCTGTCTCATGTTCTGATACTCCATCAGACTATGAGAACGTTCCAAAAGAATACACGTGTCTCGCATTTATTCTTATTTATATTTGGTGAACAACAACCTCTAGCGTTGTCTCAGCCAAAAGTGGGTAGTATTTGAAATACAATATTTAAATACATTTTTATTCTATTGAGAGTATTTTGTATTTTGTATTTGAATACATTTTAAGAGTATTTTATATTTAAATACAATTTTTTGAGTATTTTGCTCACTCCTGGCTTGGCTATAGCTTTGCTGAACCATCTTATTTTTGTTCCGTCTATCTTTGCGCGGAAGTGTAATATCGAGACACGTGTATTCTTTTGGAACGTTCTCATAATCTGGATGGAGTATCAGAACATGAGACAGGGTAATAAATTATTATCGCATCAATAAGAAATGTTGATGAGGTTCGGCGATAGTGCCTTTCGCGTTCCTCGGAACGCGGTTTCGGTGATTATCGGCCGTCTAATAGATTTGTTCCTGGGTGTCATTCTTTGATATCGATGCTTGATTGATCTCGTACGCGATCGAGATTTCGTTGTCGATTTTCGTCTCCTCCTTTATGAACGCTCATCGCCATTCATTACTTCCCATACTGATCTTATCCCGTCGTCTTCATTGAATCTATTCACCCAGATTAATAAGGGCCGTGACGAACCAATCTAAATTTTATTCTGTCGCTGTGACATCGCTACATTTTCACATCCAAGTCGCGCCATCGTGGATGACGTTGCAACATTGAATCCTATGGTGATCGAAGATGAGCGTTTGAATTGAAGAGACGCAAATAATCCACGTGCAAGTCTGATATTCTCTTTTTGCTCAGAAATAAAACTGTAATATAGAAAGGGATGACGAATCGTTAAGCTCAACTTACTTTATTTAATCGTACCTTATATGGTCATTCTTGCAATCGGACCTTGAATATAATAATATAATATAATAATGCACGCAGACAATATTGCGATATATCTCGATTGTTGCACAACAGTTACATCTCGTACAAAATAGTCGTACAAGTGATATGACATATCGGTATTCGCGATTGTCAGTATTTCGATACGTAAAGCGTCCTGTTCCGCTTCGTTCCGCCACAATGGCGCATCAATGAGCGGCATGAGCGGATCCGCGGGGTCCTTAATAGCCTTTGGGGTCCAGGAAGCAAATGAGATGAGCCCCCTTATCTCACACGGACCGGTATTTGTCCAGAGTGGAGCGAGCCGATCGATCGTAATTGAATCTCTGCGCTCGTTCCGCCCCCTTTATCTTCCCCTCCTCTGTTCCCCTTCCTCATCTCACGAATCTCGGCGAGAAGAGAGCTTCAGAAGTTCATTCTACAGTCATGCCAGGGTACGGCCGTCCTTTCCATCGATATACGTTCCTTTTGATCTCGCCTCACTGGCCACCACGTGACTTTATTCTCTCGCCTCGGCAGCATACATTTTTCCATACATTGAAGACGGAAGGTTGGCATGGCTCTGGATGTGGCCACGGCCCTTCGGAACATGTCTGTAGAATTCGCGGAAGGAGCAGAAAAGAGAACGCGTGAAGGGGTCGTCGCGGTTATAGGACCGTAATCAGACACTACATTGAGCCCGTTTCAAGCAGAGGTATCGGGGAATGAGAGAGGTCCGGCGGAGAAATACGCGAGGAATAGAGAGGAGAAAAAGAGAAAGAGGAAGGAGCTACAGAACTGTCAGAGTGTCGATGGCCAAGGTCATCGCGCTGTTTTTAAGCTGTTCTTACGTTTACTGTAACTGCCAGCATGGTCGAACTTGGTGATGCTAACGCAAGTCGTTACGATCGCGGTCGCTTTCTTTAATGGTTTTCTCGCTCGTCAATGAGATATGTAAATGAGGATTGGGTCCCGGGACTCTATGTAACCTTGATGCTAACGCGTCGCATGATGCGATCGACAAAGATACATTCTCGTTCAAGCGGTCTTTGATGACACGTAAACGCGAACCGGTGCGACCGGCGACTTATTGACGAGAGTATTAAAACTCTCACAAGTCATTCGATAATTCGAGAATGCGACTATTTCGGATACAGATACGCAATAACAATGATAAAAACCAATTTCGGTGCGAACGACATCGTTTTCACGAGGATTGTCGTTGGGGTCCGTCCTCGTCGTCATTCGGAAGATCTCTCGGAAGATTATTTTGTTGATGCTCTATACAAACGATCGTCGGAATATTTAAGAAGAACATTCGTTACTCTCTTCGGTCGAAGATCTGCACTGGAGGCTAAATCAATTAATTTCATTTGCTTGAACGTGAGCTGTGGTGTAACTCGAGGTTTCATCCGCGATGATTGTGACGTTATAAATTGCGTGGCGCGGCCGCGTTCGCTCTCGAAAGGTTGACCCGACGATTAGAGGTACTAAACCGTGGCTTTGCCGTACAATCAACAGCTATTTGTTACTACGATAATTGCGGACTGTCGGGACGCGGTTCATTCTGTCTACAAATGGACCGCTGAAAATCGGGTTCTTTGGCCTGACACGTACTCGAGATATTACAATCGATTGCGCGGTTTTTTCTTATTAAAAAAATTATGATATCGTATCTTTGTACAGAAATGCATCATACATGATATCTCACGTTTATTTTCAAATATCTTGACCATGATCTTAATTTTAATAATATATTCTTATTTCTGATTAAAATTTTTCTTACACACACGAATAAAACTCTCTCTACATTGAAAGAACGATTCTGCTGAGGTATCCAAAATTAGTTAGATCTGGAAATTTTATTGAACCAACAAAATATTTATGTAGAAATTTCAAACATGATAAGCTCGAATGTTGTAAAAAAAGTTTTATTCTAGCAACCAGTTTGAACATCCTATATAATTATTTTGATGGTCCAACAAAATTATTTTCGGATCTGTAGATGTTTAGCTAGAATTTTAGATACTTCGACAACATTATCCTTTTCGTGTATAAATAAAATCATAGATTTTATTTTCAAAATCGAAAGTTAAATTAATATTTAAATATTCAAATCTATTAACATCTTTTAAACGTTGATTATTATGAACTTGACTTTTTGCGAGCAGCGTATACAGAGTGCTGGCAAAATCCTTAACGAGTTAAATCTGTTTTGCTGGATGACCATAAGCGCGACGTGCTACGCGCTTTTTTTCTTCTTTCCGGTTCTTCTCCTCGCGTACCGCGAGATCATCGTCGAGGGATCAAACCGGATCGATGAACGAGCTCATTGTTGGCGAGGCTCGAAAATGTGAGACGCTACGCCGAAACGTCACGGGTGTAAAGACGAACACCTCGAGTACCTCGAGTCGAAGGTACGCGTGGCACGTGTGACATGGACGAACGAACCAACGAATGACGGTCGCGTCCTCATCCGTTGTGGCTTCATGTCGCAATGTGAGGTAAGTTCAGGTTGGCGGCGAGAGAACGCGCGATGATGTAAGTACAGAGGATGTGGAGCTATGCGCTCAGTCATCGCGCTCTCGCTTGACTTGACAGCGCGACCGCGGATGACATCGTGTGTGCTCGCACACGTCCGCACAGACAACTTACTGTCCCCATGCCCCGGCAATCCCATGCGAATCTCCTGTGAGATGCGCGTCTCGATTCAGCGAGACGACTTGCACCGCGGCCATTCGTCCTGCTAAAGTCGTTAGGGCCGTTGCACCCTGCGGTAGATATAAAATCGTTGTCGCCGATGAGGAAACGTGGAATGCGTTTCTCTACCGCATCTATTAACTGAACGTTTTCTAATCGTTCAATCAAAAACATCATCCTTGATTAGAATTGCTATCCATTCTCTTTTCCCTAGACACCGTCCTCTTATTTGGAGTACATACAGAAAAATATTATTCTGTTGCTAAAAAAAGTAATTACTCGATTTACTTTCATCTTTTTAAATGATGGTTATCTTCAACAAAGAGTATTTTCTTGATAATAATTTTGAAGTATACTTATTACAAATTTTAGAAAAATTCATTATTATGTATTCAAAACGAGAATTTATTTTTTTTTAAGAATGTTACAAAATTGATCGAAGAAGTGATTTTGTAATATAATAAGCAAATCAAATTTGTTTTGCTTTAATAATTTTGATTGAAATGTCAAATTCACTAGGATTTAGAATATATTTTGAATAACTTGATTTTTATGAACTTATGATAGGTTTAATGGGTATAACAAACTTTTGAAATATTTGAAACAAATAATTATTAGTTGTGTATAATATATTACTTGTATATAGTGTTGTTTTTCTATATACACTCAAAAAAGAAATGTTTAACATATTAAAATATTAAAATGTTCTATTCTTATCTCCATTTTTTAAACACTTAAAGTTGTTTTAGTTTTAACTTTTTTCAATAAACTCTATAAGTTTGTATTTAGCATTTTAAATCCACATATATTGAGGAAACATCCAGGAGCATTTTTAAAGGCATCTGAGATAATTCCGAGTTTTCAAGGAATCTTCTAATTATTTTAACTCCTGAACTATTCTGTATTAATTCTGATTTATAATAAGTTTAAGAAATTAACCAATTATAATCGAATGTGAAAAGAATAATCGATTATTAATAATTATTAAATTGATCAGCTTCTTACATCAAATTAGTTATATTAATGATTAATTAGATATGAAATAATTATTCGATTGTCCAATTTTATTAATCTACACGCATTTTCATGTGCAGGATTGTAAGCAAAATGTCCGTAGTTTTAGCGTGTAAGTTATAATTTTAAAAGTTTTAATATAGTAATCCTATCCTTGACTTCGCGTTATTCACTTAGAGAAAAGATTATTTCGATTTAAAAAAATTTTCTTTACTATACGATTAAAGAAAAAATTTCTTTGATTTAAAGAAATCATGATTTGAACGTCATTTCTTGGATTTAAACATAATTTCTTTAAATCAATTAAATTTTATTTGATTTAAAAAAATAACATTTAAATCAAGGAAATTTTTTCTTTAACAAAGAAAATTTCTTTAAATCGAAGCTTTTTCTCTGAGTGTATGTGACTTTAATTTAATTTGCGGGCATAGTTATAATTTTTTATTTGCATATTTCTGCACGTATTTTCAAAGTATTTTCTCTTTCTTAATATATATATATATATATGTATATTAAATTCCTGATGTTAACATTAAACAGCACATTTAATTTCTTTCAAGATTATCGCTACTGACGTCAGAGAAAACTGGTCAGTGAAACGATTTCTATCTTCGTGCAGAACGTTCGTATGCGTCACAACATTGAAGTCGCCCGGTCGGAGCACCCTTGGCTTGAGCAAAACATTCCATTCTGAAGTAACTACGCGTCGGAGGAACACGGGCTTGTGGCCTGTGTTCGAAGAGAGAACCCGACAGCTCGTTTCGCGATGCATGAAATGACTCGCGCCGATTCGTTCGCCGCGCTCGGCATATATACGGCTCGCTATTACGGTATGCACGCGTATCGGACGCTGGTACCCTGTTAGGTAACCTCGACGGGTGGTTCGCAACTCGCGTTTAAGCTGCGGCAACAGGTAATCCCGTGTACGCCACGGACACTAAGTAGATACGCACTCTTATCCAATAGCCGTAATACTGGAGTGACTCGCCGCGTCGGTGATCATGCGCTCGCAACGCTCGAGCGAGCGCATAGACTCCCGGCGGGAGTGCCATATACACGCGTGCTGCTATATATGCTCATTGACGGATGAGTCACTAGATGGATCATTTTCGTGTCTGCGAATAGTACTTGACAAAATTAAAGATATATCGTTCCTTTTCACGGCTCAAACAGAGCAAAGCATTTCATATGAATGTTACATTGTTAAAAATAATATGTTAATTAGATTTTTTTTTAATTGACAGAGTTGTTACAAAATTGGAAATCAAGGAAATGTCAGGGAAATTGAAAAGTTCGGAGAAATTTTCTTGAGAGAGAGGAAATCAAAATTCTTGTTTTAAAGAAATTTGATATACGTACATCATCTATATATAATCTTTAGAATATAATTTAGAATATAATAATGTTGACATTAATAGTAATTTTTTTATATTGCTGTGCTAAATTACTCTTATGCAATAAAGTATTTAACGATTCCTAAATCAGAATGAAAATGTTATTGAAAAAGTCAATGAAAATGAACTTTTGTTGAGGAAAAATTACACTGAAAAAGTTTTATTCATTTTTGATCCAATGAATGATCGTTAATCAATATCTGACTTAATGTTATTAATTCATTAATACAATTGGATTCATTTATATAACTCTATATTTATTCTCGCATTGAATTCTAGTAAAAGCTTTATAATCTAAATCATTATGAGAATTTATTGGACCAATTTTCATTATTTTTTCATTTTCACAGTGAATATTTTATTGTATTTATAGCTTTAATTCAATGTATGGAATTTTAGGCTAAGCAATTTATAGCAATTCTGGGTTTTATTACATGCAATACGATACTCTCTAAAATCTTTGTGGAATCTTTGTGGAATCTAATTTTAAAAATTGACTCTTGAACACTCTATTTCAATACTAGTTCAATTGTGAATTTTTGTCACTTTTTAGAATTAGATTCCATTCCAAAGATTTTAGAGAATACCAATGCGATTGAGCTTCATGCTGCTCGCGACAGACGTAGCTTGTATTAATAGAACTGACAATCCCAGTACACCTATCGCATAAGATTGATATGTGTGCAAAATTGATACAAGTATCCGACACCTCGCGCAAGCGATATCAGTGCCATCGCTATTTCTATCTACTATTACAAGATTTACGAGCGTGCAAAAAGAAGATGAGACGAGTGCGCTCGATAAGCGATTCTGACACCGTCGGCATTGGAAAGGGGGCTCTCGGTAGCGCGTGAGACAGCATGAGTTAATCGCGTGCGTGCCAGCGCACTGCGAAAACCCAAGCAAGCGATTTATACCTTCCGATCGGCGCAGAGCATCTAGGGAATAATTAAAGGAAGCGAACGACCGCGTGTGTGCCGGCAAACTGCCGTGGCAAGCTTGCCAGTTTGAATCGTTACTCATAGCTGCGATTCGTAAACGACTCGAACCTTAATTGCACGCGATTAGAATCTCGCGCGTACTTGTTCCGCGATTTCCGCGAACGGTGGACTCTTCGGTTGTCCTCGTTCTTCCGCGTTCTTCTTAGCTTCAACGAGTCGGGACAAACGAGTTACATATTTTTTTTTACGACTTATATTTGTGCATATAAACGAGAAATAAGAATGAAAAATGATAATTAACATAGGTAAACGCTCCGAGCGGATAGCTTTTACTTAGTTACTTCACAGTCGTAATTGCGTTTTGTAACCGCAGTTACACTGGTTGTGTAATAACTCTAAATCCGCGGCGTACAACGTCGTCCTAGCGACGATAAACAAAGCATTTACGTCGCTCGAACCGCGAATTGCTTCGCGAATCGTAATTCTACGCGCCTGCGAGATTTCGTATCTGCTCGCATTGCGCAAGCGTTCTCGGGCGCGGTAAAAATAATCTGCGGTAAAAATAATTTCGCTCTGTAAAATCGCGCATCCGCATCTATCCGCCCATTATTAACATTGCGCTATCTCGAACGACCATCTTTACGCTGCCGGATCGAGCGTGGTGTATTCATCTGAACTCTCGGAAGCCTGTATCGATATTACATGCACAGACGTGTACCAGCATAACACCTCTCGCTTCCCAACTCGTCAAACTCCGCTTGGCTCGGCTCAGCTCAACAGGCTCGTCGTCCTGCGTCTTCCCTCAAAAATTGCCCGCCATATTTTTACCATATTACTTCATTTTTAAGCCACCTCCCATTCCCGGGACTTGTTGCCACCACCATAACCTGCTCCTTTTCTCTCATCCGCCTTTCCCGCCTCGATGCGATTTTCAGCGGTGCCTTCCCTCTTTTTTTCTCTTGTCCCTGCTCATTCTCCACCGTTCGTTCGTACTCTGCCTTCGTTTCCCCTTCCGTTTCATCATCACCCCCTTTCCTCATTCCTCTTCCCTCGTCACTGTTCGTTTCATGGTGCGGCCTCACCGCAGAGCCGCGATCTTGTGCACCGCCATTTTATCTGCGTATCGTTCGCAAGACGATCCCATACTCTTCTTTTGTTGCTTTTTTCTTCCTTTCCCATTGCCTTTTCGCTCCTTTTCCTTCTCATGTATATTCTCACATCTCCTGCTGACTCTCTTCCGTTGCTATCATTTTCTCTCTCCTTTCCATGAAAATTACTCACCTACAGCCCTACTCCAATAGTACTCCCGGATCATGCTTGCAACAAATACCGTACCCGCTATCGCCCGATAATGACTATTACCGGATGCGTATATGTATATTCGTGCGAATACATGCAATATATATGTGAGTATTTGCGGCGGTCTCAAGCCGAATACGAAATCGACAACGCGATCTGCTGGAACTCGTGGCGAGGAAGGATGTGCTTTCGCAGCCGAGCCACCGCAAGATGCGAGATGCACTTTTTGCGTCAATATTTGGAACGATTTTGAAATAATGATCGGCATTTTCAGGCCGGGAGATGCGCGCGGGAGAGTGTTGGGGCGGCTGCGATCCGAGAGAGAAAGAGCAGTTGAGAGAAAGATGAAGTAAAAGAGATGAAGAAAGAGAAGAACATAGAAATGAAGGAGAGAAGAGAAAGTAGAAGAGGGAGGAGGAACGGACTGCCTCTACGGGCAACTTAATGAGATCACGCGTAACCGAAAATTGTCTGACGTACCGATTTTATTGGAACGTCCGTCGGCCCCGCAAAAATGGTGCCCGTGGGCCGAACTGGTAGCGCACAATGTAGACGTCCGTGATGATGTCCGGGATGATATCCCTCCCCGGCGCGGCGTGAAGGGATCTGCCGCGTAGTACCGGGACCGGTGCGCGTTAATAATACACATTCGCGGTACGTACGCTCCTCGTGATCGCCGTTGTCATGACGTAGTCCCGATGAGTCCAGCTCGACCTGATGAGATGGCCGCTAACCGAAAATCAGTGTACGGCGGCACTGTTGATGGTAGTCGAGGGGAATACATTGTATGAGCGAGAATGGTCCCGCGCCGAGTTAATTGGAAGTTCACGGACGTTTCAACGTGGTAATGATAGCGTTTGTACCGATCCCTCATTCACGTCCGTCCAAGTCGAATCCCTGGTTGTACAATCGAAAGTCGTTTCAGCCGTTACTCACCGCTTTCTTTTTCCCACTTTGTTGCAATCTTTTCGCAAGAATGAGTAATCCCGCTTACGTTCGTCTCGTGACGCGTCGTACGGTAGAGGAGATTGGATCCCACACTGTACTGCACACACATTGCGGTAATAACATTCCCACGTTGCTTCTTTTTCGCGCGTCGACACGAGAAGAATTGCAACTTCCCATCCCTTTACTTGATTCTTCGATAAATTACCTTACAGATATAATATATCAATATATTATCTACCTAAATTTCCACCGATTTGTAAACTTTAACCTTTCATGCAAATCTTTGATACCTCATCGTGCACAATTAAAGGAAATTCTCAATCCGTCACGCGTGCAGTGATCATTATTTATTATGACTTCTGCGTAAAAAGCAATGCATTAAGGTCTTTATGTTTTCTTTTTCATTTGCTGATGCATCCATAACAATGTTATGTCGCGATAATAATAGCACTCGCTTAGCGGCTCATCCTCCGCGATTGTCCTTGTCACGCGGTGTCTCGCAACAAGCAGTGTCTCGGCAAGTCTCAGTTTGATACGATCGGAAGAGCGCGACGATGTTGTACTTACAAGTCGGTCCTCTCAATGGTCACATTGGTGACAGTGGCAGACCCCTGCGAAGTAGACAGGACTGTGACAACGGTCTTTATGTAAAGAACCGACTTGCTTGCGACAGTAGTTGATAACTTGTCCCACTATTAACGACTGTTACAATGGCGGGCAGGTTACACGTCGCGCCGACCGACAATTTGTTAGCGTGCACCCAAGCGATCGGAAGAAATCGATCCTCTCGAATCAGGTTTATCTCTTCGCTTTGAGATCGCGATCCTGTTATCTGACCATTGACGAGTAAGTTGCTGTTGTATCTATTGTCCTTTCCAAGGAAAGACAGCTGTCGGATGTCCTATGTGGACGATGTGCTCGTCGTTTCGCGATCGCTTGATCGCGAGATGAAACTGTAAGGTCAACGCGGTACGCGACAAGATATTTGCATGCACACGCGATTGATAGTCCTGTAATGTCAGCATGCTTATTTGTCGTGCGTGATTGCGGTGAAAGCCGCAGAAACATCGTCGGATGGCGAGATACCGTCGCCGTCGTTCACGATTACCGACTGGAAAAATGCTTGTGACGTTTACGACCGCTTTATTATGCTTTCGTAAATGCTGCGAGAACGAGTCGTCCCCGATCCGCTTATTTACTTGGATCCCTTTATGCACTAAGTCAAAGTTGTCATTAACGATTAATTGTTCAGTCCTGGTCTCGTGTGATTCTGCAATCTGCGAATATGATGTGAATACATTAACGATAAACATACTGCAAATCCAAGTGTATGTGTGAAACGTGACTTCAATATATATGCGTATGATTAGTTTCCCATGTAAAAGTAATACTGCTTACAAATATGGATTTACACATGTAGTGCATTGCTATTTTTACACAGAAATCTAAACACATATATCGAAGTAATTTTTTATACACTTGCATTTGCAGTGCATACAAGCCAACAGATAGTTATCGTTCCACAATATTCGAGCCATTCTATTCGTTTGCTATCCACATTCATTTTCACGCACAGCGTTCTGTAATTTTGTCCTGATGACTCCACGCTCTTGGCTTCGTCATAGCTCGAAGGGTGCCGATTACGCGCTCACAGTCGATATGAAAGCAAAGAAGTACTCGGAGGATCGCGACGATCTTCGTCAGAAATCAAGTGGAAAGAATGATACTCTTCTTACAATGGAATCGAACCACAAGTATAATACCGCAATGGCGACTGTAAGAGATATACTGCGAAAAAAGAGAGACATCGGTTAGCCGGAGGTGAACGAGGATCTTTGTCGCGTTGTCTTTTTGCGACCCTGTCTTTTTTCACGGCGGTCGTTGGGACGTATATGCGAAGAGATCGTCGTAGCCATCGGGCGCGTTCGAGCATAGCGTAATTGTTTCGAAACGTATTACCGAGGTTCGGCGAATTTTATTTTCTCTCTCTCGCCCGACTGGCCAGCTATGTCTTTCCGGTCGGTTTGCCGCTACGCGATTGGGTTCGCTTAAATAACGACAGAATCGACAGGCGCATATTTCGATAAATATAATAGAAGAAGAAGAAGATTTTTGCAGATGTTGTTCTCGATGTATAATAACGGGTTTAATATAATGACTTAACAATTTAGTGAGCGGAGAAGAGTTTGACGATCGGGACAAAGTTGACCAGAATATGAAACGACGCAGGTAGTGAGAGATTTTTCATGACTTCTTGTAGTCTCGTTTATACAGTAACGACTAAAAAAAAAGTAATTTATTACATATAATTCCAACCTCAACAAGATAATATTTCGACAGCTCGTAAGGAGCATGTATAGAGAACACCCGCGGCAGAATAATGGCACGTATACGCGCGACGATGTAACGCAGGGATCGATCATAACTATGAGCAAGTTTTAATCATCGTACCGCGGCTACCTCGGCGTGTCTACTACCGTAAGATTGGCCCCTGGCGAGATCATATTATTTATGCCTCTGTCCAGTCAAATGTATACTCAGTGCTTGTATACGCTCTCGCGCGTATGCTCATTGGCCCTTACACACACATACACACACACACACACACACACACACACTCTCTCTCTCTCTCTCTCTCTCTCTCTCTCTCTCTCGTTCTCGCTCTTCTTCCCGCTCTCTTTCCCTGCACGAGCAACATCGGAAGCCCACGGACGAAATGCGCGAGAGACGGTAATATACATAATGGCAGGTTATGTGCGAAGTAATCATAAGCCCGACTACGAAATTTGCGCGAATGCGTCCTTCGGCGCTCAAGAAATCTCGAGAGAGAGGCGAGAGAGCTACCTAAATACGAGTATTCGCGCTTTTTCTACCGCCGTCGATACGATCATGTTAAGATCGAAAACATCTCGATGAAACGTGGCGACTCGTGGCTTCTTTTCGTGTTATCTCGGCTGAAAAAGAATGCGCTTCGCGGCATTCCGCCATTAGCGTAAGTATTCTTGAAATGAAGAATCGACGTGAGGGGAAGATACATTACCTACGTTGATTATGATTTATGCAGGGAAAGAACGATTTTGCTTAAATATTTAAAAATTTAGCTAGATATAGATCTGAAAATAATTCTGTTGGACCATCAAAATAATTATAGGTAGGAATCGAACACGATGAGCATTACTGCAAAAAATTTCAACATTTTAATAATCGATGAGTGCCCTATATATTTATTTGGATGCAATAAAAATTATTTTCAAATCTGTCTAATATAACTAAATTCTTAGAAATTTCAACAAAATCTTTCTTTGTGTACTGTCTCTTATTCAGGTTAGACTGTTATTAACATAACAGTCATTAGATGTGTACGGATTTTGTCTTGATATATGCTTAATTCGCAGCAATGAAAAGTATTTTAAACGTTTATCATCAATCTCGTCAATTAAACATTAATCTCGTACTGTAATATATTTTTATAATCGATGCTGTTATATATTTATATATAACAACATCGAATATATATATTTATATATAACATTCTATATCTATAATGACTAACATGATTTCACTAAGCAAGTGAACATTGTAAAAATATATGTAGAAAGTTAATGAATTTTAACATTCTAAAATCCCTAATACGTATCGTTCGTATTTGAAACTCTTTGAGAAAGTTCTCGTCGTTGTGTCGATCGTGTTGATGGGAAGATTTCGGTTATTCGGTATCGCGCAACGCAGGCGTAACGCTACGTGGGGGTAACGATCGAGTGGTTATTGGGTATGGGGTACAACAACCGTACGGCAGCAGCAATCTCCCATGGGTAAGACTTGGAACGCCGAAGAAAGCAGAGGCAGGCAGGCAAGCAGTGGTAGTCCTCGGTGCTGCCTGAACTGCCGTACCATATTATTAAGGCGGCCAACCGGTGTGACGCTCCGCCATCTCAGGAGCCAATGGGACCGCGTCTCATCGCGGCAGGAATGCGTCCACTCCTTCCCGCCGCAGCTCTTTCTTTCGCCCTCCGCGAAAAGCAATCCCCACCGTTTCCGGCACGCTCGACGAATTCGCCTTCTCGCGGCGAAATCGATCGCCGATTACCTTATCTTGACCACCCGCCCCTCCTGACGTGATTCCCGAACCTTATTAACTCTCAAATCGCGCGACTTCCGCTCCCTTGATCGCCCCGACCGACAAGCCACCAGGAATTCGCAAACACCTTCATTCACGTCAGCTTTTCTCTATCAAAGTGCTTGTCAATCATTATAAAGGCATTCTCATTTTTTGTTACGTCCTCCCCTGAATGAGTTCGAGTATGTGTACGAAATAAACTGGTTCAGATCCAGCGAACACAGTTAATTTTCATTTGATTCCATTCTATAAAAAAATCTGTAATATAATTTTTTTTATATCGAATTAAAATGTACAAATGAAGTGAATTAATTGAAAGAAGGGAGGGAATATAAGAATATATACATTGTTTGCAATAATATTGAAGCGAGAGTATGCGATAATTATAACAAGTATTATCTACTCCAGTATTATTACGATATAAGTCTTTATAAGATAAGAGACAGGTAATTATCTCGGGCATACATGTCGCGTCAATGTATTCGAATTTGATACGCGCCTTTATCCCATTGCCCGAAAGAGAACCGATCGTCTGCCGTCTTTTTAGTGCTCTTCCGTGTACTTCGCGGTGAGAAAAAATCGTGGAGTCTCTCAATTAACCGACGAAATGCTCTAAGATTAAAGCGCCCGGAGGTTAATGCGATACCTCCGCAAATAAATAATTCCGAGGACTAATTTTCGGGAGAATATTGGTCTTGCTCAGAAAGAGATGGATACCTGGAATCCATCGTTTTCTTCAAACCTGGATTATCACTACTCTCGATTAGTCAGGGTGGCTGAACCCGCTCCACCTGACGAATCAGCCCGTTTACCTCTTCCAATCACGATCTTAATAACCGCGCATGGCCGAAAAGAGAACGAAGACAACGAAGACAACGACGACGACAACGACGACGATAACGACGAAGACGATGACGATGAGGACGGGAGAGGACTGGCAAAGTTGGCAAAGAAGAAGAAGAAGAAGAAGAAAGAGAAGAAAAGAGGATAGGGATCTTCCATGGCATCCAAGGCGCGTAATAACAACGACCAGAGCCCTCTCTCTGCTGATCTCCGTAGACAATTTACGAGGGCAAAGTGGGTCATAAATGTAATTACGGCTAAATTATGATTATAGAGCTACCCCTTTGAGGACTGATTCGTCTGTGTCTGTGTTCTCTGAGAGAAGGGCGGCAGGCACAGATACTTCCGACAAGAATCTCTTTTCTTCGAATGTCGTACGAATCGCGTGTTCGATTGTTCTTTATTACGGGAGAAGAAGAATAATCTTTCGATAACCGTCGATGATGACTTGCAATTGTACGCAGCTTCTTTTCTCGTCAGTGTCGCATTGATCGATGTAAATGTGCGTTAGTTGCCCGTACAAAAACTGTCGGGTTATACTTATAAGTGGACTCACTTCGAGGCTCGCCCTTTGTACTCGAGTCTTGTTAATCGATATATACACGTCACGTACATGAAGCCTCGATGGAGATTGAAAGGCGAGGAAGAAGGAGAAGAAAGAGGAGGCGCCGTATACATCGCGGAGAGCACAAGGATCCTTATTAAAAATAATTCCCATGCGAGAGCGCGGGACCCTCCCCAAACCCACCCACCTCTTCCCCGTTCGATTCTCCGTCAATTAAGAAGGGCCTCCTCGATTCGCCGTTGGATCCAATTGGAAATAAAGATCATCCCGGCGCGTCCGGCGCTTTCCAACGCTTTCGCGAGCTTTCATAATCATAGAGTTTCGCGATATGCTTATTAAATCAACCTGATTGTGCCTTGGTACAACTGCCCCCTCGACGGGGGCAGTTGTACCAAGGCACAATCTTGGGGGTCTTTCTTGGTTTCTCTCTTTCTTGTCGCTATCCGCCATCTCTCTTCCAGCTGGAGAACTGTATTTGGTTCCTTGTTGATTCACGGTCATTACATCGCGCTCACGCATACGAGACATCGATTGCGAGCCATCGACTTCTGGCTTTGTCTATCTTCCGCATTAGAGACACGTAATAAGCCGATAGGAGATTAAAACCGATTATCGGCGAATTCGTGACATTCTACTGATTCTGAGTGACGTCGTTATTTATATCCTTTGAATTGGCTATTGAATCACTTCACGCGCCAAGGTATTGTTTTCGTTGAATATCTTTATGAATTTATTTCCAATGATATTTTTAGTGTGAAACTAATTACATTAATAGATGGTCAGCTATAGTATATTATATTTAGTATATTATATTTAAATGTGACAAAATCAATGGATCAAGTAATTCTGTCATTCTTTTTTATTATATATCATACGATTAGCGACATTTAAAAAAATTCACACACGAAGTTATCTTGCACACTTTACGTTTGATTTTTTCAATTAGTGTTCAACGTTCGTCATACCGCCAGCAAAGGGTATATAGTTAAGATCTCGTCTTCAGTCTGGCGTCTTCGCTACTGCAGGATTTCATAGGTCAGGGTCGGAGGTCGAGCGTGATTTTCCTGGCCCACCGTGTGCTACATTCGCGACCACGCTTGGTTTCTTTCTAGTAAATCGCCTCACTTATCCTTTGCGGCTCTGCGAGCATTCTTCGTTGGCAATAGATGCGGTGATAAAAAAGCTTTGAATTGAAGTTTACATGGATCATCCGTGAATTTTCATATATAGATAAGCTTTTTTCTCTCATCTTAATTTTATATATGTAAATCAAGCTAGAAATATACACGTATATATATATATATATA
>NW_017259196.1:1614633-1621878 GCF_001594045.1 Atta colombica
TTGCTTTTAAATTAATTTATACAACTATGGAATTCGCCGATTCTTTAAATACTTTTTGCTAATAAAAGTTAAAAATTCAGGCAATTCTGAAAGACAAAAGGTATTAGGTGTAATAAAAAGAAATCCATTATTTTTGCATGAAATTGAATGGAAAAATAATAGATTTCTTTTTACTACACCTAATATGTTGGTCGTCGGGAAATGATTTTAGAGACTCGTGAAAAGACCACCACGAAGACTCGGCATAAGATATGTCATCGCTACCGAAAACATTAACGCGATGTTGTAGCTACGCTATGAACGCAACAGGGGGTTCCGCATTTGCTACCAGCCGCCTTTTTATGATTATTTGTCGGCGTTATTGCCGCTTGACCCGCCATTAAACGGTTAAACGACTTGAAGTGAGAGAGAGAGAGAGAGAGAGAGAGAGAGAGAGAGAGAGAGAACTCCGGTCGCGCTCTTTACGATAGTCAGGGACATTCTCTTTTGAGGGAGACCATAGATCGAGTGGGTCCTATTACTCCTTGTACTTAATTCATCCCGTATCTTCATTACTATTGACTGACTGCAGGACATCCAAGACGTTTGTATTATGTCGACAAATTACTTCGTTACGGTCATTTCGATACCTAATTTCTTTCTCTCTAAGTTCTAAATTCTCTAAATCTAAAATAAGTGAATAGTCATTAATTACTCTGTGTCACACTTGGCACTGATAATAATTAATGAAGTTCAACTAAAAAAGGAAGAATATTTAAATATTACCATATATAGCTAAAATACTGATGATATTTGCATGTAATATCAATCTTCCAATATCATATTCATTGAATTTATAAGCACAAAACAAGGTTAATTAGATCACATAATAAAGCTTAGCTAGGTTAGAAATCTCACACTTTAATTCACTGATTACAGTGGAATACTTGGCAGTGATTATTCACTGATTCAGATTTAGAAAGTAAGAAGTAAAAGGAACGTACTAACTAGCAGATAACATAACGCGTATACTAAACAATCATTTTTCGGTTTTTGTAAGTGAAAAATGTGCAGTTTTATTAAAAATTATACTACTTTATATTATTTAACTCCGCTGAAAATGTTGGATTTTGAAGGCACAGTTGATTTTTTTATTGCATTTATTGTGAATTCTGATAAATAAACTTAAATCTGTAAACATAAATAAAAATCCAACTTCTGCGTAGAAACTATTGTTATTAAAGCTTTCAATAAGAATTTTTTCAGATTTTTGTATAGTTCAGAACAATATAAAAATCTACACTGAAGTTCGAAGACTCTATAGTTGCAGAAAAAACTTTCAAATTACCGATGAAGAGCCAATCTAATACGCAAATGAGCCATTTTGTCTTTTTTTTCCTATTAAGAAGTGTGACTTGTCACGAATCGTTCGTGAGTTGGTTCGCTTGCTCTCGTCCTCTTCGGCAACGTGTCAGCGCGCGAAATTACGAAAGCTCTTAGCGCCGTCGTGGAATCGGCGATTCGTGCCGCTCCCGGTTGTTGTCCTCTGTGTCGTGATATCAAGACGGAGTGACAGAGACAACTACGCCGGGCTCACCGCCTTAATTCCATTTATCGGTTCGCCATTTTTCGCGATATACATCGCGGCATACATTAAGCCACCGTTGCAACACGTAAGTCTCGCAGATGTACGGTTAGGCCCATGTTTCATTCATGAGCCATAAAGTTCCCGAGGACGATGGTGTGGACGCAGGGCTATGCGAAAGAACTGCTTCGATCGTTACTTCCTCGATCTCTCGCAAACGCATGAGCGGATTTTACGTATGTATGCAGGCGCGGAAACGAGTGCAATGGTAAGCAATGTTCCACCGTTTTTCAATTATTTCAAGAATTATCGACCGCGTGTCACGGTATGAAATAATGAGACCGGTGTGGGTGCGCCAAGAAATACTTGTAGATGGTGATAACGGTTGACCATAATCGACAATAAGTTATGGACAATAAACGGCTATTGAATTGGAATTAACCAGGGAAGTTATGATCGTTTCAGTTATGTGGTGTCTAAGAACTGTGTCATGCTTTAGATAAAATCTTACATCTTCGTGAGATTATTAGACAGAAACAGCTGGATTTTACATTAAGTACTTGCATAGATTCTGTTATTACACAGGCAAAATGACAAAACATGACTTACACCATCATTCTGGCCAACGGTTCAATTACTATCTCGCCAGGCAGATGTATAATCGAGTATAGTCGCGCTGACTGCTCTTCTTTCATGATGATGCGGTGATTTTCGTGTAAAAAGCCGCGCAACGCAACGTTGAGCGTGCGGCGGCCGGATGAGATTAGATGACGAGATGTCTATCAATGGCATTCGCCTTCGCGGAAGAGGGCCCAGTAATATTCGACGATACCGCTCATTGTAGAAAACGACGGTATCCGGATACGGAAGATGTATTCGCAGGAGTTCTCTTCCCCGGTGGCTAACCAATGCGCGGCTTGTCTCATTTGCATTCACCCAGGAACTCGAGCGAGGTGGTTGCTGAGAAGCTCACTAGAGAAAGAGAATATGAGAGAGAAAGGACGAAACTTGTCCTACGTGTATTCGTTTGTAAGATCGGTGTTTCCCCTTTTGCCGAACGCATCGCATCGCGTCGTGTCTCGTCTCCTCACGCTCTCACGAAGGCGTCCTTTTATTCCACGATATCCAACGTACGGTGTCTCCTTCCTCATTCCATCTGGAATGGTCTTTCCTGCACGGCAAGAACGCTAGCCATTCTATCCAGTTTCTCTGTGCACGAGTCGGAACCATTTCGCGGAGATATCCTTTACACATAGGCGCGAGAGATAATCCTAAGTAACCGATCCTGTCCGGTAGTACGTGTGACGTCGCTAATGGGCCTTATTGTTATTGTTAGCTGCCGCGGTACTCGCTGACGCTTCTTTCGCAACGTAACAGCACACCTATACAAGCGAAAAGGAGACATGAAGACTCTTCTGAATCAGAAGAGCGAAGGATAAAGAGAGAGAAAGGAGAATAGGCGAGAGATGCGCGATGTAAGGCGGAGCTTTATAACAACGCTTTATAGCTCCGGGTTCGTCGTTTCGAGTTACACGAGTTACTCGTACCGTGACCTACGACGCGGTTCCGGGACTATACGCGAATTCCCTTATCTCGCCACCTTTCCCGTTTTCGTGGCTTCTCTCTAAGTAAATTCCGTTATGACGATCGTTTATTCGCTTCCGTGCTTACCGCTTGTCCAAGATCGATGATGAGATACGTGCCAAGTCTATGGAATTCCCCTTTTGATACTCTGGAGTCCTCGTTCTTGCGATATCTTCCATCGCGGTTAATAGAGGTGCGCCGACCATTGTTAAAATAGAACTGATATCGACAATGAAATCTATATGAAACAAGTTAATCGAACGAATGGTGATCTATGATTACAGTTTTAATAGATCTTCTTTTATATATATGTACATTTCCAATATATATCCTAAAAGAATTTGCAGTCGCCATATCCGGGATCATCATTCGTCCTTCGACATGAAAAAATTCCGCCGATATGGCTTCACGGTAGAAGTAATGCGTTAAGAGTCACGGCACTTCCAGGGTCGATTGGGGGAGGAATTCAAGGCAGATGGACGATGATGGTTGATAGTTCAAACGACCTCGGGGTTCGTATGAGTTTAAGGAAGACGCATGCGGGGGAGGCGAGAAACGCGAACGAGACGGGGAATCTTATCGAGATTCCTGGCGGCCTTGCCCGTCGATTTATCATTCTCGCATAATAGACCCGCACGGAGCGGATATTCCGGAGCTCGCGAAGAGAAAAGATCATCGTTCTCCCACCCTCGGATCCTCCTCCGGCAGGAGGAATCCGCTAGAAAGGGTGGCGTTGAACGCCTCATCTTCTTTTCTTCCTAAGAAACCCGATCCAATCTTCAGACTGGGATCAATGTAGAGCGCACAGAACATTTGTCTACCGTCTACCCTTTAAACTTGTATTTCGCGACCGATCAGGGACTTGTTCGTCGCCTGATTTGTATGTTTCCCGCGGCCAGAAACTTGAACTTTTCTTTTCTCCTTTTCATCGAAGAACCAAAGGCGAACCGGATACCGAAGCCATTCGCTGCTCGCGCGAGTCGGATCACCCTTGATTATCCGCGAAGAGTCGTGATGGACTGAGCCTTCAAGAATTTTTCTCGCGTTGTCGCGTATCTGATTACAATGGACGGCGAAAGAGAATTCGCTTCTATCGTGGAGTATCACGTGCGATTACGAGTCTGTAATTGTATCAATAATTATATCGCTTATAAATTTATTATTTATTTAAGAATATATATATTTTTTCAAGAATATATCGTAGAATTTTTATATAAGGAATTTAAATTCTCATGTAAAATTTGCGATAACTATTATATATTAAGCTATTTCAATCTGGCTCGTACATCTTGATAGCGCCCGTTGAAGCTGGATGGTGAGGTGCTGATGGGAAAAGGAGTTTTATTACTCTTTTTCAACGTCCCATTGGGTCCAGGCTGGTTGCGAAAGTGACAGCGGCAAAAAGCTCGCCGTCCAGTTTAAAGGCGATAAATATCAGATGCAATATCAACGGGTGCACATGGTATGCATCTCGCCGAATGGCCTTGCGGTCGACGGCCATCGCTCAACAAGATTCTTGATACGAATAACTCGGCTGAAAGTATAAATCGCAAGGAGCGCACCATAAAAAATGTATAACACGATCGAAACTTGATATTCCTCGAAATCTCGCCTTGGAAATAAATCATTTCCATTAAGTTTGACGTTGAGTCCACTGCGATAAATTCGATGACGGATGAGCGCGCGAAAAATTCGCCAACCTTCTAGTTGCTCGCAAGAACAATTTCGATTCTACGTCTGCGTGTCCGCCATATGTATATACGAGCGAGAGGAGCACGACAAAGGAGGGACGAAAGAGGCAGATGGAAAGGACGAGGATATTCCGGCTCGGATTCTTCATAGCCTGGGGAGCTTACCAGCAATGACATACTCACAAACTCAACATACGTAACTCCTCCGGTTATTTCTCCTTCTTCCGCGCCCATCCGCCCCCTGTCCACCTCCATCCCGTCCTTCATGGAATGGCCATATTTTTTTGTGCCCCGCAATTATTCGTCTCAAATTACCGGTCCAGACTGTAGTCGCGGAAAACTTATAATGCTGCAACGCTCCGTACGAGGTGGAGTATCAATGTTGCCCGTCGGCGTAATAAAAAGGTCGCTTCAAATACAACCGTCGAATGCTCGGTTATAAGAGCCCGTACAGCAGCGCCGCATCGGACTGGAAGAAAAAAATATATATATATTCTTCGATTCGCTGCTGAGTTTTGATGCTCGTTCTCGTGCGTGTTCATGCCGATTTACATTGAGTAACATGAAATTTTTGCAAAAGCTGACTGTGTGCACCGATATCAATTAAGGAGGGAAGTGACTGAAAGAAACGCGATGGTTTCTCGTCAAGGATTATTCACATAGATAAAATATTATACGCAAGACGGAATTAAAGCATTTAACAAACTAACTGAAAGATAAATATTTGATATACTATATACATAATACTAGATTATTAAATTACAATCTATAATTTTGAATTATTATATTTTTTCGATGTTGATTTGTTTGTTTGTTAGTAATGGCATCAGTTCCGCAGAGCAATTTCCCGACTTGCGATCGAAGAGCGCGCAAAAAGCGGTCGGAGAGTGCCGCCAGGTCTTACATAATCTCTCAGGATATACCTCGACCGATCTTTTTTCTCGATTCCTCTCTCTCTTTCTCTCCGTTTTATTTCTTCTCTCGCCCTCTTTCCTGCATTCCGTATCTTTCCGTATTGGCTTTCTCTGCCTTCGTCTCAGGTCTCTTGCTATTCGCTTCTCCAAAGAGTGTCCTTCTCGCGCGGGCACACCGGAACCCCGTAATTTGCCCGACGACGCGTAAACTAAGCACTGTGGGAAGAAAGAATGCTGATCGGAATCGACCGAAATTATGATTTCGTTCTTGGGTCTCCGTCCACGCACACATACACGCGTATGCGTCTTCATAGATCGCAACTATGAGTATGTATGCGTCTTCTATGACTGTGCTTCGTGAAAACGTTTCCTCGAAGTAATCATTATTACATACCTTATCGCCGTTATGTTCCGTTGCTGTTTAAGGGTGTCCTTTTTCAAGGCGCAAACGAGGACACAGCGTAGGTAGATAGAGAACTTCTCAACAGTTGAGCGAACAAAGGAACGGCACAAACATTTCAAGAGAAAAAAAATTATAGGACCGCTTGTTCTCGAGTATCTTTCTTTCTTTCTCTTTCCCGCGAACCGTTACGAGTAATTGGTTCTCTAGAACGCGATTTCTGGATTCCGTAGCGCGTTCCAATGCAAAGATATAAAATACAGGGCATTTCCGTAATCGCAGCGCGATCATGGTTGCCTTCGCGTTCCAGGATCGAACCTTAAGCAGCCATTGTTTTCATGGCGCGATCGTTATACGATGGTGTGAATCAGTGAGAGCAATCGTGAACAATCGAGAGAAGATCGTACTGTCAAGGGTATTTTTAAAATCAAGAGACTTCGAGCCATAAATACTTGAAAGGCGGTGGAACCAATATCTAACTGATTTTCATAGATTCTTATGAGATTCTCTTTTTTTCGAGCGAAGTAGCGACAGAGAGAGAGAGAGAGAGAGAGAGAGAGAGAGAGAGAGAGAGAGAGACATTGACACAGCGTTTATTAACATTCTGGGTAAGAATGTATTCTCTAAGAATACAAGCAAGAAATGTGAATAATGTAAAAATAAAAAAAATAAGACAAAAAGTGTATAATACAAAGAAAATAGAGATGCAAAGGATATACAAAAAATAATATAAAGAAAATAAAATAAAAAAAGAGAAATGAAAAGCAAGTGACAAATAAATAATATTGAAATTACAGAAAACTGGAAATTAATTGTAAGTGAAAACTGAAATCTAAATAATCTTCACTTAGTTTAACTTAAGACTTTAGTCTTAAATGTAATGAACTTGTACATTAAATTTTATGCAAATACATATAAAATTTTATGGAAAGTACATTAAATTTCATATACACAAATGTACTTTTCAGGTACAAATACATTAAATTTTATAATATTTTTAATTCTCTCTCTCTCTCTCTCTCTCTCTCTGTGTGTGTGTGTGTGTGTGTGTGTGTGTGTGTGTGTGTGTGTGTGTGTGTGTGTGTGTGTGTG
>NW_017259196.1:1621978-1640383 GCF_001594045.1 Atta colombica
TGTGTGTGTGTGTGTGTGTGTGTGTGTGTGTTTTCACATCTAAGAATCTCTCCCATTTCTTGGTGTTCTCAATATATATAATATATATATTGATATAAAATTTCAGCACCAGTTATTAATTGAGCTGTTTATTTTGGAAGTTGTATAATACACATCGATCAAGCGTTTACATTAAAATACCTTATGTAAAGAAATCACGTATGCGCATAATTTGTTAAAAATATTTTGCAGCTGTCTGACCGGCAGGGACGTGAGTAACGTTTCTTAATCTTTGCAATACTCGCAAATGAGGAACGTCGTTTCGGCAGCATCTCTTCACTCACAGGTTTTGCTGCACGGAACATTTATCTCCTTCACCGACAGTGGCGGAAGGAGCCTACGAATGGTGTACAAAGTAGTTCCTCTCTTTCATGTTCATTGCGACGAACGCATATTTGGTCATTTTTTCGACCATGTGTAAAAATTTCAGTAAAAGAAATTACATAACGGACAGAAACATTATCGCATGATTCTGAGCACCCGATGTGACCGTTATGGCAGAAAATAATATATTATAATTCAATCAAGTTATTATTAGTATATTTCTTACCAATGATGATAAAATCATGGCGTAATTATTTTAAGTAGTAGCGTTATTGTGTGTATACATCAGAATGTCCATAAAAGCATTAAGTTGCAAAACTACTATATGAAGTAACTCTCTCTCTCTCTCTCTCTCTCTCTCTCTCTCTCTCTCTCTCTCTTTGCCAGAGAAGAATAAAAAAGAATTTCGCTGTTGGACAAAATTGCGTGAAACATGAAACGTTGTCTCATTTCTGCTTCTTTCCGTTATTCCGTTAATGATGTTGTAACGGTTGAGAGCCGATAATGAGATTATCGTAGAACAGTCCTGTACATTCGTTCCATGAAGATGATTAATTCTTCATATCCGCCAAATAATATCTTCCTGATGTTGTGTCGAACGTGTTGCATTTCTCTCATACGATCGATGGATATACCATGCGTGATCGATCTCTAACACTCGATTGTACAGGCGAGAAATTAGTGTCGATCGGAGATAACCCCCGATTTCTACACGTTTGAATTATAGTTTTGTAACACGAAGTGATAGTCCGGCACTATTCTCACGCGCAACTCTTACTTCTAAAGAATTTTACTCGGGAACGAGAGATATATGTACGTATACATAATGTTGCGCAATGTAGTTGGTTTACTAAATACCAATTTGAATCGCAAATATTTCACGATATAAAACGTATACCTAAGTTTTTACGATCGTCTTAACGCAGATACGACGTGTTAATAGCGATTTGACGTACATTTAACTATCGTAACTTTTATAAGCTTACGATGTTGCGTTTGCCATGACAATCTCTCTTTCTGCTTGGATCATAAAATGTTTGAATTCTCTCGAATTCTTTCGAAGAAACTGTGAGTCACTTGATTACGTGCTCATTAGCTTCTCCATGTTATAGTTTTGGTGTGAAAGCGGCAGGATATATAACGCATTGTCGTTTAAGCCTCTGGCGACGTCGACAGGGTTAATATCGAGTTATAAATCGGATCGCATTTGATCGCCGCAAGTGCTCCTTTTTCCAGAATAGCGTGTACTTTAATCTCAGGGTTAACGCGCTCAAACGATAGGGACTAACTGGATGGTCGCGCAAAAAATCGCGCGAGTCGCGGCAGTATAACCGGACGCTGCTCTCGCAGCTCGATTAAATCGCTCGTAGGGAGAGAAAGAGAGAGAGAGATTCGGCTCAGACTTTAATAATCGCATCGATTATCCGTTGGAGTCGCAAAAACGAGCACACAAAACGGCGTTCTTTAGTGGGTGAGAGACCAGAATCCTGACTATATAGAGACACCGTAACACAGCGGTGTCGGCTCCGTGAAAGCTCTCTTGTGAACTCCAGTCGGTGTCTTCCCATACTTTACGAGACAAGGAAATTAGTTAAATGTGTAATAATGCTCGACGGGGGGTGTTTGGGCACTCGAGACGCCTTCCTCCTACGTTCGTACCATCGCTTCGGCAATACTCACGTGTCCCTTCGTCTACCGACTCCATTTTGCCTTCCTTTTTTTTCTGGATTCCGTTGTTTCCCGCTGTCTTGTTTCTGTTGCCCCGCTCTCACGTGCGCGTCATACCAAAAAGTTATACCACTGTCATCTTAGTCGACCACACGTGGCGAGCTAAGCTGTCTCTTTTAATGCTCGGTCGGGACACTAAGCCGGGAATCGTTTAGGCAGCTCGTTGAAGGTTGATAACAATATAACCTGGACATACCGCGGAGCCCCCACGCGAACAGATCATCACACTTTTCTTCGGTGGAATCTTTATTTTGAAATCTTATCTCTCGCTGTGCGACGATTAAGTAGATATGATGTATAAGAGTCAGCCATACGTGCATGGATATATATATGTTTCTTTCTTCTTCTGGCCTCTTTTTGTCGCAGTTGGCATCGCCGATGTCACGTGGGATAGTCATTAAAAAAATCCTGCGAGTTTTACGAGTATAATGACCGAAGTGAATTTCTACATTCTGGATTTTACGACGGAATTCATCATCCGAAATTATGCGTCGCGTCCGCGAGAAAAAAATAAAGATACCTTTTTACGGCTTTTTAAATGACATCCTTATCAGTTTAATCTGCATAATCGCATAACAAAGTAGAAGACTGCCTCGTCTGCCGGTTTCTCATCACGTTCTCCTTGTACGTAAGATTTTTTACACAACTATATTTTTAATCTATTAATAACGAAGTGATACATGTCGGCGAGGCCAACTAACAGTTAGCCTCATGAAAAGCGATACTATTCGCGAAAGCAATAATTACGAATCAGTCGTAATTAATTACGGCGCGTTGATTTATTAGGCTTTAGTTAATCACGATGTTACAGAAATTGCGTGGTCTCCTCTACGCAATACAGAAATTAATTACAACATGTAGTGATACTGACGTTATCAGTAATTATAATCAGGAGCAAAAATCTGTATTTTTAGAGTAAACCAATATCAGTTAAACATGGGTTGTCTTGGTTGATGTAAAAAAAAAAAAAACTGGATTTGTCGTCGGAAATTGCAGAAATACCTCAATCTTCTATTTGAATTTTTATACAGCCTGAGCAATAAATAACTTTACTATCGCGTCGTTATCGCGAAAAAAAGATTCTTCGTCACAAAAATACAGAAAATATCTACAGATGGCCTTTCCTCTGCATTTTTATATGGGCACGGAGCAATAAATAATTTTACTATCGCGTTATCTCTTAATGGATAACTGCTGTTCCATGAAACTGTTACGACACGATTAAACAGCTTAAATGTTTGATTTCTTGGAAAAAATATCCATTGTAAATAGATATACAATCGATTTAAAAATTAATTTAGCCTCGTTTATTCGCATTTGCATGTGTCGCGAAGATAGAAGTGCGTGGCTCGTTTTACGCGATATTTATCGGTCAGTGTAATTGAAACGTTCGTGCGATGTGATATCCGAGTTTAACCGGCATTCTTCTTTCTGTTTCAGGTAAGAGACCTTTCATTGCTGTATACACAAAGTCGATCGTCCTATCTCAAGGTAAATCCTGCAAGCTCAAAAGATATAAGATCGATCTATAAGGATTCTTTTTTATTACGAAACTTACATATAAAGCTCGACGTAAAAAATTAGACAAAAGCTGAAGTTTTCTTACAATCACATTGTCTAAATTTTCGAATAGAATATTATTTAAATTTTTAGCCATAGTTGTATCAATTTCTAGCCACGTTTCTCTGAATTTCTAGCTGCAGTTGTCTGAATATTTTTGATCTCAAAGCTTGAATATATTCAGATATTGTCTGAATTTCTAATCTGTTGTTTGAATATTGCTAATTTTAGTGTCTGAACATTTAAACACTTTTGTCTGAATTTTTAACCGATTCAGATAACTACAGCTAGAAATTCAGAAAAACGGCTAGAAATTAATACAATTAATGCTTAAAAATTCAGACAATATTCTGTTCAAAAATTCAGACAATGTGACTGCAAGAAAACTTCAGATTTTCTTACAGTCTGAATTTTAAGCAATTTCTTACAGTATATAATCGTGAAGAACTCGCGAAGGAGCAAAGAGGAAGAGAAAAAAGTTCATTGAAGTTCATTACGTAAGAATTGATGATTATGCAGACCAAAATTGGCATGGTCTGCATTATCCGACGCATTTGTAAGATTACGACTTAAGAAATTGCTTTCGAACAGCAGCCGTTAAGCTTAAGACACAATTCTCTATTTGCATGTTAGTTCCAATTTTCATATCATACATTAAATTTATACACTAAAGCAAAATTAGCTAAATTAGAAATTCCACATTTTATTCACTGATTGTCAGTGACCATGTAAAAAGAAAGGTATATCATTGCTATAATAGCGATAGCAGGATTGAAAACAACCAATCAAATTTG
This sequence comes from Atta colombica, assembly GCF_001594045.1. NCBI lineage: Eukaryota > Metazoa > Arthropoda > Insecta > Hymenoptera > Formicidae > Atta > Atta colombica. The sequence goes on from NW_017259196.1 coordinate 1,626,424, forward strand.
ACCAGAAATTCACTCTCCTAGCGCATTCAGGTACACTTCTTACATCATGCCAGTGACATAATCGTGTAACGTCTGATATACACGATTTTTAGTAGATTGAAATCTGTTCTTATTGCCTGTATTTTCCAATTAGGTTTTACCTTGACCATGCGATCAATCGACTCGCGAGTGACTCTTCTTTCGTTAAATTATTGCATAATTAATTACAACCTGAACTTTTGATGCGGCTTGGTCAATTGATCGAATCTGCAAAACTCCCGTAATTCTTTCGATAGATAAGTAGTTCCGCAATAAGAATGAATAGATTATTAAACAGTTGCTCCTTGCTCGCGGATCGTTCGTTGACTCTCAACACAATCGATCCTATCTCTCTGACTTTTCATTACGGTGCCTCACGGGCCGCGATGAGATCAACATTGCTGAGAAAAATGCGCACGCTTATTGATAGACGACTCGAAATAACAATGAGCTCCAAGTTCTCCTCACATCACGATCCGTATTAAATTACCTTGGCTTTGTTTGTGGATCGTTCGTTAATCGTGAACGGACGCATACAGATAGTAAGGCGCACGCAATTAACGGACACGGACGAGGGATCTATTTTTAACGATCTGCACGCCGCTAATCATCATTCCCTTCTTTTGCAACGTGCGATCGTATCCGGAACCCTGACCGTCGGCAACGACGTGCCAGTCATCGACTTATGATTTTCCAACGTCGTACGCTAAACAATATCTCTCCTTATACCTACCAAGCTACTCCCGTCTTCGAAATGATACCATCTGCGATACATACGTCTCGCGTTCCCGTCAGTTGTCATTCGGGTGGGAGAGACGAAGGTACTTGGCGTGTACCAAGACATACACACGGAAGAACGAGATATCGGACACTGACCCGCGCAAGAAGTCGACCGGTCCACGTCTTTCTATGGCAGATATGTCATATTCTGCAGATACATCATGTTCTATCGCATTCTGAGGACTCTGTCCGTAGAAATGTCACTGACTGATAAGCAACTGAAATGCGACTGCGCTGATTGCGGCATGCTGTTGCGCCCAGAGAAAAATTATGTTTATATTGATATTTTTTTAAGTTGAAGTGAAGAAAATATCTTTGAGAAAAATAAAAATTTACTTAAGAAACGTTCGAATTAAAGTTCGAATTAAAGAAAAATTTATTTGATTACAAGAAATGATGTTTCAAATCAAAGAAATTTTTTCTTTAATCAAGGAAGTAATGCATAAATTTCTTTGATTTTTTAATCGAAGAAACTTTTTTCTGGATGTAAATATGAACGCATATGAATTTCTTGTAGATATATATCTTGATTTTTATTATGAATTTAAAAACAATGGGCTTTTATACTCTCCAGAAAAGTTACGATTAATATATTAGTCGCATTCTCCGAAAATCCTCCTATTGATCCGAAGAGTCAATTCTTCAATCTTAAATATATTTGATTAGATTCAGGAGAGATTCAAAAAAGCCCAGTCAACAGTAGTTGAGCCAATTAGCGATCAAGTTTCGTTTTGACTTAACTCAAATCTGTTTGAAAAGAAGAAGAAGCATACAGATTATCACAGGAGAGATTGCTTTTCTTTTAATTGCCAATTCTTACTATCTTCTAGAAAATGCAAATTCAATCGCAATATTCTGAAAGTCATAAAATTTGTCAAAAAATAAATTATATTATATTGAATCTCCACCTTTTTATTACCGTAAAAAAATATTACTTAGATTGTATTTATTGATAATTCTTTTTGCGTAAATAATATTTAATTTGACTTTTCCGCGATGCCAAAGCGGATAGATCGATAATTAATTTGCGCAAATATGTTAGTTTGTAATTATTATAATATAGCGTTAAAAAAAATATAGGATATGTGTATGTATGAATGTACAGATAACGTTAATTCAGCGTTTATTGACAATTTAGAATAAAGAAATATAAAATAGGACTCCTAATAATAATTGTAAAAATATAATACAGATTTAAAGGGGCTACTTTGGAGTCAGCGCGGTAAGAAATGCGCAATTTATACTTATATAATCATTAATAGTATAATGTGTATTAAAAGATGTTAGATTGAACATTTCGGTTATCGATTTTAGCCATCTTCAGCAAGTACATAATTAATATACTAACAAAAAATATCTTCTTATCTTTGAAAATATAAGATGTTATCAATCTTCTATCTAGTTGGAAAGCACAAACATTACACACACAGAAGTTGCTTGTCTTCTTGGTCAACAAGTGAATTGCAGTATTATATGGAGATTGAAGTAAGCACTTTCTTTTCTCTTCAATTTCTACGTTATTTTTATGTAATTTTAACTCTTAATAATATTATTAAAACGCAATCACTTGTTAACCAAAAAGACAGACAACTTCTTTGTGCGATGTTTATGCTTTTCTCACTTTCCGACTAGATAGAAGATTGGTAACGTTTATTATTTTCTTCGTGGCCTCACTTTCCCGGCTCGTTCGCAGATGGGCCAACCATCGCGCTTTCAATTAACGTTGTGTCAGCGCATCAGCCGGCGGCGTGGCATGATCGTCCCGGCAATCCACGTCGAAATATTTTCGGTCAATATTTATGCAAAACATTCAGCTCCTCTCGCCATCTCTCCTTTCTTCGAGATGTCGGAAATATGGTGATTAAGATTGACCCGTGCTTCCCAAGTAATCTTTCGAAGCAATTAACGTGTAAACAGCATGGCACTGTTTCATAGCCTGTCTCGACAGCTTTGTATCGATTGCTGTGTTATTCTCGATAGCTTGGAAATTTGCATAAAATTAATGCGGAAGTACTTGGCAGCGCGCCGGACGTCAATTTTTGTGCGGGGAAATAATATATGCAAAATACATAAAAATATAATCTCTAAAATTCTTGGAGTGAAATCTAACTCTAAAGAACCAGTGTTGAAAAAGAATGGCTCAATTGTCAAATTTTTAAGAATGAGATTTCACTCTTTAGAGTTAGATTTCCACTTCAATGATTTTAGAGAGCATGCGCCACGTCAAAAGTAAAATCTAAATTTTCCATTTCTTTCCGCGTTTATAATAAACTCCATGTACCGTATGTTTAGACCGTTAGTGGGCGTAGTTAGGATGTCTGATTATTGATAGCATTATCAGCTTATTCTTTGACCGGTTCGAAAATATCAAGGAACATGGTTATGCGAGGAAATTATTCGATCGTGTCACAGCTCATGTAGAAACTGGTTCCCTTATCGAGCTATACCGTGTAACGTTGCTCATTCGCCGAGCTATGTCTAGGCGATTTCCTGCTAGATCACCGATGGCCGCGACTCTCTTAATCAACCGGCATAGCAAGAGATTTGTGGGAAACTATCCGGCCGGTAGTACTCTTCTATCCGCTTCGCGCCATTTGTCATGCCAGTGAATCTAATCTAGCTCTAAGCTTTCGTAATGCATCTTTCAAAACATGCGATGTGGATTTTAATGCGCAGTCATTAATATCTCAAGGCAAGGTTTAAGATTTTTTTTACCATTTATTTAAATACGTACATGGTCGATATTGAGATAATTATACATCTTGACTATTAAGAACTATATCTAGTGTCGATTTTCGTATATGTTTATATTTGATCATATGCACGATTTTCTAGAATGTTAATTCTAGAAAACATTAATTTTTTCGTTTATTGCAGCCACTCACAAAGATATACAATTCGTATGTTTTCTGATTTGATTTATGGTCTAATTATTATCTAACTATGCACGCCACACGATTAATCTCTTTTTTCGGCGTTGAAGAAAAAGTGAAGTTAAGTTCCATTTGTACCGGAATGTAATGAGCAGTTCACGGTCCACTTTCGCAATTTCTTCGTTCATCTTCGAGCCGCGCGATGCTCGGCAGTGAGAAAAATGTCCGCTACACGAAAGTCACGGTACCGCTACGGACTCATGAAAGTCGATGAACCGGTCGCCGATTCGCTCGACACTGCCGAGCGACCAAGGCTACGACAATTCCGCTCGCGAACACGACTTCCGTTCCATTCGTTCTAGGCAAAGACATTTGCGATCATTCTGGGCCATCAAAGTATTGGCGTTCATAATAGCTTCATTTGAAAGTCATATATAATTGCATTTTCTCAGTAAGTCATAAATTTTACATACCTACCTCGACAATGTTGAAAGCTGAAAATCTCTCAATACAAACGCAGTTATATATTGATACTTATCAAAGAAAAAGAGAGAGAGAGGAAAAGAGATACATTTATTTAAAGCGCCCTGAGATGACACCTCAGGCATATAAAAATTATAGATAATCTAGCAAAAGCGATTTGTATAAGAAATACAAAAAATATTTGAATTACAGATATATAAAGAAATACGTAGTAATACTTAAAAAAGTAAAAACGTGTGTATATGTAGATGTGGTCATGGATGTGTGCATGCGTGTGAATATGCAGACTGATCGAGAGCAAATATATGAGCATTTTAGTAGTATATACTTTTTTATAAGAAGACATAATTAATCAAAAATGAAATAAGACTTCGGCATAACGTATTAATTTTACTAACAATAAGAGTTTTCTCGAAGCATACATAAAAGCGTTCAGTTTGAAATAATTTAGAAATAAAAACAAACAGATAAAAGCAACATTTGATATTTATTAGGAGGGATGCATACAGAGAGGTAGAGTTTATTTAAGAAAAGTATCTGACAGTGATATAAAGATAGTATATGGACCGAGTGGTCCGTTGAATTGAGGTCCTTGATCCGCGTTAGTCATTGGTCCTGGAAGCCGAAGGGTTGAGCTCGTATAATAGAAAAAAGAAAGCCAGAACGTAGTTGAAGAAGTAGAAGAAAGAAAAGATTGAGATTCCTACAAGCGTGGAGATGGAAAATAACCCTGACGTTTTTATGCCCTACCTTTTTATTTTTCTTTGTTCGTATTCGAAAGGGCGTTCGCTCGTGATAATCCTCGCCATACCGATCTCACCTGAATAATCCGTATTCATAAACGGTGGAGTCATTAGTGACTCCTCCGTATGGCGTAGGTGGGGCAGTAATCGGTGAGTTGCCGCAGGTGGTGGTAGATGGTCGAAAAGAAGGCGAGAGAGAAGACGAGTGAAACCGACGGACACAACCAGTGTGATATCCAGCAAAGAATGATAAAGAGAGAAACGAGAAGAACGAGGATCATCTCTTATAAAAAATCATTGAGGCGAAAGGTGAAGCTCGGGGCACCACCTTTACGGGATTTACATCGTGTAGCCGTCTGGATCGCGAAATTCTTCGCGATCTATCTTGGTATCGGGGACGATCGTTTTGTACGACCTGTTTTGGCTCACAGCCTCGACATCGTGCGCATGTCAAGTTGCAGAATGTAAATGTCCCGTAACAAACAAGAGCTTTGGATTAAGAGTTATTACTGTCGCAATAATTAGCTAAAGAAAGAGTAATATGTTGAAATGGTTACCCCGGTGCAAGTCGTGATACTGTCGCCCACTATCCTCAGTCAGTAAAGTCTACATTGTAGATTAATTTTAATCTCAGTTCAACTCTTTATTTTTTTCTAATTCTTAGAATAAAAAATGAACCGAGATTAAAGTTAATCTACATTGCATTGGTCAGAAACAGTCACAAGGCTGATTATATTTGTCGTGTGACAAATCTTTCAAGTTAATTAAAGTTAATTAGTTGTAGAGGTTCGGATTTTTATATCCTGTAGCCAATCAACAGACTTGAAAAATTTCGTACGATAAAATCGGACAAATATAATGTTGGCATAACAAGGTATCTTTGACTTTACATAAAATGATCAAATGATGGTATCACTTCATAATGATGAAAAAGCTGAAATACGGAGATAAGATAGACAAATACGATTAAAAACGAGTTCATTTAGGTGATTCCTTCAGATTAATCCACTGTATCGCATCTACAAGACTGAGTCATTCCCAAAGCGACGAAAGTTGGAATGCGCTTATGACTCATTTAAGTTGCGGGCATGCATTAGCGATAATAAAATAGACATAAGACAAGTTCATTAAAATTATCCATGATACTCTAAATGCGTCGCTGCAATCTGTAAAGACAGAAATGGAGAGAGAAAGTTGGAGAGATAAGCAAGGAAATAAAGCGCGAAAGAACAAAAATTAGCATAAAGTATGAAAGGAACAGAGAAGGTTTGAGCTCATATATGCACGATATAACCATCTCGCGGGGAATCTGGATTTCGAGTAAGCTCGTAAGTTCTCCGTAAGAGGAGAACGAGGTGAGAGGAGAGTGACGATGCAGCGGTAACCCCAGTGGGTGTTACATAAGAGAGGAGTTCTTTCTCCTTCTTTAAGAATGTATCTCTCACTTCTTTCGTCTTCATGTTGGACCCTCTCGCCCCTGTGCATCCTCTTCCCTTGGGCAAGCCGCGTCATAACTCAGGGACATCACCGTTCCGTGATTACGAGTCATTAAGGGGGTCCGCGAACCGGTCGCTAAGAGCGTACCCTTTGTGCATACCCCCGCGAATGTGTACGTATATATACGAGGCAGTGCCCTCCTCACACATATCGCGCGCGAGAACGCGTACGTGGTTGAGCTTTAACGTGCCAACGTACGTGACGCAACGTACGCACGCGCGTGGAATCTCTTTGGCTTAACTTTCAACCTGGCCATTCAGTCGGAGCCCACGGGTTCACCCGAGGCCCGAATCATTTTTTAGCTTTGCTCGCTGCGGGAGTTCATATCTCCCTCTCTCTTTCCTTCCTTTTCTTTTTCTTCATCGCAGCCCCTCTCCGTCATTACTCCTGAAATTCACATCTTTTTCCTTCCTTTTCCCTCCTCCATCTGCGAAGCAGGAACGCGGAGGTGATTTCCGCACCTGTTCAAGTTTTTCACACATACGTACGTAAGTACGGCGGTCAAATTGGAAGCTCTATCGACTCCTCATGTTCCTTCGTTACGACATACTTGACATGCTGTTTCAGCCTTCTCTTCCGCCTCTGTATCACGTGACATTATTTAAACGTATTTCGCCATATAAAACAGAATAATTTCTCGTACTTGATATCATTTTCGCTTGTGTGTTTCGCTATTTCCCTTTTCGTCAAATATCATTGATTATTAAAATTAATTTCTTTATTTTTAAAGAATCTGATGATATATCTCCTATAGGAAGAAACATGCTAGTTCCATTTTTTCGGCCTCTAAGTTTGTAATTCTTAGCTACAATATCATATTGTTATTTACAAAAGCTTTTTTACAAAAATTTATACTGTTAACGATATTGATATTAAGAATGAGACACAATAAAGACTTAAGTTCATATCTTGTCTTTCCGCGGATTGCCATAGATAAGTAAGTTAGTTTTCATTTAGTGACACAAATAGATACAAGTATCATTCTATCGTTCTTGACATTCAGTGGAATAACAAAGATAGAAAGACATTTCTGTCGACTTGTCCTCAAATGGAAAGTATCCAATATAGATACCGATAAGCAGATGGAATCGATCGTTCAATTAAGTCAGTCACGATGTCAATACGTGTAAGATATTATGTCGGTGATATCGACCTATCGAGGAACGACATCTAGGCCGCGGGGCAAATACAGATAGGGATTTCCATACGCCCTCTTTCCTCTATATCAGCTTAGTTGACCTCGCTGCGGCAATTGCTGAATATTTATACATGATATTCGAAGTTATAGACAATGAGTATCGAAGAGAGACTGCCCACGCGCTTATATGCTGCCTACGTCCCACATTGCATCACTCTCTCGTCCCATCTCCTCTTGCCAAACATATCTTCATGATTGATTTCTTCCCTGATGAGAGATCTGACAATTGAAAATAAAATATAGAGCGACGTTGCATGACGCGTAGATTATTGATTACTGGCAGTAAGGACATTAAAGTTAGGTTCGTTTTCGTAATTTATTATTACCTAAAAATTGAAGGTTACGAAGACATTTGCCAATGAAATTTATTCATGAATTTCTTGGTAATCTTTAATCTTTAACTTAACCGTATATTGTGAAAGCGGATCTTAGACTTGGTTGTTCCACCTTTCGATAAACTTACTCTTTTATTCTTATGTTTATATACTAGATAGATTACCTATTATTAAATTAAAGGAGAACCAAATGGAGAGAGATTTCTCAAAGATGAAATTTAGATAAAATTATTTTAATAATGTACAATTTAATAAATTATCCATTATTGAATCAAGAGAGGAGAACCGAGTAGAGATATTTCTTAGAGATGAAATCCGCGTAATCCATGTTTTATTACAGATAGAAAATTTCTTGTAACACGTGAACTCGCGTATGGAACGAACGTACGTGCGAGAAGTTCAAAGGAGCCGCGTTTCCCAGTGCCACTCGATCGACGATTCGCTATGGTCTTAGCGTCGCGCGGACGCGACCAGTCGCGAGTGCATCGTGATGCGCGCAAGAAACTGTTCGCGCGTATTACACGTCGACACACGGGCGCAATCGCGCAGATCTACGCAAGAAACGCGCGCGGCCGTAATGTCGCGGCGCGGCGGCGAGGAAGTTGCCTAATGCTCGGCTCGCATGAGAAGGTTCGGCCTCTCGCGACAGTGTCCACGGAAGAGTATTATTTAACCGAGATTGATTACATTAGGTTTACTTTTCTCTCTTTCTCTCTCTCTCTCTCTCTCTCTCTCTCTCTCTGCCCGCCCCTCCCCTCTTTTCTTTCTCTTTAAGATCTGAAAGATTTCCATGTGCTTATGTAGCGAGACCGTTTTAATAAACATTTAGAAATGATTAAAGATATAAGAGGATACCTACGTTTTGCTTAAGACAGGAAGCACGCACAAGTGCAGTTGTGATAGAATATTAAAAAGAGATTAATCTGGAAGAAAGAGCTGCACCGAAAAAGCTGACACAGACATAAATTATAATTTATTTACGACACTGCGAGCAAATAATATCGTGATAACCCCTCATTATGAAGAATAGATCGATGCGCGAGGTTCAACGTGGCGTCTTTGTCATCGACAACGAAACTGTCGTAAATTACGGTCGGGCGTCAGTCAGGCCCAGCTATTAGTAAATCGGGGCCGCGGTTTAAGCCACAATCTCTAGCAGGCCGCAATTTCGTATCGCGCACGGGTTTTTTGCAATCGCGGTTATTTATAACGTACAAGGAGCGCGTTCAGAAGGCCGCGTATTACGCCCTTTTTGCCAACACCGTCGGACAAAAGCCGCCACCGCCGTACGTACCCCGATCTCTTGCGCGCAAAAACGCAACTTTCGTGCCGCACACACGACCTCGTGCGAGTAGGAGGAGGCAAGGAGAGTCGCTGGATGTGTCGCGTTCCTGGTGTGTCGCGACGGTATCCAGAACGGCGTCCGTAAACCAGCTTTGGGATTTGGACTCGTGAGGTTCGGACATTTCACAATTCGCTCGCGGAAAGACGCCGAAGCCGACGGGCGAGAAGAGAACAGAAGAAGAGAACAGAGAGGCGGGAGGGACTCGGACAACAAAAAAGATGGTAGCAAGCAAGCCTGAAAGAGAGAGAGAGAGAGAGAGAGAGGGGGGGGGAGGAGATTCCTTGGGAGAGAGAAAAAAGGGACGGCGAAACAGCACGGATATTATTTGCCATTAAAGCGAGGGACAATTTAAAAGCTATTACTATTACTCACGGCCTTCGTGTACACGCTCTCGCCATCCACGCTTGCGTTCCGCGATCGCGCGGAGGATTCGCTCATGGTCTCCGTGTGTCCGTTCCCTTCCACGTTTGCCCTCTTCGCGGATCGTTTTGCGTGACCGAGCGTGTCCCATGTTCCGGCCTGTGTCCGATTTTCGCGGCGTTATGCGTGCGGCGTTTGCCGTAACGAGTGCAAACAGTTACCGCGCCGTCACGTCGTGTCGTGGAGAACACGCGGGGGGGGGGGGATAATTTACGGGCCTTCCGAGAAAGTACGAGAAGCTCATTTTTCTCTGCGATTATATACATACGTTTTGCTTGCTTTGTCGACTCTTGCTGTTATTATCGTTATGATTCTTATTCATAGCGAAACAATTTTTAGGCGCGAAAATAAATACACATTGAAAACAATTTTTAATTGAAAATAGATGAATCAAAATTTTCTGGTTAAATTTATTAGAATTCTAGTCTAAAGATAACCGGAATTCTGGTTGATACAATATTTCTGATAAAATCTACTAAAATTCTTATTTTTATCAGAATAATGATATCATTCAGAATTCTAGTTATCTCAACTAGAATCCTAATAGATTTAATCAGGAAATTCTGATTTGTCCATTTTCCACCAAAATTTAATCCAACCAGACCATTTTTTCTCAAGGTATTGTTCTACTTCAAGTGTATAGTTTTTGGTAAGTTTATAGTTCTTGGTAAGTCATACTGTGCGATGCGTCTTTATATCTGTTTTTTTTTTCTCCATACATTTCTCGAGAATTCTAAATATACTTTAAGTCTTTTTAATGAACGAATGAAAATAAATTATATAATTGGGACGACTTGGGTAAGGATAAGAGGGCCACTGCAAAAACGTCAGGACCGCCTACTTCAGAATGATAATAATGGTGCATTAGAGTTCCTTCGAAATGCATGTTGTTACAACTCTCCAACGAGTTCCAAGCTTAATTCTTAATATCCTAAAATATTCCTAAGATTACAGTAGGTACATTTCATTTCTATGTTCGTACAAGTGTATTTGTACACAATCTAAGAAGCTTTTACCACTTTATCTATGCAGATTTTTTTAATCATAGTATTTTACATAAATCTCTCGCGTAAATTTTATTCTGTATATTTAATATTTTAATAATTTAGTATTTTGGAAATTAATGAAAGTCTGTGAATTATTTTGATACAACTTGTGCAATATCAATTTTTATCATCCAATTTTAAAATAATTTAGAACTCGAAAATTATTTTTATATAATAATTATTAACTTTAAATTAATTTCTAGAATACATTAAAATATTTATTATTGTGCAGAACACGTCATATATATTATAAACATAGAGGTTCACGCCAATATATCTTAATAAATGATTGTAAACAATCGTTATGAGAGTAAGAAAATTCTCATGGACTTACATGGACTTACATATCGTTTTATCAATTTCATGGTTAATCGAGCGTTCTTCAGAAAGATTTGTGTGAAGATGTGTTCTCTTCATTGTGGCGGAAATAAAAGCCGCAAGAATCGACCGCGCTACCGGTCTCCAAGGCGGCAATGGCAGTGTCCGATGTGCGGCGAACACTGGAGAGGTACCGGCATTCCGTTTAAGAACCCCAAGCGAGCGCAGCGTTCTCGAATTCCTCGCGCGGGAGATTAAGATCGGGACGCTCGAGAAAAGCCAAGTATGACGTGTGCGTGCGATGGATTCTGTTAAGATGTGGGGGATGTACGGGGACGAGGAGGGGGGGGGGGACAGAGAGAGAGAGAGAGAAAGAGAGAAAAAAATAGAGAGAGTTGAGTGAAGAAGAGACGATAATAAAATGAAAAAAAGAGGAGCGATGCTAAGTCAGAGAGTAGAGTAGAGACAAGCGTGGAGGGCAGAAAAAAATCTCACGGGGTCGTCCCTTGTTAGTTTCGGATCTCCGAATAATAGCGTTCGACCATTAAACAAACAGCAATTTGAGGAGATCGCGCGCCATCCCTTATTAAAATCCATTATTTCAGAATAGAAGAGGAAACTATTAGGACGATTGTTAATAATTTAAATCTCGTAATTTTTAAAACATATAAAAACTACACTACATTAAAAAGTATTTTTAATAGTTTTATAATTAAAAAATATTTCTGATTGAAACTGAACGAATCAGAATTTTCTGGTTAAATTTATTAGAATTGTAGTTGAGATAATCGGAATTCTAGTTGATATGAATATTTTCGATAAAATACTAGATCTACTAGAATTTTTATTCTTACCGAAATAATTATATCAGTCAGAATTCTAGTTATTTCAACTAGAATTCTAGTAAATTTTTAACTAGAAAATTTTGATTCGTTCATTTTCCACCAGAATTATTATTTAATCCAACCAGACTATTTTTCTCAACGTACGTATGTGTCAAAATGTAAATCAATCCATTTCTATATTTAATTTCAAAGTAAACACGTACAACGTTTATATTAACATATGCACTTAGCAAACAATAAATTAATTTTAATACATCTTCAAATTTAATATATTTTCTTGAATTAATTTCATTATTTTACTTAAATTAACATCATATTGAGTAGGATCAGCGTGGTGATTTATAGAAATGTTTAAAAATAAAATAAACAAAAACTCAAATATAATTTGATATAATGAATTTAACAGTGTAGAAGAAAATCTTTATGATTATAGACTATTTTGAATTTCCGAATGAACATTCAACGGTCTTAGCGCGACGCTGCGGCTGACTCCTGCGTGCTAAATGAGCCCTTTTGAAGAATGCACTTTCATACCCCCGGGCGACTCGCTGAATGATGCCGCCTGAACCGAATCACATAGGATCCTCTTCTAATTCTAATAGCTGCAATCTGCACCTGCTACGAACACGCATGACTGGCCGTGGGCTCTCGGGACACATAACGCGCATGTACGGCACGTTACGTCGATAAAGTCGACTTGCCTCCGAAAAATTCTTGCATCTAATATCCCAAAATTTGCGGGTGCCGCCAGTAAGTCGCGTGCGTTGATTAAATTCAAAGCGCATAAATTGGTACACGAGCACACGAGTCCTGCTATTAGCTGCACGAAATCGCGCTGCTTTAGCGATCGCGTAAACATTTGATCGATCCGTTAATCATGGACTTTCGACAATAATGCGTGTCGCAGGTACATTAGCGTCACACGCATGCGATAAATGATCTTGTAACATTTAAATTAGAATTGTTACGAAACAAGTTACAAAACTTACCGAGTCGACAGCTATTCAACAAATGAGATAGATCCCGCAATCATCTCGCTTCAAATGTTTTGTAACAAATAATTTGTGAAGCTATGAAGGATCTCGGCAATCGTCACGGTTGTTGCTTAACAAAAATAATGACTATCTGGAACAAGACGCGGAGAAGTTAGCAAAGGACGAGAGAGAAAATCACTAGGGAAGCGCGTATCCCTAATTATTTTCTAACGTGTGCACGTGTGTGTGTGTGTGTGTGTGTGTGTGTGTGTGTGTGTGTGTGTGTGTGTGTGTGTGTGTGCGCGCGTACGAAGCGCGATTCGCGACTTGGTATACTCGTTTGCGATTCGTTCGCGAGTACACGCCGGCGAGTAATACGAGGAGCGTAATACTCTGCCCACACCGGTCACACCGCAACCTTATCCATCTCACACCTCGAGGAAAGAGTAAAAGGACCCTTTTTCAGTGCACTCATCCTCGCGGTTTCTCCGCGGTTTCTTTTTCGCCTTCTTTTCTCCTTCATGCGAGGCGATAATTACGTTTGCATTAATGTCAGTCTCGGAATTCCCCCGCTTGCTTTACGCCCGGGGTCCTTGTACGTTTAATTGGGCGACAACAATCATAACGCGAGGTTGTTTCGTCTCAACAGTGCCTAGTACGCGCAATTATACGTATCTCATTATCTTTTTACCTTTTTCTGGGATATTTATTTATTCATAACTCATCACGTCTGACTTGGGGATAAAATAAAGAAATATCTAGTCGAAGTGCACATCTAATCAACGATAATTATAGTACGTGGCACTCATCTGTCGATTGGCCACCATTCCCTCGACAGTATCTCTGAAAAATCGTAAGATGAAGTAGATTTTTACTGTCGTTTCTCAGAGCTTGGCAGCGTCGCGCAATAATTACGCGCAGGTCCTTCGAGAGAGCGGCGATCCGCGCTCACGATATTGCTGTCCGACGAGGGACAAACCGGCTGCGTAGAAACTGGGGCCTTGCGAGCCCGACTTTCGAGACAAACGGCCGATAGGCAATTAATCTCAGCCACTCTGCTGCCTCCCCCCCCCCCCCCCCCCCCC
>NW_017259196.1:1640483-1642367 GCF_001594045.1 Atta colombica
TCTCTCGTTCTTCCTTTACAGCCTGGATGACGGCAGTGAGGAAAAAGGTCGCGTAAAACGGAAAAGTCTCTGGGGTATCGTATCGCTGTGTGAACGATGACACGCCATCCAATTTGAGAGCGATATCTTAACCCGGCCGATGGCATTACGTCGGCAATAAATAACGCTACGACGATATAATGCATCGGGATACCAAGTTGCACCAATCACCGTCGGATAAGAGATTAGTCTCGCGGCTTTCGGGTCGTTTCTGTGCGAAATTGCAATTGTCGATATAGAGGTATTTACAGGTTTCGCGTAGCAGAGGTGATGTAAGCGACGCGTTTTTATATACAATTCTTGTTTTGTTGCCGTCGCCAAACACGGGAAAATTGCAAAAATCGAGAATATAAACGGGAGAGCAATACGCCACGGAAACATCTAATAGTATGTGTTTCGTCTCCCATGTGTTCCGCACGAAATTTACAACTTCGCTTGTAAGAAACTTTATTTCGCATAATGCATAAATTAATTCAAGAAGGAAAGTGTCCGATCTCTGTCGATCTTATCAAAACTGTAAAACGAATCAGACAAAGCGGATAATATTCGTTTGAATCATTCATGAATTTATTGTAGCACACGCATATTTTTTCACGCAAGATACATCGTTACAGCAACGAAGTTGGAATACGTAATAGAATTCAATGTTTGTACTTTAAAATTTTTTCTAAATAAATCAGGACAGCTATTCGTTAATCTTTACAACAGAAAAGCCACACTAAAAAAAATTATTAAGTCAATATATATTTGTTCGAATCATTCTAAGTAAATACTTATTAAATGTAAATATATAATTATTTGATGCAACTATCATTTTTATTGAGTAAATATTTATTCATTGTAAGTAAATAGTTACTTAGTACTATTCAAAGAAATATATATCAAAATTTATAGCGAACTCGATTGGACGCATTGGTGCACACTAAAACCATCGTACACAAAATAATGTAAAGATATGTTTATACATAAACTCGATTAAATCCTGAAATACTCAATACATTTTATTATACTATTAGATAAAATATATATTTCATAATTCGAAATATTTGCATTTCACTTTTATACTCAAATTAAATCAGTCAACAGTTTTATTATGCACCAGCGCGCACCAGTTCTTCCAATCAAATTCGCCATTAGTACATTTTATAGTGAAATAGTGTCATATTTGGAAGCAAAGAATAAAATAATGAATCTTCTTCAAAAAAAAAAGCTGCAAGATTTAAAAAAAACAGACCTCTCTCTCTATAAAAGTTGGTAATCTATTTAGGTTTTAATAATTAAGAAAAATCATAATTAGTGTGTCGACGCTTTCTTTTAATCTTTGTTAATGTCGAGTTTTCCATTTTCACAATTAGCTCTCCATTTACTAATGAATTTTTGTTGAGTGGATATCAGCGTTCTAGAGAAATCGGCTTACTTCGTAAATATACCATCGCAAGAAGGAAGGGAACTTTTTATATTGACATTCTCATGTAGCGTCGATGGATTTATTTCTATTTATTGGGATAGTGAGTCACACGCAAGAACACACTGAGAAAAAGGATTTTGTTAATTTAGCAAGTCATCAGTATCTTTAATCAGTGATCGAAATATGTGACAACAAATTTTGTAGTTTGCTTGCTAGTCTGCTAACCAATTATTAGATAACAGAAGCAAACTATATAGAATCTAACCTATCTTTTGGATAGACTTTAGGCTTGTTTACGAATTCGTAGATGATCGTGGAGTCTTAAGTCGTAGGAAACCGACCACAGTCAAATATAGGGAGAATATTTGATTAGAATTGGTCAATTTCTTACGATTTGGAATTCTGCAATCGTCTATGACTTATATATATATATATAT
>NW_017259196.1:1642467-1672448 GCF_001594045.1 Atta colombica
ATTTGTTATATTGACGAATTAATTTACAATTGTAACAAATCGATCGGTTTTTTTTTAACAAATATCACATTTGCTTTCTCTTGATTTGTTCCTATAACAAAATCATTTCTCTCAGTGGCACAGGGTCGGATTTCTTATTGCTAGACGCACCTGCGAAAACGCGGCCGAATTGTTCGCATGTGCGAACAGGTGCAATATACCGCGTTGCTTTGCGTTCACTCGTACGCGCATGCATGCGAACGTGCGTGCGTGCGTGCGTGCGTGCGTGCGTGCATGCATGAGTGAATGCGTATACCGCCTACGGTGCCGGGTTATGGAACGATACCGCTGAAACGACGGGGATCGAGTTCTCGATCGACTTCCTCGAGTAGTACGTTCCTTTCTCCGCGATGCCTGTTGCGTGTCTCGATGGCAAAAGATCGAGGAGAGGCAAATTCGCGCGAGTTCGTTCAAGGGCTTCTTAGGTCGTTAGGTGGACGAACGGGAGGGCGTTTCCGGTGAAATGGATTTATGTGCGCGGTTGACCTCGCACGTAACGCTACATTCGTTATCCGAATTTAATTGCATGCCGTTATGATGAAATAAAGCGTCTATTCGACACGTTGGATAAGCTTGCAAATGGGAAAATCAGTTATGCGAATGCTTGAAATACGAAGTCTGACTGAGCGAGATTCGAATATCCTCATTAGTGGCAATTAGCAAATCTTTACATACAGCGTTGAGCACAGGTTTCAAGTTAAGTTTCTATTTATTTGTTGAATATTAATTGAGAACTAAGATTTTATTAGCTGATTGAACATTCAAAGTTTGACCCTTGGAGTTTGATTCTTTTAATTTTCGATTGTATAAATATATTTGTTATTAGATATTAATATAAATGTTTACATGAAGAAAAATGTGATTTGCTCCGACGGATATATACATTTTTATTATTGATTTTAACTTTTTTATGTTTATTATATATAAAGCAATATGGTAGATGTCGTTTTATAATTACGACAGCAAAATTATATTTCAGTGATTTATAAAAAGAAAAAAATATTACATGAAAAGAAATTTTCTGAATACTTGAGTATTTCTGAAATTAATTTAATTCACGTTTGCAACAAAAATTTGCACAATGTTTGAAGAAAAACTTGGTGTCTTTAGAAAGAGAATAGAACTGCTGCCAAATGCGGACAAGAGAGTCGCAAACAGGTTTAATCGCTTTATATGGAATACATCGAATAATCGGTGTGCTGCGATTAGAGATTTTCTGATAAATTGGGTCGTGCCATAAAAGCTCGTGTAATAAATCCCATCGAATTAATATAATTAATTTTCATTCGAGTCTGTCGACGCGAGATATCACGGTCCCCAGCATTAAATTAAGTCTGTTGCATAAATGCCCTGTCGTAATGAAATGTGTTCGTGGATTCATTAGTGCCTCGGACAAATGTGAGGCGCTCAGCGTAAGTTTCTACAACGTTATATAATTCTATATTCATTTTCCGAAGTTGGTTTTGTCTCTTTGTCTTAAGTGCATACTCCCGATAATCATAATTCCGCAGGTATATTCTGATGACAAGTATCGAAATATCTGAGTGTTTTTTCATGCAGTTGCAGTTACCTCGCGAGTGCTTGTGGACTGCCAATTGGCTGATGCTGATCGTTGCACTCGAGATATAGCAATCAGTAGTCATAAAGTGTATTGCGTTTATATGGACGACGAGTGTAAAGTATGGCGCCGCTCTTTTTATTGAAGCTTGCCTCATTAGAAACATGCAAGTTTTAATTAATATGAACGAATATAATTTTCTGAAATCTTAAGTTAATCATTTGTAATGTCTTCTCAAAATAGCATTTTACATGCGAAGAACGATTTTGTTGAATTATATAGAAATTTAGTTAGATACAGATCTGAAGATAATTTTATTGCATCGTCAAAATAATTACATAGGAATCTCAATGATGAGCAATATTGCAATAAGTTTGAACATTGCTCATTATTGCGGTGAATATTCTTTAGCAATCAGTTTGCGTCCTACATAATTATTTTAATGATTCAACAAAATTATTTTCAGATCTGTATTTAGCTCAATTTCAGCTAAACCATCTTTTGAAACTTATGAATAAATAAGAAAATCTTAATGTTTCTCGTTTTTTTTTTAAATTTTCGAAAATTGAAATGAATATTTCTTAAACAAAAACATGGTCACATATATTGCAGCTATAGTGAAAGGCCATCTCAATTTCGATGCAATTTTGCGCACCGCTTTCGCTCGTAATTAACCTTAAGCAGACTGTTCTGTTAATTCGTGACTGGATTCAGAAGGAGAACAAAAATGAGAGAATTGTCTCATCGATACGAATCGCGCTGATCGATTCCGCTGATCACAGCATGTGATCGTGCATCTATGCACGATCCTATATGTTAATTACGCGAATTTACGTAGAACCATTCTCGCGCGCATACCGAATTCGCTGGGATGCGACGATGAAACGGACGTACTTCCTAATTAGCGAACGCGAACAGAATCGTGCTGAGCACACGCATGCGATGTAGAACAAAAGTTTCCCACGGAAATCCGAAATGTAAAAAGAGAACACGACGAAATGATCACTCTGGAACTTCGTCCCATTTCTATTCTATTCTCCATCGTAAAAAAAATAATTACTAAATCTTGATAGGATACATTTCTTTGAATAGTACTGTGTAAACATTTACTAACAATAAATAAATATTTGCTCAATGAAAAAATGATAGTTAAATCAAATTAATGGTCTTTGCATCAAATAATATATACGTTATTTACATTTAATAAATATTTACTTGAAACTATTCAAACAAATTAAAATTTAGTTTTTTTTCAACGTAGAAATCATATTATGTTTATTTTTTTAACACAGATTTAAATTTATCCATTAAACTTCATAATCAAAATATCGATGCTTTAAAAATTTCAGTTGCCAACGACAAATCAATCGATTTAGCAAGAAAAGAAATTTTATGTTCTTATCTTAAATTATCTCATTTTCTTAAATATATTCGGCCAAAACCGAGATATTTTGACGTATAGGCAGCATAATTCTTTAGTGAAATTCTAAGCGGTGTCCTAACGGAAAGCGATACAACCCCGCACGATTTCTCACGAGCGGAATCTGTTAAAAAGAACGAAATCTCAGAGACACACGAGGAGACGCGGAAGAGACAACGGAGATAGGTAACGTGGGGGAAGGACACCGCTATTCTGCGGTTTCACATTCCGCCAGGATTTATCGTAGGAAAGAATGTGTTCGCGCTCATGTAGCAGCAGCGTCATGAAGAAAACCGTGATCTGACTACATCTCTTGTGCGCGCTATATATCAGGAGAGAAGGCGACCAGGAAGAGAGGATGACCGCGCCGATGTGAACCCTCCAGTCCGTGAAAAGACGTATACAGATGTATTCTATCTACATTCTGTAAACGCACGTATGTTACACACACGGTGACGATGAAGCACCGAAAAGAAACGTGCGCACGTAGGACCGACCAGGAAAGATTTTTGTATTATTTCGGGGAATCCTCCGTGGCTGCGATCCTAACGATAGTCGCGAGAAGAGCGTGCACCGCTCCTTTCCTTCCATCTCGAAACGCGAGAAGATGAATACGGGAAGGAAGCGAAACGGACGCGCGGAGGAAAGATTGGACAAAGGAGAAAGGGAAAGGTAAAACCAACGAGACCAGCTCCAGAATCGAGATGACTCGTGCCTCGTAGAGGTCGATGTGGATCGTCCACGATAGTCTCGGTTTGCATTGGCTGTTCCAGGCGATCTTCAAAGCGGCGAACTTTTTATGATGCTCCTCTCGTTATGCCTTGTGTCCCTTCTTGAATTACATCCGACAATTTGCGATTTCCTATATAATGCGAGCCTTCATCCAAGTGTTATTATAAAGCGAGCACGTGACGATCTAATCTCGAAGTGACGAGATTCAATAAAAATTATTTCCTATATTCCTATTTTGTTGCTGTGTAATGATTTCTTTTATATATAATACGTGTGCATTTAATTCTCATTTTTGCGCTATAGTTTCGAAGATGCCTAGATGATAAAACAAGCCGTGAGATTTTATCATTTCCGTTATTCACTTAGCTCTGCTTTCGTTGTATTACGTAACACGGATCGGATTTAAAAACCGGCCGAAGGTAAAAACAGATTAAGATGTCGGGAACAAGTGTTGATCGGAAGATGACTTCCCTGCGGCATGACCACGATAGATAGTGTCTGTTTTGACGGGATGAATCGGGTGAAAACGAGACGAAAGAGAGTCAATCCGATTAGAGAACGTTATTTATCGAAGATTAGGTGAATATATTTGTGTTTCCAAATAATGATCGCATTATGAAATCGATGACGAATGATCAGCGTTTCGAATATCGTCACGATTGCTTATATAACGTGGCCTCTTCTATTAAAGCAGAAGCCGTGATGCTGAAGAGGTCGCTTATAGAGCTAATATACAAGTATCACGGATCGCTCGGGAAAAAAAGGGAAGAACCGACCAGACGAAGAACCTGAAAGAAAGAACAACAACGAACAGAATGGCCGAGTATCCCCGATGAATTATCCTCGGCAAATTAACGTAAACACAAACACTGTAGCCACGTCCCGCGGACAATGGAGCCGGTAGAGAAGGCAAGAAAAGCACTATCTCGGTTGAACTAACAAAACGGTCCTGTTTGCACTTGCGCGTCGAGCCGAGCAAAGCTCGCCGCTCGAGGTTTCTTCAATGAACTGACATCAATGACTATCAATGTGCCACGAAGAGCAGTATCGTATGAGCGTAAAGAAATAATTACACTGCGCGTATCTCGATCGATAGGTACAGCCGTTTTTTTAATCGTATTTCAATGTTAAAGATGACATTAAAGATGATAGTCATTCATAATAGTGGCGTGAAATAATATCACTATCCAAAATAAATATTTTAAGAGTTTCAATGTTTCAGATTTTCTCATCGTTTTTTATACTTGTTGTGTAAAAAATTATTGTTTATTATACGAATTACTTAGATCTAAAGTTTTTTTATAATTATTATTTTTAAATAAAATAAAATATAGGAGTTTAGAATTTCTATTTTTATTATCTCTTCAGAAGGCTGAAGAACGTTGCATAGTTTATTTGAATTGATAGATTTATTTCTTTCAATTATTCTCGCAAACTTTCTATTAAATTTTATATTGTCCAAAAAGATGCTTTGTATTGTTCTTTGCTCTGGATAATAAATAGCATAAGAAAAATTTCTAGTTTATTTTACGCGCTGTTATTTACAATATTATATCTAGCATTTAGTAGATGTTTGTATCATTCTCTTCATTGTTGATTCTTTAAACTCTTTAGAGTGGAATTTTACTCTAAAGAGTGAAAATTAAATCAATTAGTCTTGAAAAAAATTGTCTCAATTTTCAATCTTTAAGAGTGAGATTTCATTCTTCAGAGTAACAATTCATTCTAAAAGTTTTAGAGAGTAAATATTTCCGCTGTATTTTATGTAATTAAATAGTATTGTCTACCATTTAATTCATAGGAAACATCTTTTTTGCAGATTTGGTCCACTGTTCTCCTTTGTTACTTCTCTTTCTCTTCCTCCTCTTCTCATTCTCTCTCAGCGCCCTCTCTTCATCTAAAGTCATCTTCTTGCTCGCTCCCGGCTTTGCTCCTCCACATTTTTTTTCTTCTCTTCGCTCCGGCTCGGTAGCCTACTCCTTTCAAGAACCGTAAACCTTAATTACCAATTAGACGTAGCGCGGAGGCACGCTTTCGCCGGTAAAATCGATTAGCGACATGGGACACGACGAGCACACTTACAGTGCAGTGCTGCGTCGCAAGCGACACCGATACGTTTATGCAAATCGACTGTACCGCGGAAACCACATACAGAAAGCGCATACCGATCCCGATACACTTCTGAGATCTGGCACGGTTTACAATTCGCAATACGATTTCGCTCGTTGATTGGAACTTGGATTAAATCGCGCCGCCCCGTCTCATGATCGCGCGATTTCACTCGATGCAGTTTCAATTCTTACCCGGATCTTGGACCACAACGCGCTAGCCTTGAGATCTGAATCTCATTGTAATGTACGTATACTTGATCGCCTCCTTTTTTCCGTAGCCCCTGCAGTCGCGAAGTGATCGTGTTCGCCGAAAGCTCAAAGTTTTATATTATGCTTTTGATGATAGGATCGGCACAGTGATAGATGGTTACCTTGATTGCCCGACTCACGAAATATAAAAAGCCTTGAAGCAAAAGCCCCAGGCACGATTTTGATTTTGAGGTCTCTTATCTAAGATGTTGCATAAATTAGAAATCAGAAATATTTCGAGAAAAATAAAATTTTATTATAAAAAAATAATATTAAAAAGTAAATCATGCAGAATAATAAACCTCTTTTCGAAACATTTCTGATAAAAATATGAAACATATATTTTACTACAGAATATTTTATAGTAAAATTTATAGCAGTAAGAAGCAAAGATGTTTTGCATAATAAATTATCTTTCTAAATTATTGCTTGATGTCATACATATGACTAAGAAATGTAGCAATGGCAAGTATGAGTTCGAAAACAACGCACATATTATGCGTGAGCGCACAAAAATATATAAGGGTTCCAGAGTTCACTGGACAATCCTCGAATTCGACGGGTTCTCGCGGCGAGAGGGAAGAGGAAGGAGAAGAGAAGAAGAAGCATAAGCGTGCGATGCGTGTTGGTCTCGCGCATTCGTTCATTGCGACGGTGTACGGCCCCATGTCGATGCTCGACGGCAACACAGGAACTCCGGGGCTGCGGGTATCAATTTATGCGGTGCAACATTGTCGGAACGTGCGCCAGGTCCTCATCCCGGTGTCGGAGGGAGGTACCCGAGGATAGGAGCGCCTGGAGAAATCCCGTAGTCGAGAGGAGAGTACCTTGTAAGACCGTGTTGGAGGTCAACGATAATTCAGGCAGGCGAATACCAGGCCGATTAACTTTCGAGTCGAAAGAACCGCGCTTAAAATTATATGCGTTCGATTTGAGCGAATGGTTCTTTTGTTCTTTTCTCTCTCTCTCTCTCTCTCTCTCTCTCTTTCTCTTCTTCTTCTTCATCTTTTCGTGTAGATACTTGAGCTCTCTCGCATTCCTCTCACTTTCTTTCGTCATTCTCCACCCGCGCTTGAGAGGACGTTCGCCATGTAGGATCGATGACCCGTTCGGAGTGATGGATTCTAAATTACCGTGAGATGTGTTTCGATTAATCCTCCGACGGAGAGAAGAATACCGTGAGAAGAAAAGGAATAGGTAGAGTGAAAGTCCCGCGGAATGAAAGCGATAGATACCTTTCGTGGGTAAGAGGATACCCGGACTCCGATTATTTATTCGGTTATTTTTCGATCATTGATTTTATTCGTTTATTATCACTCGTTGTATCATCGTTATATACAATATATTCGTATCAGTTTTTGCTTAAAGTAATTCAGTTATTAATCAATGACAAAAAAAGGCACCACCTCGACACTCACCAATTCGCGCTTGACCTTATAACTACATCAGGCAATCCGGAGAAGAAACGGTAATATACGGATCACAGGACAGCAGCACGGAGGCAATGACGTACGCGCGCGTATTCCGTTCTTCGAGACTCAATTTGTCAACAAGGATGGTGGTTTTGTTCCACAGACCGGATTCCATTTCGATGTACGCGCGACCAGGCAAAACACTGTTGAAGCAGACACTCGCCTTGGCACGCTCGCCCCGATTATTGGCCTCAAGTCCACGAGCTTAGTCCACCTTTTTTCCTCTCGCGCTCTCTCTTCATCTTTTTCTCGGTGTCCACTCTCTGTCTTTCGCTCTCATTGACTCTTCTTGCTGGAATTGATCCGCATGGTATCTTGCCGTACGAAATTATCGCACGATTGAATTCACAACAATAAAGGTCGAAGAAATCAATCGTCTTAATTCAAATTAAGAAATTGCAGAGATTGCAGAAGATTTTTTTTTTATTTGTTTTAAAGATTATTATGAAAATATAGCATTTTGGTTAAATTTCTGAATTTTTTGGAGTGAAATCTCATTGTAAAGAGTGAAAATTGAGCCAGTCTTGAAAAAGAGTGTCTTTGAGAGTAAGATTCACTTTAAAAGTTTCAGAGAATATATTTTTCTATTTTCACATTTATAATTAATTAAGTACTTACTTTTAAGGATAGATATTCTTAGATCGAAATTAATTTTCTCATTTTATTCGGCTACACATAAAGGAATGCGTTTAAATCTTATACGAAATGATATAATGAAAAATTAGTCGTGATAATTGCGTGAATAAGCCGATTTAAATGACGACGACGACAACGACGACCTCGAGGATGGACACGAGGAAACGGAGACGTCGTGCGAGATTCGCAATGAAGAGAAGTGGTAGCGGCGAGCAAGACGCGATGGTAGAAGAGAAACAGACTCTTTGGACGATTAAACAACTTAGGGACTGCAGACGAGCAAAGGCGCCGCTTGCCGCTCAGTGGAATGATTAAATAAATTAGTTGCTCGACAAAGAGGGGCAGAAGCGGATGACTGTATGGGATCCGTACGAGGGTTAATCCCTGTTGAATTCCTCCTAATTATGCACGCTTTACCACCGCTGCTACCAAGCCAAGAGAACGAGAGAAAGAGAGACGGAAGTGGAAAGCGTGAGAGAAGTAGCGGGAGTGAAAGATAGAGTGAGAGAAATAAGCGGGTTGTAGGGAAGAAAGAAAGAAACACCAAGAGAAAGGAAGGAAGACCAAGTGAGAGGAAGACGGAACATGTCACCCGCTTCTTCTCCTTCCTTTCTCCTCTTCAAGCTCGTTCACCTTCCCGGTACGCGCATCCCCGATTACCACGAGGCGCTGCAATCCTACCGTCGGCCGTTTTACTTACAAATTCAATAAGCATATATCATATTTAATGCACGCTCTGAGCCGAGAATGTTTCGACCGCCCTGGACCACCTTTCTCTTCTTCAACCCGCTCTTCAGCTCAGCATTCAGCCCCCTCGCCTCCCCGCGAGCGAATTTTTTGGCTCATCGTTCACTTCCTTCTGCTCGGCTTTGTATTTCCAGGCGACAACATGTGCTGGAAGTACTGAAGGCTGATCCATGCGCGATTGTTTTTGGTCAACTGGATCATCGCCATGCAAGAAAAAATTCTTACGTTATAGATATATTATAATTGTTGTAAAATAGTATAAAGCACATATGCTAATTAAAAGACTCATTAAATCTAGAAATAATAATAATAGTTTATATTTAACCCTCCAAATATCAAAATCTAATACATGTATAATTGCAGTTACTGACGCTAAGTCTATGAAATTTATTAATTATACTAATTGTCGCTGGCAATGTTGGACTTTGAAGGCACAGTCAATTTTTTGATTGTGAATTCCGATAGATAAATCTGTAAAAAATATAAATAAAGTACAAACTAATTTTTATGATAGTATAAACCCAATGTTTCAAAAGTATGCTTTTATAAGAATTAAAAAAAAATTTTTTTATTTAATTCGGATCAATATAAAATTCTGCATTGAAATTCGATACGAAGTTCAATTTGCGAACGAAGAATGATAATTTCACATTACTGAGATTTAATTTCAAAGAACCCAGTTATATAACTCGTATGAAAAAAACTAAATATCTACTAAATTTGTCTTAATAACAATAACTCAAGTTTGCAAATGTAATATAAAGCATATAATTGAATAGTTCTAATAGACTCAGTCAAGGGGTTTAAACCTGTCACTAAAGAGTACACGTGTAACGCAAACATTCAATATGACACAACGATATGGTCATACATTTTTTTTTCTCTACTGATCAGAACAATCACGGCGGAATCCTTCTTCGTGTATTTGGATGCGGCGCGGTGCCGGAAAATTGATTCGACGAAAGAAAGACGCTTGCAAACAAGCCGCCACAACGAGGGCCTTTATGCAGTCAAGGTTTTACGATTGAATGGTCCGTTAATAGACCTCACACGTTGATGCACGAAGCCAGCCGTTAACCAAGTTACAGCAATGACGTAATCCTAGCATCCGACGATAAGCGATCCATACGTTATCAAGATTCGAAGTAAATTCAATTGTTTCATGGCTCCCGATAATTTATCATCTGTGAGCGTCGAGCTCGCTATTACTCTGCACAACATAATAATTTGTGTTGTAATTTGTGTTGTGTTGTAATTTCATCTAAAAGGAGTAATTATTATTCATTGCATAAATGTCGTAGAGAGAACGATGCTTATATAAATTATAAAGTCAGTATAAGTGATCAGTATATGCTTTGATATCATAGTATATTATTTATTTATTGTCGAGTGACATATTTATATACTGATCGAACAATATTAATTATAAAATGTTCATGTTTGATTACACATACACAACGAAATAAATTCTATGTCTAGATTTGTATTTCACTACAATCTCATTAGTTTGGAACGAGGAAATGTAGCTTCATGGAAATTTCTGTAAACTAGAACCGGTTCTATTACTCTAAGTACAATTCACATGTGCCGACATGGCCATATGATCTTCCTAAAATCTATGGAATTCGATTCTGAATACGCATAGAGATAAAATACAAGTGACAATTCTACGAGTTGTAATAAATAAGATAAATTGCGGTGTGTCTCACTCGACAAAAGAACTTGAGAACTACGTGAGATATGTTTACGATTCCTCTCGGAATTAATTAGCAGGTCTGTAATTTACAACAGTCACTACTGAAGCTATATTACCGTATGTGAAAGTTCTTACAGTATATTACACAATATACATATAATAGTTTGAATAGTACTTGAAAGGTTTGTTTTCTGTGTGTTGAATTAGTGTATATTTTTGGAACTTAAGGAGGTTCTTCAGCTTAAAAAAGTGAAGGAGAATTACAAGACTTTTCTTCTCGCGACATGAGAATACAAAGGATGAAAAATTCCATTCGATCTTCTAAAAATAAATAATGAATAAAATTAAGCAATAAAATTATAATTTGTTATTTTGTTGTTATAAAAAAGTATTTTCTTTATAATAAATACTGAATATATTTACATGAAAAACATTGAAAAAGAAAATTGTTTATAGTAATTATTTAAGTTTAATTTAAATAATTCTAGAAACGTTTCACTAGTGTGACGTCACATTTAAAGAAAATTGAATAATTCATCAACATCTCATACTCTTACATAAAAATGATATGATCAAACTTATTTTTTTAATGTCAAATATTCTTTAAACTTTATTCTTTTATATCCATATAACTCTTAAAAATTATTATATATTTTATTTACAATTAAGTTACTTAAAATTCTTCTTATAAAATTTAAGCTATTTTAGAACATTATTTAAAGAAAACTGTACGATTAAAAAATCTGAAAAAATTAATAAAAGATACCTATGTATTAATTACTTATTTTCAACATTTGATTAATTCCTTATATTATATTATATAAAAAGACTGGAGAATTATCTTAAAGTGTATATTACCTTAAAGTGAATTATTTGCTAAATAATTGCTTGATATTCGGCGAAAACGAGAAAGTTTTAGGGAGCGTTCCGTCATCATCCTTATTTGATAAACAACAAGGACATTCGCGATCGTTGTGAACGCACTTAAATGGAACGCACTTCTTGTGCAAAAAACAGACCTATTGTTTACATTTGCGCGGCCAACGTGTGCCACTTTCTACGTATTCCCTTTCGAGACACGATAGTGACAAGACGTGATCCATACAGCGTTACAATAAGACATTTTGCAGTTCATTGGGAAAGTACACCTCATATGTTTTATTTATTCAAAGTAAATGACTGCTTTTAGCAGAAAGTTGCTTTGCAACTGTGTAAAATTCTTTATGATGATATTGATTCTTCGACTTCTCATGGCACATCATCATATAAATCAGTCATATTAAAGAACTTTACAACTATTTCAAACGTTATAACTGTTTTCTTTGCTGAACATTTTTAATTTTAAAATTGTATAGACTCTAATGATACAAATCAATATGAATAAAAAACCTCTGAGAGCCGGCGCTGGTTATTGTTGCGTTACAATTTATTATAATCCATACAATTTATTACAATTTGAAAATTTTTATATGTTTCGACCCGTATTTAGGATTCTCTTCGATAATAAAAACCTTTATTTTATTGCCTTTAATATAATTGTCTTAAATATAATGAGATTTTTTTAGATTATGTAAAAACGATGTCGGTCATTCGGTAGAGATAATCATATGCAGACAAGGATTATTTTTCCGCCTTACAATCGTATTTAAGTAAAAGAAAGAAACGTAGTTATCAAATATTTATTTTACATTTATTTTGTAAGGTTTCTTATTTAAAATCTAGCGCGCGCATTAAATTTTTATTTTGTTCGCGCATCGAATGAGGTTGGCAACACTGTTTCTCAACGGCGTTGCGTCGCACGAAACGGATCGGTTCCGAGTCGCGGTGCGATTTTATTAGTAAATTCCACGAATTAACTTCGCGTTGTGTTCTGATAACGTTGAATTCAGCATCGCGATTGTTCTCTCTCGCGAGTGAGTGCTCTGAGACATGGGATGTCGAAAATGAAAAAACTCGTCCCTCAGATGAGCAAGTCGGGGAGACGTCAAATAATGGCGGAACAACTTCAGAGTAAGTAACTTTTTTTGTCGTTTTATGACGTTTTATCGTCAAAATCGAATTCTCTAATTAAAGTCATAAGAGAGTATCTATTTTCTCTATTTTCTAGCAAAATTCTGTGAATGAAAATATGTGCTATCTCGTTGTGCACATAGAAAAATACTTAGTATACACACGTAATAATTATTTGTCTCAAATATTTTAAATGTTAACATATCTTCAAATTTCATATAATAAGTTCGCAAACATTAAATGTATTCAAAATATATTCTGAATCCTGATAAAATTTTAATCAAGATTATTTTAAAGCAGATTAATTAAAACAAATTTGATTTGCTTATTATATAAAGTCGTTTCTTCGATCAATTTTATAATATTTTTCGAAAGAAAATAAATTCTTGTTTTTATAGTAATAAGTTCTAAAGTTTGTAATATATTTTAAGATTATTATAAAGAAAAAAAAATTATTATCCAGAAAACATTCTTTATTAAAGATAATTGTTGCTTAAAAGGAAGAAAATAAATTGATTAATCACTTTTCTTAGCAATAGAATGAGATTTTTCTGTATGTGAACTGAGAAAAAAAATTAAAATTTGATTAAATGCATTCATAGTTCATTATTCATTTCAAGTATTTATATATTTAGATTAACAAAATCTTCTAATTTAGTTTATCAACTAATATTTTTTTTAAATAACAACTTTAATTCTCAGTATGTAGTGGAAAAAAAAATGTGTGTTAACGCAAATTACAAAAAAATATTTGACCAATCAAAAGAGACTCTCTGATGGCCAAGCTTTGATTAGAGGATTTTCAGTTTATGACAATTTCACGATGATTGTTTTGTGCGCTGCTATAATTCTGTTATATGTTTTACACAGATCGACATAGCTGGAAGCAATCCAACTTCCGCCGTTACGCATCGGTTGGTAAGTGACGAAGTATTATTTATTTTATATCAAGCCAAGATCTGTGATTATGAAGTGATTTACACTCACAACGTCTATTTATTCTTGTTTAACATTTGATAAACAACAAAGATAAAATTATTTAAAGAGCGTTGTGAGCATGAATCGGATTACAGACTGTGAAATCTAAAAGCTCATCTACATTTGCTTTCTGTTTCTTCCTTTTTATATCTTACCTTTTTCCTCTTCACCATCGTTTTATCGACAATCGTGTTTCTTGTCACGTGTTTCTTGTCTCTTCCGAAGTTCGTTAACTTTTATCTCGGACGACGAAGAAACAGGATAAGAGGCAAAAAGACAAGTGGTAAAAAGTGGTAAAAGCAAATAATAGGAAGCAAAGAGCACATTGTAGATTAGTCTTTAAACTCATGGCACACATAAAAAGGTGGAGTAAGATATAAGCAGTAAGCGAATCAGTCAGTCACAGTAAAAGACATAAAGCAATAACATAAGGAGTGTTGATTTGCTTACTGTTTATGTCTTACTACTTACGTTTTTTGTATGGCTTTAACAGATCTAGAACGTAATCTAATAAATCTGTAAGTAAATAAGAGCGTGTCGAATGTATAAATACATGTATTGAATCAAGAGAATAAGAACATTAAAGATAAATTATTTTCATAGATCCATTGTTTCAACTCTCTACTAATAATGTGAAATTTTTAATCATGGGCCCCTATTTCGCAACTCTTAACGACAGTAACGATATCGTTATATTGTCGTTGCATAAGTTGTGATATTTACTGAATCCTACGCACATCCGGGAAACTTTCACGTCATTACTTAACCCTTCGCCGACAATGTGAAATTTTAATTGTTCCAGCAACAAGCAACAGATTTCCTCTATATATTTCCTCTATATAGGGATCTTCTCTATGGACGTAGTTAGAATTTTGTTTAGGGGGGGGAGGAGAGAGGCAAATTAAAATTTTTTTATCTGGGCTTGAAGATAAAATGGTATGAATTATTGGACTTATTTTGTTTTATATTATTATTTTAATTAATCACTGGCAGAAAAATCACAAAATCATATACATTTAATTTACTAATTTATTTTTCTCTTGTAAACTGATCTTTTGAACTGAAAAATTTGAATTTATAAAATCCCATCTCAGAGAGATTCTCAGAAAATTTTTTTATTCTCATCTCCCATTTCTTTCTTTCAAAATTATTTTTTTCTTGTGAATATTCATTAAGCATAATCTGCTTAAGCGATTTTGATTATTTTTGTTCTTTAAGATTTAGGGGAAGGAGGGGTCATGTTCTCCTCTGCTCCTCTTGCTCAAGGGGAAGGGGGGAGGGATTCTTCTAAAAACAGAGCCAATTATTTTGTTCTGAATTAAAAATCTAATTAATAACGAGTTTTTACCATTATAGAAGCCGAATTGTATTTTATTTTTTATAGATATAAGTCAATTTACTAGAATTCAAAATAAAAATATTGATGTTGTCTTTAAAGTTCCGTGTCTTCACAATGAAGCAGTTAATTCTCTCGTTTAATTTAATTCTCTGTTGTTCACATACGATCATTGGAGCTCAACCGCGACGTATCGCACGCGTAATGTTCGCAACGCGTGCCATCAGGCGATTACGTCGAAGCTCGGTTGAAATTGCGAGATAATCCTCGAGGAAGATCGCAGCTCCGGTCAGCTCTTGTGTGGACCTTGTTGTACTGTTCAGTGATCCGTTAGTATCTCTCCTTCTCTTCCCAGTAACCTCT
The DNA here is from genome assembly GCF_001594045.1 of Atta colombica. Classification (NCBI taxonomy): domain Eukaryota; kingdom Metazoa; phylum Arthropoda; class Insecta; order Hymenoptera; family Formicidae; genus Atta; species Atta colombica. The sequence continues at coordinate 1,657,815 of NW_017259196.1, forward strand.
TCGGGGGGGAAGTTTCTCTCTTCAGCCGACACCTCTGCACACGACGTATGCGATGTCGCGCGCACGTGTACCTATATGTACGTGCAAGTGTATGTACATCAGCGCGTACAAGCGCACACATATACACGATAACGCAATACGCACACGCACTGCGTTATACTCGGATCGTAATGCGTTACCCACGGCGGTCGGACGTTCGATGGAAAACGAGATAGCTGCACGTCGTACGGTGGGAGGCCGCGTATCTCTCAGGACATATCTACTAATTAATTTATATAGACTCCTCCGAGCGCTGGACCGCGCACTAATAGAAACAGCGCGGCGGGGAAAAAGAGGAGGATGGACGAGTGGACGTATAGGGACAAGTCGGTACCGCATCATCGCGCGCACTTTACACGCGCGTCGCTCTCTCGCGGGGCAGCGAAATGCCGAGGTGTAACGAGGCGTGAAATTAATTTTGGCTTAAGGGATAAATTAGGCATTATTACACCATTATTATTACGCGCAGATTTCAGTAACGATACAGGAGATTGTTTTCGTTAAACCTTTGTCGACATATATTTGGCACAATCCATGTATATTTATTAACATGAAATAAACGTGATTTAAGAGGTCTGTTTTTTGTGACTGAATAAGTGTGCATTCATCAGCCATAAGATAATACTTTCTTTGATAGATTTCGGAAACAACCTGCAACCTGCTCATTGAGCAATTGGTTTTTTACTTATATAGCGTTTTTTTTACTAGCATAGCTAGTAGAGTACATTTAGTGCACCTTAAAGCTGTTGTACACAAATCGACGAAAAGATGTATGTTTAATAAATATGTATGTTTAATAAAAATATAGAAACAAATTAAACCGCGAAATCCTAAATACATTTTATCGTGATATTTGATAAAATATACATTGAGTATTTTATTAATTGAGATATCTCACTTTTATATTCGGATTAGGTTAGTGTACAATAGCTTTATTGTGCACTAAATATGCACCAGTTCTGCCAATGAAAAACGCTAATAGATACAATGAGAGCAAAAAGTACTGGTACAAGGAAATTTGTTAAAAAAAGCCTTATTTGTAGAAAATAAACATTAATTAGCAATTTTATACAATGAATACGTTCTGTTCTAATATAAATAAACGAACTTAACATATATTCCTGATTTTAGAAGCTAAATTTCTCGTCTGTACGAATATTTTTTGAGCATTCAAATAATACAATTTTTAATTTTCGCTTATTTTTCAGATAATATATTTTGTATAATTAATACACATTATTTTGGTATATATAATTTTAAAAAACATATATCTATTTTATTCGTTATGAATAAATTATTAATTATCCAACAAGAAATGATCGTTAATTAAACGTCGAATCGATAATTAAACGTCAAATTGGTGTTAAAATCATCGAATTTATATCGATTCGACATCAATTCGATGACATTAATAAAGTTTTTTTAAAAAATATTTTCTTTGTACGAATAGTTTTTGTATTCACTGTATAATTATTTACATTCAACAGCTCTACGAGCAAGGTTGAGTTCTAAAATCCATCTTAAAAAAACTTTTTAATTGATGAGTGTACACTTTTGGAACTTAAAGTGAGATAAGATATATATATTGATATTTGGCGAAAGCGAGAAAGCGATTTCTAGAGTAGAATCACCTGAGAGATATCTTTTTTTAAAGACTTATAATTTATTTAATTTGCAACCTTAATTCTTATTTTCGTATCAATTTTATGAGAAATATATTCAAGATTTATTACCACCTAAAGTTAGCGTAAGTTTACTCAAAAAATAGGTTCCTAATATGAGATACAAGGGTTATATGAGGTGGTATCTCATAACAGAAAACTAAGGAAAAAATAAAGATAAGCTTTTTATATATGCTTTTATTATATTATATACAAGTAGGAACAAAAAATTTGAATGCTATACATAATAATTATATAATTTTTTGATGTGTATGTGTGTGTGAGTAATAATCTTAACAATAGAATCGTCATTTTTAACATTTCGTTCAATAATATGAGATATTGAATCGTTTAGATATAGCTAGGAATACTTTGAGTATCTCATATTATAACTTTCATGCTTTGCGATTTCATGATCCAAATCTAATCTATACAGTTAAACAAATCATTATATCACGTGTTTTGCTATTAATACTTTAGTCTATCACTGTATACTTTATTACCAAATATTTATTTATATAATAAAACAAGATTTGAAAATTAATCTCAATAAAATTCGACAACATTCAATTTCAAAAATCTTTTTTCACAACTACTATAAGCATGATCTAATAATGTTTTCTACTAAATATGTTTCATTCTATGAGTAACAAATTCATAATAAAATCAACCACATTGCGTTTATTAATTTAGCAGAAATCCCGCTATCTCATATTGGGAACCTATCCCATAATAGGCGACTTTACCCTAGTCTATTACAGGAATAAAAAAACAGACCTATAAATTTTTAAAATTAGTCAGTCATTTAAAACAATATATTGACTAATTTTTAAATTAGTCAATATATTGTTTTAAATGACAACGAATTACGAGTCGAAGTACTTAAATATGTCCGTCTAGTATATCATAGATTTCGAAGACAGATATTTATATATATAATAAATAAATATCTCTCTCTCTCTCTCTCTCTATATATATATATATATATATATAGAGAGAGAGAGAGAGAGAGAGAGAGAGAGAGAGAGAGAGAGAGAGAAACTGACAGAAATACAACGCGACATCGTCCGACTGCGTGCTGGGCAAAGCGACGAAACGGGCGTTAATATTATTTATATCGATAATTGAGTGCAAAGTCATGGTCACAACCGCGTGTATGTGCGTATGTATGAACACGCGTACACGTCTGTACTTGGATGGTCCCGCACCACGGGAGGCCATAAAATATCTTTAATGCCTTTCCGATTCAAATTCGGTCCTTAATGGCCGTAATAGTCATCCGTACTGATGACGAGCGAGTCGAATCGGTCCTTGCACCTGTATCATTCGAGCTAGCGTGGGTGCACCGAAAAAAATGTACACGTTGCGTACAACCGTGGCAATGATAAATTATTGTGTATCATAATCTATTTTTAGGATATGATTTTTAAAAAGATATTTTATTACTATTTATCGATCTTAGAGAGAAAGAGGATATAAGGAATTTACTAATTTTTTAAACCAGATATTCTTTCGTCAAAAGCGCAATATTTAATTTATTTATTGTTAATAATAATAGCATTAATTATTATTATAAAAAATAACAAAAAGACAGTGTTTAATCAATGTTTAATAAGATTGTTGTTACACTTTGCAAGATATTTAGCAATACGAAATGAGAAGTAATGAATAGTATTATAAACTAATTTTAAAGCTATATTGATCAATCTATGAATGCATTGCGTGACGTGTAAAAACTATGTATCTCGTTTGATATATCGGCTAACAATTCCACGATTCAGAGAAGGAAAGTCGGTCGCACGTGCCAATTTCGTTTATTAGTCTTTAAAATCGACTTTAAAGTAAAATAAACGCATGTCTCACGTACTTTGGAAAATCATTTGGTTTTTCAAATGTATAAAACTCATCTATCTTATCTTCCAATTATTGAGCTTCATAGCGTTAATTACAAAGTGTTATAATTACTTATGCATATCGTGATAAACAAATATGAGAAACAAAAAAAGATATATTATTATCAATCAGTTATACCATCATTCGATTCATACGGGACATAAAAGTACAATCGGAATATAGGTACTCTCACAAGGTGAACATCGAGGAAGATATCAATCCAAGTTGAAATCGTGATCGACCATCGAAGGAATCGACGACAGTCCCTCGTCGGACGACGTTCCACCGCGTACAAACTCAAGGACACTTGGACACCCTGGAATTCAGAACCGGTGGAACGACGTGCGCGTGTTCGTTCTGGAATTTTGCCTGTTTCTTTGCGCATTGTCTTTGCCTGCGTCGCGAAGAAACGCGTCTTTCGCGCGATTAGCCGCAAAAATGTGTGGAAATCGCAAACCGTATAGATTGCCGCAAAACAGCCGGCTATGCGATCCAATTAAGCACTGTTGCGGATCATAAATGTTCAAGAACCATTGAATAATCTTACATCGGGAATATACGTTAGGTACTCGATAATCTGCAAGACGTGCAATTTTCTCGCATCGTGTAAATGGCAATGCTAGTATGTTTTCAGGTTCTCAGGCCTCTAAACTCGGAGTTCAGTATCTTGCATCTCGCGATACATCATCGGAGCACATCGGTTTAAACGATTTAAATGTGAAGAAAATTCACCGAGGCGGCTTGTATCGAAATTTACGTTGCGCGTATTTCACGTTTCTGATCGTCGGAGTGTCGAGGTCTGTCTCGAACGCGTACATAAAGAGGAGGATCAAGTCGTCGAAAGTTGCGCGGAGAGCGAGATCACAGCGAGATATCGTAGTAATATCCAAATAAGCCTTATGTAATAGTTAAGTAATAAAAGTTATCGATGAGTATTACGTGATGCTCTCAAAGATGCAAGAAAACGGTTTTGCTGGAGTACTAAAAATTTGCTATACGAATCTGAAAATAATTTAATTGACTACTAAAATAATTAGGACGTTCAAACTGGCTGCTAAAATGTCAAAATTTTTTTGCGACATTATTCATCATGTTTGAATTTCCTACATAATTATTTTGATAATTTAACAAAATTATTTTCAAATCTAATCAAATTTTAGATGCTTCAACATCTAAAAATCATTCTTTTCGTTTTATAAAGAGCGATAATGTATCATATTTGTACAGATTGGTTATTCGTTATATTTTTAATGAATATTTGGATGTAAAATATTATTATTATATTATATTATTATATTTCATTTATATTTATTATTTTTAATTATGAAAAAGTAAGATTTAAAGAAACAACAAATAATTTATACTTCGCACGGGATAGGAAGATTAATCTCATTGAAAAGCAGCGGTAGAATTGTAGAAATATTGATAGAACATTGGAATTGCTATTCTATCAAATCGTGCTGTGTAGAAAGGGAAATAATTAGCTAATTGGCTGCACCTGTACCTACGCGAGAGAACATTGAAAATAATTGCTAAGAACCTATCTAGGCCTAAGATAGAACTAGGATACGAGAGGGAATCGTCAGGGATTGAGCGGATGAGCGACACTGGTTTCAATAAGGCAAGAACACGGGCCTGGCAAACCGCAAGTCATGTTGGTTCATTACGCCGCCCCACGTGAGAGTAAGATGAGACTTCGAAACTAACCTAAGCCGCTCTGATGGGGTCCGCCTCGCGCATAGCGGGGCCCGATATAACGCTAAGGCCTCATAGTGCGCTCTATCCCTTCAGGCTCTTTCGCTCTTTCTCTCGCCGAAAGGGAGGGAAAGAAAAAAAAGAAACCCGCGGGATATTCCGCAAACACGCTGTAAATTCTTGTACAGATTGCGTTTGCGCCCGTATGCTTTGGGGGCATTAATTAAACCCGCATAGTCGTGTCTGGTGTACAGGCGAACGCTAGACGATCTTTGGTCCCGCCTAGAATTTCCTTTTTTGACCAAGTAACTGGAGTCCGCGTGCCGTTTTAATAAGACCATACATGCTTAGCTACCAGAACATTTATCATTTATCTGTAATCAGATGTTTCTTTACACGTTAGACCTATAGCTCATTAATCTGTTAAACTATTATATAAATATGTATCGCTATAATATAATTAGAAGCTTTGTACAACTCTTCCATTAGTAAATAGATATTATATTTAGCTCGTTATTCAAAATCTATGATGAGCCTGCTTCGTGTTCCAGTATTCTTTGTGCATTTCGCGCGAGTACAATGACACCGCGATATAAAGCGTAGCAAAGATCTAACACGCCGGTTCTGACGTTACGGTTAGTTCCAGCTCCGAGATAGTCCGAGCACGTTATCTTCTCTTCGTGGTTAACCCTGCGAGGAGGAACGCAGAAGAAAACATGGGGAAGATATACGCTCGGTCAGTCCTTCCTCCCGATCCTCCCAGACACTCGGTATGATTAAATACGAACGAGGAAGTATGCTCACGACGCAAGGCGGACGCGTCTAAGATGAGTTAGAATCCACCGACGGTTATGTGCCACAACCCGTACAGTTAATTGGAATTTAGTGATCGTAAGTTGCACCATGTTCGTTGAGTCGGCTACCACAGGTTAGCCGACTGGCCGGTCGACCTCGAAGAATCGCAATTTCCAGATCGTTCCATTGACCAACCATGAGAACGCAATAAGAGAAGAATTGTCCACGAAGCAAGATCGATTCACGCTTATTGAAAGTAGATAGTTTATTTGAATTATGAAATACTTGTCAATGAGCACATATACGGAATAATGCAAACGGAATAACGCGCGACACGAATGAGAAAAAAATGATTATTAGTGATTGTTTGATATTAAATGTATATTATTTGACGAATAAGGTAAAACGAAGTAAATTTGGATAGATTAACAGAAATTTTCAAATATAAAAGATTGAAATCACATGGAGTATTCAATTAAACATTCAAAACATATACTATTGTACAGATAGCGTATGTTTTATATATTTATATATTTATATATTTTATATATTTAATTGAATTTCTGTACAATTTCAATTTTTTATATAATTGAAAAATTTTTGTCAACTTATACAAATTACTTTGATTTACTTCATTTGATTTTATCGCATTAATTAATCCTTCGCTTTGACATGGGAGATAAATTTAAATGTATAAAAAATAAGTAAAATGCAATCTGATTTCTATGATGATAAAAATGGTTGTTATTAGAGTTTTCAGAATTTTTTCTGATTTTTATATAGTCTGGAAACAATAAAAAGAATTTAGTCTATTTCTTGAAGACTTCTATGCTTGATGGAAGGATTAAAATTCCATGTTGCCAACAGAGAGTTAATTCTTGTTTCTACAAATGTAATTTAATTTCAATCTCGGTTCACATAATTTATCATCTTTTTCTAAAACTTCATTTAGTTCTAAAAATTAGAAAAAGATGAATATGAATGGAATCTAGATTAAAGTTAATCTACATTGATGGAACATTAATCCTCTTGTAGTAACAGTTAAATGTAAAGAGTACCACGATTATTTTTCATAAAGTCAAAGAGAATTCAATGATATAACACATTCAGAAAACTTATCTTTTATTTTTGATTGATGTGTTTACTGACAATTTTTGCGATAATTATTTCTACTTATCAGAGACCATCAAGAAGATTATTCGTGTAGATAGTATCTATACAACAGAACAACACGAATTATTTCGTTTTCTCCGATCGGCAGTATACACAGCATGGTGCAATTCTTTGCGAAAACAAAGAGATTCACGATATTAAAACAGTGTAAACGTTGTCGAGATTGCAAACCTCGGGCATGGAACGTTAAGGCGAACGTTAACACTCTTCAGAATCATTGGCTAGAACAACCCGCTGTGCTGCGTCGATCCCCCAGGGATTAATGACAATAATTTCAAATTCAAATTGACAGTCTAGTGCTTATCGTTCGACTCGATCCTGCACCTTGAAATCTCGCGTCTGCGGGGTCTCACAGATTCGCGTTTGGATTTTCGGGATACAACCTCGCGAGATTCACGAGAGGTTCAGGTGTACTCGCATCCATGCGGCGATAGCAATCTACATCCTTAATTCCGCGGGTTGTCCGGTCCTGGCCGAGGTGGATTATAAAGTCGAAACGTCAAAACGCACACTGGCTCGGACCACTCTTGTGCCCACCCACGTACGTTTTCTCTCGCATACGCGTGTACACCTTCGGCGGCTCTCATTTGTTGCGATTCTCAACGCAGAAAAGAGGAAATTATAAATATACAGAAACTCGTTTCCCGTGCTTTAACTTCTTTTCCAAGTACGCGCCAAATATACACACGGAAATAAGATGCGTCAATGGGGGATAAACGCGTGCAATGGCGTCGAAATTGCTGACGTGCGGCGACACGATGCGGAAGGAATGCTAAAGGAACGAATATGTGTGCAAAGCGCGAAGATCGGAGCGAAAGAGGCTTTACGATCCATTCATCCAGTGTCACGGAAGTGGGAGAAATGTTTGCATTAACGCGACGTCGCGCGTCGTGTTGTACGCGGCAATATCGCGATGCGTACGAGTGCGTACGCGTCTACACACGTGACTATGTTCGACATTGTCCATAACTTAATGACTTTATCGTCCACCACGATCACCTGTCTTCGCCATGTTTGAGCGGCGAAAAGCTGCTCTTTCGTTTTCTTTCTCCCCTGCATGCCAGTAGTTCCTTTCATTTATAACAAAACACAGATAATTCTTATTTGTAAAGTTATAACTCAGTAAGTTGAATTGCACGTTTCCTTTTCATTCTGACAAGTGAGATTTAACTGAATGTTTATTTACAATCAGTATAAACTCGAGCACTCGCGTGCTTGAGACTTGTTCACAAAGTGAAGAGATTATAAATATTTTTGCAATAAAATTATTTACAGATTTTAAGTTGCTTAAAGACTATAAAGATGCCTATGAGGATTAATATTAAATTGCGTTAATTTAATTTGTAACATTACTCTAGTTCTGTTAGCATTGATTTTAAGTCTAAAAATAAATTCGCATATAGTTTGCAGGATTTTGTGATAAATACATAAATTTACACGGAATTGTTTCAACACTAAAAATTCAAGCTTAACCGCTTAGTCTTTATTTCTAAACTGTTATTCACATCGCGCGTCTAATACTTTAGTATTGAGATTATAAACTTACGTTGTTACGTGATAATTTTATTAGCAAAGCAAGTCATTATTTAAGTATAAAATACATAACTTTAGATTCAATTCAATGAGTGAAAGTGGAAAGCAACTATTATTGCAGTTTTCGCGCACCGAGGACGAGAGCGCACGTCTTTCTCTGATTCTCACAGCCAATTAATTCAAAAGTGCGTCATGGACCAAAATTCGCGACGACGGTGTTACAAGTCAATGAATTTGCCAGGGATATGCAGAATATGTCGGATTCTGCGAGCGGGCCGATCACATTGAGACTTCGTCCAATAATTTACTGAGTTTATCGCTTATGACGATCGTTTAAACCTGTCCTCGTCGCCGCTTCGACGAAAAGAAGAGGAACCGTAGAAAATATTTCGGAGGAAGAAGATACTTTTCGCGCTCTCTTCGTTCGGCTAATTATTCGTTTTGCTGCGAGTTTCATACGGGAAAAAAATCCAGCGGGATTAAGCAAGAAAAATATCGAATGCCTATCGCGGTGATATTTCGTCTCTCCGCGGGAATATTATTATCATAATCTTAACGGGATGAGCAAAATGATTTCGCGCCGTTTCGCCTCCACGAGATACAGTCGTGGCCAAGATTTTTCGCCACGTCACCACTCATGAGATCTATGGCACGGAGCAAGAATTGCCAGCACGTAGAAGGTCAAGATCGTAGATCGGTCGATCGTCCGCAATAATCGACGATTTCTAGTGATGGAATTGGCGCCGAGCGTCGTTTATGCTGGGATAGCCGATTGGCCGATCTGGGATGTCCATGAAAACAGATCGGCGGATCGAAAGATCGTGAGAGAAGGACGTACCGGAAGAGGAGGGATCACGAACGTGGGCGCGAGATTACATTTTCGCGCTTCTTCTCCTTCCGTTGTGCCAAGTACACTATATTTTCCCTTATCTAACGGAATCAGTGCAATCTCTCTACAATTTCTAATGATAACATGAGATTTTCCATGCCACGATGACTCGTAATGATTCTCATGAATAATGTTTAATTAAATTGACAGTACAACCATATGATTGCGATCTCTCTTTCGTATCTTCACTGAAAGAGATATATAAACATATTTTCTTGATATGTATTTATCTTGTTGGTTGTATAATAATAAAAATTTTCTTATTTTCTCATTAAAAAATTGTGGTTTAATCAAAATTTGGTTATTCTACCCAAATTTCAATTAGGTCAATGGAATTTTTATTATTCTAACCAAAATTGATTAGAATAATTAATTTACTAGAATAATCAAATTTTGTAATTAGAATCCAATTTTTTAATGAAAAAAAAGAATCTTTTTGGTCACGTATCAACAAAATAAATGGTTATACATACCATGTCTCTCAGCGTTTATTTTCACTTTATGCACCTCTTGATCACTTTTACTCTCGAATATTAACATCTTGTGAAAATAAAATTAAAGAAGACAGTCAGGAAACACGATAATAGACAGATGAATATCCAAAGACGTGATATTAAATTTATCGTCGTCATATTGCGTCTTTATGTCTCTTTTCTTTCGCGCTGAGTAGCTGCAATCTTTACCTCTTGAATATATTAGAAATTAGATCGTGACTGAAGATGTGGTGACACGCGTGTTAGACATAGAGTTAGAACTCTAGAAGTAACAAGCGATAGTATGAGACATATCAGTGGGAGGCACGATGACAAAATGACAAGAACAGGAGAGAATAAACGCGAGGTAAAGAGATTGCGTCAATGAAAAACTGGAGCTGACATGTTAACGACCAGCAAGAAGTCGACTTTATTGCTCATAACACAGCAATGTTTGTTTCTAAGCTGTTCTTATCCTAGTCTGGTCTTATCCTAGCCCAACATTCCGTGTCACTGGATCGCAAAGTCGTCTTTGCTTTTTTTTTTTCACGATTCGGTCCCGCTGAAGTCACGTCATCGTATCGTCTTTAGCGTTAAATAATAAAAAAAAGGATTAAGGCAGTTCCAGACAACATAGGCCAATGTACGCCAATATTAGCAAATATTACATACACACACACATATATGACATGTATAAATATCTGTATCAGAGTTGCCACAAAACTCTCAAATCAGAGAAATTGAAAACGCTCGGACAAATCAGGAAAGGAATTCTTTAAAATTTTTTGAAAAATTAATTCTTGGTTTTAAGGAAGATTAATATGCGTACATCACTCCTACGCAGTTTTAGAATATTATTACTAATTTAACAATTAAATGCAAACAGTGTTAGCAACATTAATTAACATTGTTATATTAAATTGCTTTCTCTTTAAATAAAATATTTAACAATTTAACAAATCTGGATGAAAATATAAAAAAATTTCAAGATATTGGAAGCATCAGGGAAAATCATGACACTTTGTCTGAAAAAATCAGGGAAAAGTTATCAAAATTTTAGGATAAGAAATTTGTAAGAACCCAGACATAAATGTAGATTAATATTTAGCAAATGTCCATAACATTAGCGTATACATTGGCCATGTCATTTGAAACTCTGAAGCCGCCTTAGTCGTATGAAAAGGAAATCACATCGCAGCAGCATCGGTAATCGCGTCATTAATGTCAAAACTGGATGTCTTCCAGCCATCACAGTAACATGATTTTCTAACAGCACATAAGACGAAGAAAAACAGTAAAAAACAGAAAGAAACGAGTATCGATCAAAAATTTCCTTGTCATCTTTCGGCTTTGTCTCTCCATTTTTTTATGTTTGTATCTCCCATTATCCTCATTTTTTTTCGATTGCGAGATCGCGGGGGACAAATTGAGTCTTCATATCTGACCTGGTGTGGAGAAACATCTGTCGGATCACAGCGTTATCGCGTTTCATGGAACAAACCGGTTGGCATATATACTAATTTGCAGATTTTGTTCTCGAGTGCGTCGAATGCACCGGCAGAGTGCACCGAAATTCTCGGCGACGAAATAATGTTATTAAAGAGACCCGTGTCCGCGCGGGCGGCGATAACACCCTTTTAAAGACGCGCGAGTCTCTGAGTCTTAATTGTGGAGTAATATAGATAACGATGACTCGAGTGGAGATATCTCTCTTTTTCGAGATGTCACATAGCTGAACATCACCGTGAAGTTACAACACACGGCGAACTGACCGATAATATTTTAAGACGGGGTTAATTAGTTCGCCAGGGATGTCGCATTGCTTGAAGATTTGATGTTATACCGCGCGCTCGCGGATTTTTTGCATAATTGCCGACACGCCGCGATTATAATCGCGTCGCTTATTTATCGCGAGGACGTCAGGTGGAAGCGTCGCGCCGTTTAACAGCGCGCGTGCGCTGGCTCATTAACGATTTCTTCTTGAAAGGAGCTGCGCAATGCCGCTGCAGGCTGTACCGCGAATGAGTCTCGTCGTGTCGGTGCCCCGTCAGTTCTTTAGATTCCTCTTTACAAAACGGCCGCGCAGCTCTTGCGTAATACGTTGATTAATTCTCCGTTATTATGCCTCGCGATTTCCACCTGAAATTCGAACCCAAGTCAGCATTGTGGACTGGAAAGCGTCAGATAATGAATTTTAATTAGGTCTTAAAGCACGTTTTATTCGTACATTAGTATGCGTCGAACATGTGTACACAATAAATACACGCGATGCAAACGGAAATACACACATTCCCATCCAGCATCTGTCGCCGGAAGGTTCCACGATTGTGATTTTATGTTGGAGGCTGTGGATACTTGAAACTTCGGGATTGAGTTATAAATCATTATTACTCGTTATTCGATATAATTACACCTCTTTACGTCGTCAGATTGTATTCAGAGATGCATTTCGTTTTGCTTTCAACTCCCTCTTTCTCGATTTATACATAGATTAATAGATAAATTGTGGCGTAATGTTACGTGGGAACGAATTTAATTTATTCTAGCAAACATTCTATATACCCATAACTGTAGATTTGCTAACTTTCACATAGAAAACAGTAATAATCATCGTACAACCAATTTCAGACTACCTTCTCTTTTATGTCAAATATTTCATTCTGCTACCTAATGATGTTCGCTTTTCTATTTTCAACTCTACATTCAAATTAGCTGTTTCTCTTTGCATTCTCATTTTTGATTGTCAAATCAAAAATGACGCTGCGTCTATATATTTTATTTTCATTTCATTTTTTCATACTTTTATTATTCCTCTTTATATTAACTATGTTATTTTTTTTTTATGATGAAACTTTCTTTGCTTACGGTTATGCATCTTCTGTTATACATGTAAAACTTTTATATATAATCTAAGCATACAAGTATTTCGTTGATTCATTTTTAGAGTACTGCACTAAAATTGTATCCTATGTTTGTAAACTTATACTTTTTGACATATTATTATTATTATTATTATCATTATCATCACTCAATCTCGTTACGCTTTCCGATGAAAGCGACAAGTTTTCAGCCACATCAGAACTGGCATCTTAGAATAAACTCGACTCTTGCCGCTTGTGCTTTGAACAGTTTGCGATGCTCATCGCGACGTACTCGAGGCTTGTTTTCGCACGCGTATGTTCTCGCCGCGAGCGAGACCGATCAGCGTGTTCACGCGTGTGCGTCCATCGTGCCGGACCCCACGTGTGTGCGGTGCGATGCCGGCAGGTATGCGACTGGTGGGCACCTCCGTAAGGTCGCATGAAAGCGGAGGTGATCTCCTATCGAGCACCTGTCGCCAAAAGGATCGGCTACCACCCATACCAGCAGATCCCTCGTCTACCAAGGAGCTGGTGACTGGTCTTCCTTTGGTCCTCCTCATAGAATCCGAGATTATGTGTCTCACGAACCTTATCTCGATGCGGTCATCCCATGATGGATCGGTGCATTAGCGTGATGATTAGGCTGTCTTTGTGAATCTTTTCTTTTCTGCACACATTCGATTCCGTTTCTCCCTTTTGCGTTCCTTACTTGTCTTGCCGCTCTAGCTCCTATTTAAAATAAGTTTATTTGAGTAACATGTGTGTCTTTTTTTCTTCATTTTTATTTCTCTAGTCTTCGTGCTTCTCTAGTCTTCTTCCTAAAAGAGAATTTTGTACATTTAATATCTGTCTTTGTAAATGTAATTTAATTTTAATCTTGATTTACTTAACTCTTCTTTTTTTTCTAGTTTTAAGAATTAGAAAAAAATGAAGAGTAAATTAAATCGAGATTATTAAAGTTAATCTACATACATTAGTAGAAACATAAAACGGTAGTAAAATGGTGATTAAGCATATAATTACGTAAGCCAAGAAGCGATGGTATTCTAATCCGACTGTTCTATTTTAATCCTTTATGTTCCATTATTCATGTATTTACACGCGAGAAGAAATAATAAAAAATTCCAGCATCATTACTGTGTTATTCGATTTAGATGGTAATTATTATGCCATTTGATTTAAAATGTGTCGGGCGGTGTTCACGATATAATATTATTAAACTCGGTACTCTACCGATGTGGATTATACACCGGCATGCGATTTCGCAACGGATAATCGATAAAGAATTGTTTAACGAGGCTTGCATAAAATACTAGGCGGTAAATATAATACTATCCTCAATGCAACGCGCGAGATGATGAACTTTGCGAGACGTTGCGGGTAAAAGAGCGTATATAGCAATCAGAACGTGAGAGACGGCCAATGTTCGCCGTGGGCAATGCAGAAGAGGAGATTCAACAAGATTGACCAATTCCACCGGGAATATCTGGCATCTACTAATCTCGCATATATGGTACCGGGCACTTGCCTAACAAATCGACCGAGGAGGTAGGTGAGCAACGTAAATAAGGAGAATCGAACATGCTGGCGAAATGTTAAATGTTCTAAACGTGGATATATAT
>NW_017259196.1:1672548-1673259 GCF_001594045.1 Atta colombica
GTGTGCGGCATGAATTTGTGTGTGTTCGATATACGTCAGAAATCTGGTATCTGCTGTAGGTTGGCAAATATTTAATGGGAGTCACATGGTAAAACATTTCCGTGATATGTCGTGATATGTTGCTGTGTGTTGTGGCTGTATTATATTGTATATATAATATAGTTGCGATAAATCACTTTGTTTAATTTGACGCGGACGCTCGCGCGAAAGGAGTACAAATTCGCAAATTAATTGAATCCGCGTCTCGAACACGAAAACACGTGAGACACGAAAAAAGCAAGAAGGATAGACACTATGTGAGAAACATTTCATGAAATATATTAATTTCCTCCTGAAGTACACACACACACACACACACACATATACACACACACACACATACACACACACACACAAACAAACTGCTTTTTAATAATCTAGCAATTGCGCGACACTTCAATGACGTTTTATCGTGCAAACCATCGATTGTGTTAATTAGAATATTTTCAACATGTCGTGTGAATAGCGAAAGAAAGGAGCAAGAGTATTGGCTTTTGATGGAGAAACCATCTCTTTAGTACATCGTTCATTTCTATAATTGCAAGTGCATTGTGATTCGTCCGCCACGTTGCGCCAGTTGATTCAGTGCGTGTACGTAAACGACGGAGGGAGATACACACACACACACACACACACACACACACACACACACACACACACACACACACACAC
>NW_017259196.1:1673359-1692191 GCF_001594045.1 Atta colombica
GGAGATAGGCACTGCCATGGAAATAAAAATAAATCAAAGCTACGTCTCGGGTGTAATTTATCATCTCGGGTGATATTAATGCGACTGCAGGTCACTTTTGCCAGAATCGGTGGACACGTTTATATGCACGGTTTGTGTAAGGCCCATGAAAGAGGGACAACGAAAGAGAAGACAAAAAAGATGACGCACGTGTGCGTATGTGTATGTGTGGGAAGGGGAGGGGGGCTGTATTACATATAAGGAAGGAAGAGGAAGGAAGAGCGAAAATAGTAGACATAGGGCCTCGGGATGTTTTCACAGATGAGAGACGATACCGCCTGGACCTTACCTGTGTAAAATTTTATTGATGACGAAATACGCAATCGGTATGATCTATCATGTTACGCGCGCGCGCGCGCACGTGTCGTATACTTTCAATTATATATAAATAATTAACCTTCTGTACATCCGACAGAGCCGACTCGGTCCAATTAAATCCGGCGTGATGCAAATCGTTCATGTATAACGGTCGCACCCAGGCGACTTTTGCCGACGTTTCACGATGGAAATGCTTATCGGCCCACCTGATGGGAAGATCGATGACAACCTGAATAATTTAGGTGTACAGTTCGGCACACATACTTTACGACCGGCGCAAGTCTGCTTTGTAACGCGATGTACACACCCAGATTTTGTTTAAGCTTTCCGGTAATTAATAGCAGAAACAAAATATATATTTTTTTTTCTGATATTCTCCGACACAATTTCGACAAATAGAAAGATCGATTTTACATCTGTTACACATGTTTGTGTAAAATTAGTTTCTTAAATTGATTGATTGCGCAGCCGGAGGCGTTAAGGTTGATGGAGGTGAATTATGAGATTCTCAAAAGATTTCAATGCAAATGTTAAGTAAATTATGCAATCAGCGTTCATTCGTCGGACTTTCCCACCTTTAGTATTGTCTTTCGTGCATTTTCCTCGGTCGGAGAGAACGCGAGTAGTTTATTATATGTTCATTCTGGAATCGCTGATGAGGTACACGGGATCGGTAACATCAACAATTGCGGCACGTTGCAGCAAACAAGCAGGCAACTTCTGAATTAAAACGTGCTGATGAACGATAATATCGTAGTGTAAAGTGTATGTACATATCTAGCTATCTGCTGGCATTTTAATGTTCTGGATTATTTAAAAATCTGGTACATTTACCAATGTTTTAACAAGTTGGATTGTATTTTATTTATTTTTTACGGATTTAAATTTCCAAAATTCAAAATTAAAACATCAATGATGTCTATAATGCCCTAAGAATTAATTAGACAAGATCATAATAAGATCAAATAACATGTTTAATATCAAACAGTGATCATTATTTTCTTATCATGACTTCTCTCTATGGCGTTATTTGCACCATGCCGTATCTATACTCGTTCACATCCTAAGTAGAAAAATGTCTGAAAAAACTAATCACTAGCTAGAAATTGGCCAATTTTTACTATTTGAATTTATTGGACAATAATTATCCAGTAGTGGAGGATTAGATATATCCATATGTATCGCTGCCAATATTTTTCCTGTTTCCAGTTTCTCTTCATCTTGATCTCTCTCTTTTTCGTGCTGCCCCCATTACCAGTATCCGCTGTGAAAAAATATTGCCTGATCGAGACGCAATATCTGACAGGGCGTGTTTAGAGTGAGCCTCCGGGAGAATCTCTTCCTCGACGATTCTTTCTTCCTATCTTTTCTCGGCTCCTCGGCGAACTTCCGTGGTACGAAAAGAGCAAAGCGAGAGCATTACGGATTGAGTCGCTTCTGTTCCCCCAACGCGTATATACATTCAGAGTAACTAATTATGCAGATAACAACCGTAGCGCAGAAAAAGGGGAGCACTCGAGATACGAGAGGCCCAGTCGCGCTCTGTTCACCTTTCGCGCCGTTTTTATTTTTTTCGATACTCCGCCACGGATACCTCAGTCACTCCCTTTTCCTGAGTATACTCTAATGTCCGTGATAACGTTGGGTATGGAGTACGGTTATTATATTTTTTGAGATACGTATATATGAGAGAGGGAGAGAGGAAGACAGAGAAGAGGCGTGAAATGGGATCGATCGCGGTACCGAAGCGCTCTCTGAGTGCGTCAGTAAGTGGCCAAGTCCGATCATCTCTCTTCAAATCCCGTATGTGCGTACGTACATATACTCGTATCTCGCGCGTTGGGAATGTCGGGATAAAGTGCACAGTAGTAACGCGTAATTAAGCTAATTAGCAACTCTCTTTCTTTCTCTCTTGTGTTTATTAAAAATATCAATTTATCCGAAAGCAGAGAGGCGCGCACACAAACATGCGTACAGACGCAGGTGATCGCTTCTCGCGGTACGCGATCGCATCATAACATCGTTATTAAGCCGAGAGTTAATTAAACGTCCGCGGTACATCACTGTCTAGTAACAAAGCATTTCCTTGCAATTTAGCGACTCGCTCGGAATCACCGCCCCGTGGTTTACCCCACGCGTTATCCATTATACTGAAATCTCATCGTACGTCAAGTTCCGGTGGAAGGTTTGAAGGTTTTCGGCAGGAGTCTCGTAACGCGTGGAGGAAAGGAAAGAATTGTCTGGACTCTCCAAAGCATCGTGCACACTATAACGCGCAGGTAGTCCAACTATGGCTACGTACATATACATATACATGTACGCACACACACACACACATATACAATAACGAGCAGTGCGGCAGTTTCTCATTAGCGCGGCCGCTTTTTCTGCCAACGAATTATGAATCGTTTTTATTGCTTTTAAAATTGCTAATCAACCGCTCGGCCATCGGGGGCAGTCCCGGACTCGTTATGCCGTAGTGCCCCATCTCCCCGACGCCCCTTTCCCTCGCCGACACCTATATACGCCCCTGCTGAATAGATATTCGACATTCGTTTATTTCTGTATTCACCATGTAACGCGCGGGCCGTTTAATATGGACGCGCTTGATTTATTAATCCTTGTTTGATTTAATATCCCATTCGAATTACTTCGGTTTAAACTGCCATTGATCGCTCTTACAAGATAAGCGCCGTTATTCGTTTCGCCTTCACGCGCGATCGTCTTCTCAGTACGATAATCGGATAAGATCTATACACTCGCCGCACCCTCGGCACCTTTCGAAACGTCATTTTCCTTATTTCTCTGATCTGTAGAAGAAATCTCGTGATTCCGCGAGCTCCATGAAAGGCCTCGTTGATCTCTCTCTCTCTCTCTCTCTCTCTCTCTCTCTCTCTCTCGTCGCGAACATTGCTGAAATGTCAGCCATAAATTTTCGTAAATAAATGCGTCACAAATGTTTCCTCGTTGTTTTACCATTTATTAACATAAAACAACGTTAACCAATGCTACTGACGACGTGGTTGGGATCTCGCGAGTTGGGATTGTTATATTCTGCCATACATGTCACGATTACGCAAAAGGGAACATAAGAAAAAATCCATTCTGTTACCGAAGTATTTTCTGTATTTTTCATGTATGACAACGACATTAATAGAGATAGCAATTACATTCGATTTATTGTTGTTTTCCAGCGCCGATTCTGCCGCAGGCTACCGCACAAGGGCAAATTGAAAAATTTCTAATTACGTTGCCGCTGCGTGCGATACACCGTTATGAATTTATACCACAGTCATTATACCGTCGGTTGAGTTCGCCAATCGCCAGCAGTGCTGTAGCGTGGCTAAACCCGTACGATGCGCTTTTTGCTTCAATGAAGTCCACGTTAACAAGTTCCGCGACGCAAACCGGACGTTATCTACTTGCATTAAGTAGCACTAAATGCGCGAAACAGTACTTGACTTGAAATTAATAGTCACGGATGTTATAATGCTTCTACTTGTAGTGCGTAGCGTAATGGCTTTATACTTGCTAGAAACATTTACTTGAATTACGTGGCTATTTGTTGACTACAATTTGTGCATATGTACAGCAAATGCGGCTCTTATTGAATGCTCGGTATATAGTCATATAGTAAGAAATTGATAAATTTCGGTTTGAGTTTTATTTCAACTTTCTGCATTAAACGAACTATAGTATTAAGAAAAACTTGATAATAAGAAGGTTAATAAATATGACAATCTACCGATCACTGTCGCTTGTGCCGCGTTATTAAGTTTTAACGGAGATCGGCATGAAGATCATTGGGGGAATCATCATGTTCGACCGATCGGATTCAGCCGACCGAGGAAGCATATTCGTAAAGCGTTTTTTACTGCTATAAGCTCGCCGAGCGGACCATTACGCCGGGCGGGGATCGGAGGTGTATGCCTTTTTTGTATCCAAATAATTTGCAATCTACCGCGTGGCACAGAACATTATTACGAAACATTGTAATTAGCTCGCAACTCCCCGGGCTTTTTTCGATGGCATATCTCCGAGACGATGAGTGCCGCTGTTGCACGCGGGTGTGCCCGTGCCGCCGTGCCTTCACGTGGATCCGGATAACTTGGCGACTCTCCGCGAGAGGAAGAGAGAAAAAGGGAGGTAGTTGCTGGCGGAGGTTCGGACGTGAGGTGATTGATCGGTTCCAATATAATGAGTGCCGATAATGACCGACACGGGACAAGACCTGGCGCGAACGGAAAGCGATGGGTTCGTTTGATAGGGAGTCCAAGGAGAGAGAGGATGCAGTCCTGACTCTCGAGTCCGATGCACTCACACGTATGTACCACGTAGACGCTCGATGGATCTACGCACACACATCTGTGCGTATATGCATGTCGGTGATTTGACGATTAGAAAGAAACTTTTACAGACAAAGAAAGATCTGCGTGCCTCAAATCGATACTCTTCTTCTTCTTGGGATCAGAGCGCGTGTCGCCGCTTCGAATTCGTTCAGAGACTCCTCTCTTCGGCGTTTTTTCAACCGTGAAGTGTTGCTCCGAGAGTAAATTAATATATTATATGGTAGTTATCAGGACGGGATCCATGTCTGTATGATGATGAATCTCTTTCTAACGGAGATATCTACGGTCGCGCGATCCGCTCATCATATCTGTTCGTTAGAGAACAAACATATAATTATTTGATTACGATAATAAGAAGTGACCTGTTTAGATGACCATATATTGTATTATTCATTCGAAAATTAATATTCGCTAAAGTTTATTATGAATCTACACTTATATATGCTTATGAAGCATATCTTCTTGGAGCAAATAAATAGAGCTTATATGGATGATATTCATGGCTAATATTCAGTCGATTCTTATATTTAAAGCTATCTTAAATATAAGATTTTAAGATGTCACGAACTAATCAGCGGGCCGCATTAGCATCTTAAGGTATTTGAGACAATCTTGAAATAAGAACAGACTATGAATAATCAGCTCAGTCCGTTCTTATTATAAAATCGTCTTAAGTAATGTCTTAAAACGCTACAATTGTCTGATTGATTTATCATATTTTAAGACTGTATTTCTAAGATAATCTCATATTTGATAAGAATCGACTATGAATACTGATCTATAACTCTCTTTCCTGGATCTGCATATGTATCAAAAATCGCGAAATGTTTGACTTTTGACTTAACATTATACCCGGTCTTACTCCAATCTTTTTTTTCCTGCTACTGCGTAGATCACCGAGAGCCCGGATCGGGACCCGCTTTCTTTTGTCGGCAATCGGGCACTTGCTACTCAAAAGAGATGATGTGTCAATTTATTCTTTGTTCTTTTCGTCGCGCACCTCTTTACTTCTGTCGTTTTCGGTGAATCTCCCTTCTTGGCGCCGATATATGTGCAGATGGCGAGAGAGAGAGAGAGAGAGAGAGAGAGAGAGAGAGAGAGAGAGAGAGAGAGAGAGAGAAAACGCGAAAGAGAGGAAGCCAGCGTTGAGTGGAAGCGGGACGGATCTATCTACCGGTTGTTATCTAGTGACGCGCCGGGGATTACGTTTGTACAATTCGCCGGCGTGGATGATGTTGTCGCCCATGGTGTCGGTGTTATCTCGACACGGGAGGGCACTTACCTGCTGATAACCGTACCACTCATTCCTTCCTTCTTGCGCGCACATACACACGCATCTACTCGCTTCGTTATATTCTCTCCTCTCTTTTGCTTCCTTTTCTCTTTTCCCGTGAAGGAGGTCCTTCTACATAGTCTCTTTATTTATTCTTTCGGCCTATATCCCTCGTTCCGCGGTATTCACCGCGAATTCCGCTCGGACCTTCGGCCTCCACGAATCCGTTCGTCGCACATTCGATTTTTACCTTTATCCTAATTTGTATGGTGTCACGAGTGGCACCCGAGTACATTCGTAATTAGCTTTTGCAACGATCTCGTGTCGTTTTATTCTCCCCGAAGGTGCCTCGAAACAGTCGTTATTAATCCGTATATACGCCTCGACATTTCACTCAATGCGGTGCGTTTCATTTTAGCCTTTAGCGTTTTTCAGCTCTCCTCACGAGCATCTCCGTTGAAAGGCGGGATTGTTTATTGATACGTACGTAAAAATTAGGTAGCTTAGTCGATAACTCTAAAGCGCTCTGTCTGTACGTATTTATCAGCTGCATTATTAAGTGCACTCTTCTCGCGCCGCATAATATATTCGCACCGCAGAAACCGCTTCGCCTCATTCATTTTCATCCGATCTCCCGCACGACGTAATGTTGCCCCCTGTCTTAAGTCGTCGCTTTCCTGTATTCAGCGCGACTGCCAGTTCGAGCCAGATATCTCCGAGCGAAGTCTGAAAGAGGACGGGCGAAATTGACGAGAGTAGTGAGGCAGACAAGGATGCAAAATAAAAATAGAGGGTCCCTAGTGCCGCGCGCACTAACACTCCCGGCGGGTAATGAGACGAGGAGAGTTTATCCCCCCGTTCTTCCTCCTCCGCCGTTCTGTTGCAGCGCGGATGCTGTTTATGCAAATGCAACCACGAATCACGTCCGGTGGCAATCGCTCCGGGAATTATGCCGGGATCGGCATGGAATGATTATTCCGTGGCGCTAAACTCATCTCACTTCGTGGCCCGGCAATTCGGGGTCCGCCGACAGTCGCTGGCATTATCCGCGGCGCGCACTACCCTATTTAATTCAAATAGGCTGCGATGTGCACGCAACATCAGACTTTACACGCATGACTTTCTTATTCTGCTCAATCGTTGCACATGTGAACGAAATCCTGAAATTTTCGAGTAACATTGAACTCTTCTTTCAGGAATTCTGAGATACACGCATCTTCTTCCATTACGAAATAAGAAAGCTATTAGTCGTCCCATATTTTTCTCTTTAATTTTTTTAAATTAATTTTTAACTGTTACTCGGTCTCTCGGGCTCTTTTATTTTTATCATTTTTTGTTACGTTTCTCGCTTACATAACAAGAACAATCAATGACAATTAACGCCGTAATTAAAACCTTTTTATAAAAATTATAAAAAAAAGAAGCAGTCTTTCGAGCACGTTCTTTCCGCGCGGGACCTCCATAATTTCATCGCAATCGTATCTCTACATTTGCCTTATATTATCCCCAATTAAGGTCTCGCTCGACATCCGCCCTGTGTGCCATTACCAATTAAGGTTCCGGTCCTACCTCTCCGGAGGAACGAAATATGTACGTAGATCGCAACCGCGGATGGGTGGAACGACAAAGGGTAGGCCTCTGACGGGAACTTTTCCGTGCGAGATGGTGGAGAAGAAGAACAGACTTTACCGCAGCGCGGTCGTGGCCCATTAGGGACTATCGGGAGTCCAGCGATCCGGGGCATAAACATGCTCGACACCTCGCCAGCTCGTGGTAATGCGTTCGTAACTCCTGGCAATATCCTGGTGTTCTTCATTCTCTCTCTCTATTCTCTATCCTTTTACTCTATATCCCTTTTCTTCCTCATCTTTATTTTTTTCTTTATGAGTTTTGATACGGAATTATCTTTTTTATCATCTCTTACCTTTGTACTGCCGACTGAAGTCCGCGATATTCAGTATCTACACACAGGGTGCTTCTATAGATATTTTTATTTGGAGAAATGATAATTGTGCTTATATAGAAGAAAAGGCTGAAGTCTATATATATATATACGGAATTTATAAAAATTTAATTAGATTTGAATTTGCAAATTTAATTAAATTGTTTATATTTTACATAAAATGTGTATTTAAAATATAAACTTTTTATATTTTATTACAAAATGTGTAAAATATAAAAGATCTTTCATATATTTTTCACGGATTTTTCATTTGAGTAAATGATTTTTTTTGTTGACATTGAATTCAATAAAAATAAGATTTCTTAACTTATTAGTGCCTTAATATATTTTGATAATGAGTATATTGTTAGAAATGTAATCATGAGCTTCCTTTACATGTAAATGAAGCTCGTGTTATGAATGAAATTAAAAGTAATGAATGATTTAACTGAAAATTAAATTACAGTAGTTACTTAAATATAATGAACATGTACATTTTAAATTTATAAAATTTTATGTACATGTGTACCAATATACTTTTTAGTTGTAAATACATTAAATTTAATGTAATGTCATAAAATTAAGTTCAAATAATTTAAAATTAATGAAATTTAAGAACATTTCTAACGAAGTGTAGATCGAAGGGAGATTAACTAGCAATGTTCTAAGTAGATTAATGATGCAAATCTCAATATCGAGTCGATTAAAAAGCTTTCTTTCTCGTATTGCAATACGATTACTATCAAGTAAAAATACATATCTCTACCAAGATGGCGTGTCATAGTGTGGTCGTAATATCAGTCACAGTGGACGAGATCGAAGAGGCGGCAAAGTGTACGATGTAACGAAGTTCAAGATACATTGAGATGTAAGATTTTCGGTCGAGGCTAATAGCGACATTATTCATTTCGCTCGACGTTTCTGATACACAAATGGAGGCATCAATAACGACCGAGGTGAGAGCGAGATAAAGAGAAATTCTTACGGCAAAGTTGGATGAAAGCGAGTGAGAGAGATCGAGTGTTTGTGAGATGGATTCATCGGTCATTGCGCCAACCTTCAACGCTACCAGACTTTGGGTGGAAGTGTTTTAGCGTTTAGGAGAATGCGAGGATAACGCGCGGGATTAATTCAGATTCCAACGTGCGTTTGTCCATTTCTTTTTCTGGGATGTATACATTACTTTCTCAAAGAACACCTGGTAATATTACGCAATTGAAATGCCGGGATAAATGAGTACCGAAAGAATTTACTTCCTCGACGTTTTTTATGTAACCCGCTGTCTACTTAATCCGCTTCTCTTCTTCCTCCGTGTCTATCGCAAATCATGATCAATTGGAAAAAAAAAATCTTGATTTTATCTTGTCGACAGATCTTTATTGCCTTCGCGCCTAAATGACTAAACTGATAGTTTAGATCTACAAATTCCTAATAAATAAGCATCGACGCTGAAGTAATTGATATTTTTTGGTATCGAAATTATTGTACATGGAAAAAATGATTTTACTGAAATATCTCACAATTTAAGTAGATATAGATATTTGAAAATAATTTTGTTGATTTAAAATAATTATATATAGAAAACTCAAACATGATGAGCTGATGATGATGATGATGATGATAATGATGATGATGATGCAAAAAGTGTTGACACTCTATTATAGCAATCAGTTTGAGCGTTCTATATAATTATTTTGATGGTTCAATCAATTTTGTTTTCAGATCTATATCTAGCTAAGTTTTTATATATTTTAGCAAAACCGTTCTTTCCGAGCACGAATTTCAATATTTGTTTCGTTCTGTGAATTCAACGCGAATTTTAAATTATTGGCATGAGGCAATATTGCTGTAACGCGAAATCATTGATTTTTCGCAATCTCGCGTTTCGAAATTGGCTCGTTAAATCTGGAACGACGACAGTGGACGTCGGGACACGAAATGATGTTAAGTAGAACAGAGAAAGTGAAGAACACGATCGGGTCGGGATCGGGGTATATATATATATATATATAATATCCGCGATTCTACAATTAAAAAATATTAAAATTACGAGTACTTAAATTCTCAACTATGTAGCACATGTGATAATTGCGATAACTTGTTATTACAAGTTTTATCTTCGGATCCTCTCGAAAATTATGCTCAAACGCAACGAACGTATATCTCGTAAAATTAAAAGAAATGGAGATCGACAGTGAAAAAAAGCGAGAAAAAAGAGGAAGGAAAGAGAGAGCGAAACGCGCGACAAAAAGAAGATTGAAATGGTGATATAACGAATCGAGAGATCGCAAATTAATTACTCGTAAATCGCAATCAAATTATGGCGTATATGCATCGGTGAGCACACAAGAAGAGGAGGAACTGCAAATTCTCTTTCTCCAAAGGATCGTCATTACGTCCAATCACTGATTCGACTCCGTTAATTTTACGTTTAATTACGCGAAAGTTCGAGTTGTCTCTGTTCTTCGCTATCAGTTTAAACTCTCGCGTCTTAACTGCTAATTTTTTAATGTTCCGCACGGATAAAGGTACACGATCGGAGATCCAAACTGCGCTTTAAGTGCCCTCCTTAAACTCGACGGCCGCTCTTCTTCTTGTGATTAATGCTGTGGGAATCAATAGACTCCCGTTTTTCATCGACTGCGATTTGTATGCGCGTTCGCGAGCTTATGACTGATTATGACGCATCTATTACGAAGAATCGCTTGTAAAAGTTTGCCGCGCTATAACACGGGCATTATGTATGATACATTGCCTTTTGAATTTTTCCGCGCGCTTAACTTTTTTTTTTAGCAACAAGAATCGCCACAACACGAAGAGTGATTCTGGCTTGCCAAGTAGAAAGCGTTGTTGGAGTACAGTCCGTTCCAATTCCATGCGGTTCACGTACTTATGTACATGAGCAACATATCCTCTATCGTGTTTATTTGAATATCTCCGTATTCTTTGTATTTATTTTTGTAGAATCTTCTTCCATTTCTACACTTTGATAAAGTTTCCGTAAATTTAACACTTTATTTTAAAAAATTTTATCAATAAGAATTGTTTGCATCCACAATAGCTCTACCTAATATGTTTTAAAAATAGTTTTACTGATTTAGCTTAAAAAAAAAAAAGATACAAAGTCTAAGTAAAAACTCGTTTTCTTGATGATAAAGATTAGCTGAGACAAAACACTGAGAAAAAAATAGCCTAAATTTAAATAAATATTTATTTGAATACTGTCAACTAAACATTTACTTACAATAAATTAAGATTTACTTTACTAATAAAAAGAAATGAATTGTTAAATCAAATTAATGTTTATTGTATCGAATAAATATATATTCATATTTTGTTGGTACTATTCAAATAAATATTTATTATTAAAACTTATTTATAAAAAAAATTCGGCTTATACTTTGTTTACAATACTTTACTTTCATTATTTCAATAAAAAATATTTAAGTTTCAATTTTTTTTTTCAGAAATGTACGTTAAGTAACAGACTCAGATATATTATTGCACAATATTTAATATTGCATAATGTTATTGATTGTATGAGGGCTATATAAAATAATTACACAATAATATTGAGCACCTAGAGACTACTTTAAACGTCGCTGCGCAATCCTGTTTGCGCAATCCTCTCGTTTCTGGAATCATGAGTAAAAAAGCACAAAAGATTCGATGAGAAGAAGACGAAAAGAAAAAGAACAACGAGTATTGCATCATGCTCTCGCCATCTTCACCGAAGTGTCGATGACCCCAGGATGCAACGTGTTAATTGGAAACGCGTGAAACGTATGAATCTAATCGTACCGGAGGAGAGCGGACGCGATACAGAGCGGTCGGAGAGAAACCATAAATTCAGATCGGACGCATTAGCGCGTCCGCGGCGTCGTTTTACTCGATCGGGATACGTATCGTCTGTATACCTACGCAGACACGCTTGAAATAACGAGAATTACGACTCGACATCGATTTCAACTTAAAAATACTCACTTTTTAAATCTGAATCAGGGGACAATCCCTGTTTATCAGTCCCAAGTATATCACTACGTAATCAATAAACAATGAAATTCAATTGAAAAAGACAGGAAGTTAAATAATTAAAGTATTACATACTCAGAAAAATACACAAGTAATAATTACTTGTCTTGAGAATATCAAAAGTTCATATATCCATAAATCTATCATAAATTCATCATAAATATATTCTGAATCGTAATAAGTTTAATACTTCAATCAAGTTTAGGTATTAAATTAACAAATTTGCTTATTAGAAAAAATTTGTTTCTTTGATCAATGTTCAAAAAAATATATTTTTTGTTAAAGAATTTTTGTTAAAGAATTAAACTGTTATTTAAAGGAAAGAAAATAAATTGAATAATTACTTTTCTTGGCAATATGATATTTTTCTAATTATATTTTTCATATAATTAAAATATCGATATTTGCAAATCAGTTCCAATACTATAATATGTATTGAATTTATATACTAAAGCAAGGTTAGCTAAGTTAGGGATTCCACGTTTTATAGATATTTTAGTTGAACTTCACTGTAAATTCATCAATTATTAGTGGCTTACTTGGGACTGATAATCAATGATAAGCCTTTAATAATATGTAAAGAACAATATTCAAAATAAATTTAAAACTCAATACTACAAAAATTTGATTTTTATTTTTAATAAACGGCATATTATTCAACAACATATTATACAAGTTGCAAAATGCGATTCGTTATTACACATTGCAGATTAAATCCATGCGCAAGTTTCTTGATAATATACCAATTCCATTGAGTAATATATTCAAGGTGAGACTATCGAGAACGAGCCATCAGAATATCGAGGAGGAAACTGAAACGTCTGGTCTCGAAAGTCGTAGATTGAATTGCAGTTATAAAGTTATGACGACTGGAATGTCATTTAATTTAAAGTCGCCGATAGTGCCGGGCGATAGTGAGCCTTGATCTTCATAGAAACGAAGTTGCAAAGTGCAGAAATGGACTAAATCAATCTGCTGCGGCTTCTGTTTTATTAGCGTGACATTGATTTAAACATATACCGTACTATAAGGGAAGTTTTATTAAAAGTACTCGTTTAGCAACGTTTCGCGCGTTTTCCAGGATGTGCTTCTTCTTATACGTGTGAAGAAATCGAAACCAATCTCTCGTAACGCCACTTCTTCGGAGGACACGCGCGCTGTATTCCTCTTGGTTCCGCGTGAAATAAGCGCGAAACAGGTTCGAAACAGGAACGCGCGACGCCCTGTCAATTTATGAACGCACGGTGTGGCGCGTCGCGCATGTTACATCGCTCGGCGCTCAATATAATTGCATTTGAATGCGCAGTTGGGATCACACACAAAAGTGCTATAAATCTAAACGTGTCCGCCGCGACACCTCTATGGTCGTCGGTTTCGTTACTGTACCTACCGCAAAAGCGTAGATTTAATCATTCGCAGAGAAAAAAATTTGTCATTGGCAGAGAAAAAAAAATGCTGTCGTCATGTAATGAAACCATGTTAATCATTTCCATAGACTTCGTTTAATCATCGAAGAATTCGAGGTGTGTTTGTAACATATTGTTAAAACGTGAGAAAAACTTGAGGTACTTCATTTTAAAAGATTGATGCTCACGTGAACATAAAGTTTTTAATTGAATTAAAAAGAGACGGGAATAGAATGAAATGTGATATACTGCGGTATCTTTATACAAGTTGAAGGTGTAGTCAGTTGAAAGGTGTAGACTTCGTGTACTCGATTGGATCATAGTGCAAAATACTTTTACTCGATGGATTTGTTCCTTCGATATCGTGGAGAAATTCCTGCTGAGAAACAATCGTCACGTGCGATCCTGTATCATTCTTGACAATGAGTGATGATTGTTTCAACGCATACTTACCGTATGATATGAATTGCCTGCTGAAGAGAGACGTAACGTGATGCGGATCTCGAGTATTTCAGACACAGTGAAAGGATGTGCTGAGGAAAATAGTAGAAAATAGAATTTATTTAACCATGAAATGTTGAAATATCAAACAAGTATTTTATTTCAAGTTATGTTAATATACAATAAATAATACAATAAATAATATACAATAAATAGTATACACGAGTTGTATACTATTTATTCTCTAAATCTGAATCGCTGGATAATCATTAATTACCCACTGGCATACTTGGCACTGGATAATCAATTCAACTAAAAAAAAAGAAGAATGGAGCTAAATTATGTAACTAAAATATTGATATTTGCACATTAATTTTAATCTTCCAATACCATATTCATTGAATTTATGCACTAAAATAAGGTTAGTTAAATCATATAATAAAGATCAGTTCGGTTAGGTATCTCACATATCCACTGATTTAGAGAGTACATTTATATGCAAAATATTTATTTCAAAACTAGTATTTTTCATAGATCCATCTTTTAAATATTCTATTGAATTTATTTCAACTTTTCCCTACTGATGAAAGGTGACATATTGTCTTGCTTGATTAGAAACGCTTGTACACAGAATTCGCAAATGGATTTCAGAGTGATATGTATATCGAAACTGATAGTCAATATGTCGCATCGCGTTATGCCGACTTGATAGGTTTCAACACATAAGTAAATGAGCTCCTTAATGAGACGGATAACATTGCCAGTCGAATTTTCGGAGATCCTGGATAAATAAATTAGGTGTCTCATTTTCGTTATCTTGTCAGATACTGTACTTTCGTGGGACACGTTGATAAGAAAAACAAAAAGAAAGAAAAAATCGAGACGAGATCCCACGTCTCACCTCTCGATTAATTGCACTTGGATACGAGCTACGTATTTATCTCTCTGTGGCTGCAACAAATAGATCGTTTCGCTTCATTAGTCGTAAAAGCGCGTGCGATCCTTTTATACGACCACCTGCCGATAATTAGATATTATACGTATACTCTGTTGGCTGTACTGTACTTTACGTGGCGATACTTGTGTTACAAGTAATAGTTTGGTTGAGTTTCTCCTTCTTTCTCTCACGTTCATTATTATTAAAACGTTCTATTAGCTCGAAGTAATGATCCGATCGCGCCTACGGAGTGAAAAATTGTCATTTCCAGAACGAAGAGATCATTAAGATCATGCATAGTGCACCACGCAAGTAGTTTCCCACCACTAAATGCTAGTTACATTAATCTGCCGACGATCGTGGGTAGCAATCAGCAAAATCGCGCGGCGCTACGCGCAATTATGTCCTAATTGGGTGTCAGGAAATTAAACATGTTATTTAAATTGAGAGTGACGAAACATTACGACGACGATTAAACCAATTAAGAATACGTATCGTAAATTAGCCATTATTCCAAAGGTTTCATAACACTTAAGATAAATGTCCCAGTAACCAGACATTTCATAGAACTATATATATGTGTGTGTGTGTGTGTGTGTGTGTGCGTGTGTGTGTGTATTTTTTTATGTATTATTAATTTCAAATGTTTTTTTAAATATAATATTATAACCTTGTATACTAAACATTTAATACAATTAAATCGTAATATTATAAAAAAGCATTTGAGATTAATAATAATAAATTTTGTGTAAGTGTTCGGATATAAGTATATGTCTGGTCACTAAGATGTTTTAATTCATTCGGAGCATATTATTTTATTTGAATAATAAGTCCTTAGGCATTTCATTCTTATTAATAAATGGGGACTGATTTACTAATTGTGTCTCGAGTAAAAAAAATTCAGCGTTAAGAAATCGAAGACGGGCGCATCTTCCGAGGACCGCTTCACCGCATAAACTTGCCCCGCATAATTGATTCCCAGGAAATAACCTGATGGGGCGAATCTCGTGCATTATTAACCGGAATCTGGATGGAACGGCCGACGGACATCAAAGCCGGATACCACTAATCAAGTCGCAAATGGTGAATTCATTGGCTTCCAGAAAAACGTCGTTCGTACACAAGTCTCGATTCGCTTCTCCATCCTCATGGACTTGGACCTGGACCTTGATCGAGAAACGGGGATCCACAACGTGTCTTTCGTGGAGGGAGAGAATATCCCCGAGAGGGACATGGATCACGGATCTCCCGACACGGTGCCTCTTCAACAAATAGATCGTCCCGTTCCATTACGGCCGCGCCGTGTGCGGTGCGCGCTCACACTCGACCGCCCGCCGATAATTAGGTACGGTCCGCGTGAGACCAGTCGTGGTGTGCGCGCGTGTAACGACGTGCGATTCGATGATATAACTCACGCCTCGACCTCTGGTCGACAGTGAGCTGGGATAGAAGTAAAGTCGAACGCGTAATCGCGTATATATAGGTATAAGTCGACTCCAGCTGTTCCAAGGACTTTAGTCTCACCGCAAAAAGCAAATAGAAAATTGATCACTTTGCAATTTTCTAAGAAATTCGTGTGGATCTTTCCGATGTCAGAAGGAAGCCTGGTAAACGATGGTAAATGGTGCGTCTTGATTCGTGAGATTATTCTGTCGTTGAAACTTAAATATATACCTTCAGCATGTAGGCGCACCAGCTCTACGTGGGACGTTCGGAGAAGAACCGACCCGGCTATGTTGAGGCGTACCAAGCGCAAGGCGAGCGTTTTGCTCGACAAGACGAGGGGGAGCATATCGTGGAAGCACAGTAGCGGCAGCCCCGGGCATCACCACGAAGGCCACCTCATTATTTATCGCGATATCAACCTATATTTCACACACATACATAGAGGACAGAGAGAAAGAAAGAAGGAGGCAGAAGAAGCTGGAGGGAACTAGAAAGAGTGAAGAAAAGAGTGAGGAGATACAGCCGTTCTCATCTCTCTTTCTTTACCTGTTTTCTTCCTCTTCATTTCCCTTTCGCCACCTATATCTTTCTCCCTCCTTTCTTTCCTCGTTATGCACTTGCATCCAGCGAAGACTCACACCTGTATCTATGTAACAGTTACGGCATTATCTTGTTGCGAACACATAATTTTAATGTTCTTCAGTTAAATGAATATCTGTCGGGAAGTGAAAGAAAAGTTCAGAATTTGCAACATTTAAATGTTGCAAATTAAAAACTCTGAGTCTTCTAATGTGTCACTTTGAATTGCAAATGTTTTAATTTTAAAAAATAAAAGGCGATAAAAATCTAATATCGAAATAACATTTGGAAATACAATTTGTAATTTGTACATTTGCAACTATCTCAAATATATTAATATTAGCGTTGCTTATTTATGATAGTGTGCTTGTTTTTACTGTCTAAATTTGAATCTATAGATAACCACTGACATTAGTGTGCCACTAGTAATCAGTATATGGGACGGGGAATCTAGCTAATCTTGTTATAAACTCAATGTATATAGCATATGGAAGATTAGAATTAACGCGAATGTCGGTATTTTAATTACTCTGTTAAAAATAAAATGTTAATTTAACTTAAAGATGTAGTATAGTGGATCTTCTATACAAAGAGATCTTTGTACAAAATGTTAACATTTTTATATGATTAGGTACAGTAATTAAACTTCATTTCTTTTTCAGTTAATTTTACTAATAACTCACTATCAAGTATTGCTATTGAGTGATAATCGACACGCAGAGAAAAGAATAGTCAACGCTAAAATATAGCTGTGGCATTTACAATGTGTCTTTATAATAGAGACAGCATGTCGCCAAAGCTCAATTTATTATTTGCTAAAATTTAGGCTACAGCGAGAAATATTCTCTGCTAGAATAAAACGGCAACCAGCAGCGTCCCAGAAACAATTGCGAATGAATTATTTGATTAAGATAGTGAGAAATAGCTGCTACTTAGCTATTCATGTAAGTACGCTTTTAATTTTAACTAATAAAGTTGAAGTCGTAGCAAATTTTATCTTCAATAGCCAACTTTTAGCCATAACAGCAAAGTTTAAACTAGCAACTGATATTTAGCTGATATTATTAAGTCCTTCTTTTTTGCGTGAATGATTATCCATTGATTCAGAGAGTATATAACATGATATTAATACATTTAGGCCATATTGTAAACGCATACCTTCATGACAAAAATCGAAAGATAATGAAGTAATGTATCGCACTCGCTAATATAACGTTTGCATTCTTTCGCGATTCAATCTCGACGTTCCTCGTTCTTTGTTCTTATTGTGGGCACTACTCTCGTATGCTACTTTCTTTCCTTTTCGCCATTCGCCTAATTAACTCCGTCGATTGTGTGTGTCGGTGTATGACAAGAAACTGCCGGATAGCAGATGGTTACGACTAGAACTAATCTCGTCTCATACGCTCCGAACTTCGATGCGTCTACTGAAAAACTGGGTCTCGCGATAATTGAGAGG
This sequence comes from Atta colombica, assembly GCF_001594045.1. NCBI lineage: Eukaryota > Metazoa > Arthropoda > Insecta > Hymenoptera > Formicidae > Atta > Atta colombica. Next base: position 1,691,581 of record NW_017259196.1, read on the forward strand.
GTAACGCGATGGGAACGCGCTAATGAAAGAAAAAGTCGAATTGGCCGTCTCAAAATAGAATTTTAGATCTCATAAGCTCTGCTTTGTATGTGTATCAAGAGAAAGAGAGAGAGGTTTGCATTACAACATAAGTTTTGTTCGAAAGTAAAGTGCATTATTTTCAGATAAAATAGATAGGTCTCTCGGATTGATATCTTTTGGATGATCGCAACATCTTGACGTCAGTGCGACGCGTGATCGATCGACATACACGTCTCTATATCTGTTTCTCTTCTCTCGTGATAGTATTAAGAAATATATCTTATGCAGGCCTAGCGTGACACGGTGAACACAAAATCTCGAGCTGCCACAGTTCCGACATGCGCGAGAATGATATTACAGAGTGAGAAACGAAGTAGTAAACGATATAGGCAGAGACTCCCCGCTGGATCTTGTGAAGTGACAAATTATTTTTCTTTCTACTGTGCGTATCTCTGCCGTTAGTAAGTTTCATAGATACAAAGATGCCATCGGCGATAACGGATACCTGAAACGTTCCTAGATTGATATGAAATGATTTTGTTCGGAATCTGGAGGTGAACAACAAAATCTTTGTGTATATATATATATAT
>NW_017259196.1:1692291-1700295 GCF_001594045.1 Atta colombica
TGATTACCATCTGAAATTCCGCGTGAAAGATGACGGCACGATTCTTAGAATAATTAAACGCTCTGACGAATAAACCGAAAATAAACATTAAATTCGTTGGAATTAATTGGGATAATTTCTATTTCCTGTGTCTCAATCAAACATCTTTTTTTGTCGGAGCTCGTTAACTCGTTAGCGGTATTCAACTGGGCTCGCGTAGACAAATACATATTTTCACGGACGTTTAATACCGCGTCTGTAAAATCGGTAGAGAGGAAAAGGAGACCTGAAGGAAGATATCCGAGAAGGAAGAGAACGAATTGAATGCGATCCGAATGTAGCGCGACTGGTTCTCTTCGCGCGATCGCGGGGAATCTTAAGCACCTGCCACTTAAGGACCGGATTGCACCGCGGGAATGAGAGGGCAAGCGAAGAGATCGAACAAGTTAAGAGAAAGAAAGAGAAAGCGGAGAAAGAGCAGAATAGAGATTTGAGAGCAGGGTAAGGAAGAGAAGCGATATCCTTAAGGATCGAACGTTTTTCGAACCGCTATATCGTTGGACGTAAATAATCGATAAATAATCGAATACAAGTATGAGCTAATTATTGAGAAAATATAGCGTAAATAGAGGATATAATAAGATTGCCTTCGTACTAATCCTTAATTACGTAATTCATGAACAACCGCCATTCGCCAAGAAAAATTATTAATTCCTCTTTAATCAAATACAGGTATCCCATTTGCCTTTAATTTACTATAAATTAAATTTACGATATTTTACGATGTAAAATGAAGTTCGTAAAACGAAAATTAAGTCTGACGATTGGAAACGTGATTGCATCGCTTAAATGGCGCAGGATAATTCGTTTGATCGAATAAAATCCGTTGTAAATGAAGTAGGTGTATGCTGGTAATATTGATAAGCTTGTAACGTAAGTTTTCACTATGCCAGAGACGCTGAGATTGCTCAACGAAAGAAGACAAGAAACGACAATGGATGTGCATCAGGCTCGTGCTCTCAAACTTGGTCGACGCACTCTCGGCGCGCGGCACATACGGCGATGAAATCATAAATCGGTGAACGCCAGCCCGCCGGCACTGATAGCGAGCAACCAATAATTATGCTAATACATCGTAATATATCCGAGAAGGCGGTTGTTCGTATACGTGCGTGGTACCGTAAGCCGGTGGGATCGTTCCGATCCTCGCCGCGCGATTTCCGGCGTGTCGATCGTTCTATTCGAAGTCAGGCTTGGTGACATGTCGATCTTCATTCGAAATCGTCAAGCGGTCGATATCATCGTCCACATATAATTCACGCAGGAATATTTACGATGCGTCAGCGTCCTATCGTACATCGACTGACAGTGTTACGAGAAAGTTTTTTATCGTAAGTCACGCACGTAACGATATATTAAGATGTCTGTCAAACGTCACTTGATTTTCTTCGTTGTTCACAGACATCTATGTATAAGATAAAATAATTACTCGCGATCTACCGGACTTAACCCTGGTATCGTGAATGCATTGGACTCAAATTAAATCTTATAGTAGTTAATAAAAAATTTATTAACTATACTTGAAATAAAGATCAAGATTATTAGTTCCTGTTGTTAGTTTTGATTAAAAATACAGAAATAAAAGATCCAAACATCAAAAAGTTGAAATTGTTTTCAAAATTAATGAGTTTCATTTTATTTTTGGAAAATAAATCTTTAAAAATAAGGATCCAATAAACCCTTGACGTTAAAAGTATAACATTTTTTCACGAAAATAGTTAAGAGTTAGCGATGTTAGCAACTTTTGGTAATTATAGATAAAGGCAAATTGCACGAGCATTTTATCGTATTTTCATAGAGAACTCTTGAATTGAATCTTCGTTATGATACGTGAGATAAACGTGGTAACGTTAACGAGTAATTGCGCCGTGCAAAGACGAATGATCGTCTTCATGCCGAATATGATCCTCCGAGATATCAGCCGGATGCGAGTAAGAATAAAAGAAGCCACGAATCAAACCGAGTACCTCGCAAGTCGAACAGATCAGGACAAAGATGATTGAAAAGGGCACTAGTTGGTTTTATCCATCCAACGAATCTGGTTGAGTAACACTGTTAATTACGATTTCACCTGTCGACAAGATGAACGTCATTAATGAGTCATTAATGCCTATGGGTATGAATTAAGAGAATATTATCGCGTAGCGGTTCGAGATGTGTGTCTGATAATAAGAGCAAATTAGCTTAGTAATCTATTAAGATAAATTGTCATCCTGGTTGAAACTTTCTCGCTTTCTTCGTCCATAATTTGGACACAGCTATAGCCTTCTATATCCAAAGAGGAGACTCACAGATCAAAACTTGCAACAAGTACACTTTCAGTTATCAAAAGAGCAATAGCCACTCAGTTTCTTGAGTTAAGTAACATTTTGTTATTTTCAACTTCTGTGCCAAAATGTAATCAATCTATTTCTATAGTTTCAAGTAAACAACATCCATATTATATATTGTATGCAAATAATAAATTTGAATCAAATTTAATACAGTTTCTTAAATTATTTAACTCTATTATTTTATTTAAATTAACGATGTATTGAATAGAAGCAGTATCAACTTACAGAAATGATTAAAAATAACTTTTATAATTTAATATTTTAAAGGCTAGATACAAATCTGAAAATAATTTTGTTAGATCATTAAAATAATTATATGTAAAACGTTCAAGTTGATTGCTAGGATGTCAAAATTTTTTATAGCATTGCTTATGTTTGAGCGGTCTACATAATTATTCTGATAAATCCAACAAAATTATTTTCAAATCTGTATCCAGCTAAATTTTTAGATACTTTAGCAAAATCGTTCGTGCCGTATATGCATTTAACTTGTAGTTATTCTAACGCTCTCAATAAATTTCGATCTCGATTCGATAAATAACAATTTGTATCGCGTGCAGCGCAGAAAGAGCTGAACATTAACATAGTCGAGGAATATAATGACCAATCGATTTGCGAAGTTGCTTTCACGCCTGAAGCTCGAAGGAGCAAAGGCAAAGAGACAAGTCGTCTCTTGTTTTTACTTCAATAAAACGAGAAAAGATCATGCGCGATCCTGCATATGTTTAATTAATTACGGCAAAGTAGAAAGGATATATAAGGGGAAGATATGACGACCCTCCTCAGTTTTCCATGATAAAATACTGTACGTATCAACGGAGTTACGTTTATAACGAGTGTCTCAATGAAGCGGTTTGGTCCACCTTGGAATAAATTCATTTCGCTGACAGAAACACCGAGATAGCCCCTATCGTCCCGTATTTTTTCCAATGGGTAAACGCATCATGCTATTCTTTACTGCTGTATGAACGACGTCGCGAGGCTAAACCGTGATTCGCGACGGGAGCAAGACTCCGGTATACTGACAACAAAAATGCGAATCAGGTTTCTCGCGGTCCCATTAATCTCGCAGATTCTCGGTCGCCGTTCTACTCGTCGTTGAACTCGAGTGGCTGTGTTATAGGCAAGCGAGTGCACCCGAGGCGATTTCTATGCGGGACGCACTCGTGTCGATTCTTTTGAATTGCTCGATCATGGGATCGAGAGTTATTTGAATATTCATCTAAATGTTTATGTATCCTCTGACTTAATTTCCATCTGCTTTCACTGATATTTTTTCGATTTTATATAATTTTTTTCAATTTTCCTTTTTAAGATATCACGATATGAATTAATTATGTAGATTAGACTCTGGAATGCACTCGTATTAATAATATAATTGATGCAAGCTCACAGAGATGACACGTAAGAAAAATACTTATTCTACGCGAATAATAATTACTTATTTTAAATATTAAAAATTCGTATATCCTAAATTTATCAGAAGTTCATTACAAGCGTTAAATTTATCTAAAATATATTCTAGATTTCCTATAGTAAGTTTAATATTTCAACTAAGATTATTAAATTAAAACCAATTCAATTTGCTTATTATATAAATTCGTTTAACTCGTTTCTTCAATCAATTTTTTAATATTCTTTAAAAGAAAAAAATTTTGTTTTGAGCACTTAATGAATTTTTCTAAAATTTGTAATATAAGTATACTTTAAAATTATTATCAAGAAAATATTCTTTGTAAAGAGAACTGTTACTTAAAAGAAAGCAAGTAAATTAAGTAATCAATTTTCTTAACAAATTTTCTTAACAATGATATTTTTCAGTGTGTAGTGGGTTAATGTGAATCAGTTACAAACGCATTGTTATTATTACAGCGAACTGTTACGCGCACACGCAATCAGAACCGTTGAAACGCGTGTGCGTGCGATCGGAAACGTGCGCGATACACGTGCTCGATTACTCGAGCAGGCGAGCCCAGAAATATAAAATAAAATACGCGACTGTTCCTCATCGACTGTTATAAATTTGTTTCACTATATTAGGTGCCAGGTCGATGTAGAGAGAGAGAGAGAGAGAGAGAGAGAGAGAGAGAGAGAGAGAGAGAGAGAGAGAGAGAAAAAAAAAAGAGAGAGAGAGAGAGAGAGAGAGAGAGAGAGAAAAAGAGAGACTTCGCATTTGGCGGCATAGGGAAGATCGGCAGGATCAGAGAGAGAAGAAGAAGGAGAGGGAGAGAGAGAGAGAGAGAGAGAGAGAGAGAAGGGGAGAGAGAGCTAACTTTTAGTGCGGAAGGGAGTACAGCTATGCGGAGACGCGATTATTAATCGGCACGATCAATTAAATCGCAATGGGATACGAACGATTGCGTGCGCAGGATCAATAATATTGCGGACGGGCGTACAAGGCGCAAGAGTATTCTTTAATACGAGGATAGGTGTATCGGTTATTGCGATCTCGTTTATCCGGCTGTTTCTTTTCTTTTTTTATTGGGTTCGACTACTCGCGTAACAGCTCCGACGATATCGCGTATTGCGGACGAGAATTGCGCCGTTGCGCTATTAAGTCTCATTTCATCGAAACGTATACTCGCAATGAAGTTATTAACGTTAGCTATTCTCATGATGGTCAATTTTCGCGGAAAATACGTTTGCTAGTTACACACGAAGCTAGATTACCTAGTCGAAGTCGCGAGATCCGGATCCGGTAGTCACGTCGCAATTCCCGCAGGCTTACACATCGACCAGCTTAGAGAAATGAAAGAGGAAGAGGCAGAGGTTGAGAAACGCAGGAAAGAACGCGAGTTAAGCCACCACAGTGTCGTCGGACCGGTCCGCAGATCATACTCTATTGAGATGGGCCACGCGAGAGAAACGTCGACGGCAGGTTCGAAAGCGAGGAGGGGTTCTAGTCAAGCAGGAGACTATAGAAGGTACACAGCGCGGAGAGCAGACAGCTATCTTAATCGACGACCTTTCTCTTAACCCGTTGAAGAGTCCCGCCGGTGGCGTTGCAGCGCGCTCTCGCTCTCGGAGAGCCGAGTTCTTTTCACGAGAGAAAAAGACAGAAAGAGAGAAGGAGTTTGCTGCTCGCGGAGGAGGCCCACTCGCGGAAGACGAAGAGATAGAGGTCCCGAACGTGGCCGGCTGGAGTCTCCTTGCGGAACGCGGAATCCAATGCTGTTGTAACGCGTTGGTTGGGACCGGGCAGCCAGTTGAGACACGAGGAGATCAATCTGCGCGTGGGCGGTTGCCGAATAATAATAAACTGGCCCCTCTCTTGAGAGTTGAAGACCTCGGGCTATTCGTTTCTGTCTCTTCCTGTTTTCGCCCTTATACCGCGCCCTTGACGGAGCGAGTTCTCTGTTTCACCTTAATAAGAAAAGCTGATGTACAATGTAATAATTAAGACCAATATTCTACTTACATAATTAATTAATATTAATTATTGCAAATATTAGCTGATAATTTGATTACTGTACTTGAATAAAATCCGTTAACATTTCGGCTTTCACGCTTTCAAGGAACAAGACATATCCGTTTGTAATCTTAGTGCGTGTGCGGCCACGTTTGTATCTGAATTTCTGTGAGCTGCCGCAACCGGTGACAACGAGACAAACGGACGCCATTAACCGAATGCCGAATTCGCGAAAAATAAACCTCGTGCTCCTTCCCATCGTTTTTCTCATGACGATTCTCCTTTCACACGATCGCGGGGACTGGGACGAAGGATGATAACGAATGGCGGGACGTACATCGCGGCGATAGCTTGACAAATATATATTAAACTATTTTAATGAGAAGTGGCCGCCATATCTCATCGCAATTACCGGGCAGCGACCCGCCGGGGGCTCTGTTCGACTTGCCTTACGGCTCGCTGGTCCGCAGCGAAAACACGCACCCCGAGAGAGCAAAGGTTAAGAGGAGGTCCATACTGGTTCCTCCAGAAACGGTTGTTGTGATGTACCGATTGGAAATAACTTCGAAGGAAAACGCTGTGAGAATTAGCAAAGATCATTTTTAATAACAATATATTTTAATTTTATTAATAATTTTTTTAATTATTATTGGTAGATTAATTTATATTTTTTCTCTTTTTCTTTAAATTTTTGAATTTTATTGACCTATTTTAAATCTGCGTTCTTGTTTTTATTATACATATATAGAATGCATTTGATAAAAATTGTTTTTCACATTATTTCTTTCGAAAAGTTTACAAATACTCTAATCCAAAAGAATTTTTTATTCATGTAGTACTATTGATAGAATAACTCAAAAATATCCTTTCTAGGATATTTTCCCTCTTTTTAAAAAAAAATTTTGTTATTAGTAGTAAAACAATCACATTTTAAGGTTACTAAAAGTATGTCCTCCTATTTATCTTAATTTTGATAATAAGTGCCTTCTCCCTATCTCTAACAGTTTTCCGAAAATTATAACTTTTTATCCACGCTTTCCCAACTTATATAAGTCCGTATATAGTAGACATCTGTCTTTATCGTTAAACGTCGCGTTTGATCAGAATGATGATACATGTGAGATGAAAGATTATGTCCTCTTTGGCAGGATCAAATAGTCATCTACAAGATTCTCGCGCTCACGTTCGTGCGATTATCGATGAAGAACCGGTCGTTTCACACGCGCGCGGGTGCGTCTATCGACCGAATGTACGTCTGTCGACAAGTCCGTCAGAGTCTCGATATTCGCCGCTATTCTCATAGAAAATCAACCTCGATGTGGCCATCGCACCTCATCGTGCGGCGAACACGAAAAAATGGCAAGGAGGTCGAAGTAGATGGCAGGACACGATGAAGAAGCGAGAAAAGAGACGACGAATGGAGTAGAGGAGGAGGAGAAAGAAGAAGAAGAAGAAGAAGACGAAGAAGAGAGACACATTGCCTCTCACTGCCGACTCTTCAGGCAACAGTGAGTGACGGTTCTATAGAGTTCGTCGGGTTGGTAGCTTTGTGCGAGCTTTCCCCCCATGAGCCTCTCCTCCTTTCGCGGTTACTTTTACCGCGCCACTCTTGCGAGCTCGTATGTAAAGCATCGTGGCCATGGTTCCAGCACGACGTTTAGTACCGTATGTCGTGTACATCAGTTATAACCTCCCTGTAAAACGGGCCCTGGTATTCACGACACTCTCAAGCATGATCATCTTCTTGCGGTGTATGCTTTGGCCTTGTTTCCCATTCTGGAAAGTGGTTACAGCGGAGATTACGAATATGTAAAGACTTTCGATCAACTGTAATTTGTATATCCAACTCATTCCAACAAAGCATTATATATATAGATATCTGTAATATTTTTTAATTAATATCGTAATAATTTTAATAAAGAATTATGATGAGAAGATATATAATAATTCACGTTTTCGATTTTATATAGCTAGGTCAGCGTTAAGCGAAGGTTGGCCACTAACTCCTGATTGTTGAAATGTTCGCATCAATGTCGGCATGATGTCCAAATGATAAGATCGGCTCAGTGTTATATGACAATGTAACATTGAGGCGACACTAGTTCAATATTTGTAAAAAAATTTATTATTTTTCTAACTAAAGTTATTTCACACGACATTAATATGATAATTTTATTTGAGTAATTTTATTATAGTTATTTAAATTGTTTAATATTATATATA
>NW_017259196.1:1700395-1724570 GCF_001594045.1 Atta colombica
CCGATCTTTTAACTGGATCATAAATCTTCTGTGTTATAATATATACTATTTATTTATGTTATAACCAGCAATTATATAATTTGTCAAAAATGTAACTTAATTTTATAAAAAATTAAAAAATTTAAATCACATTTATTTCTGTGTTCGATCGAGAAAAAATTGGTTAATCAAGCTTAAGTCGACATGTCACGCAGCAATTAGAGTAATAATCAATTGCCGAGATTGCTGACATATCGTTAACACCGGTCCGAGAGTTGTCATCGAACAAGAGCCAGTTAACATTGCCTGAGCTGATGCAGCGCCATGTTCGGTTAATGACAGTCGATTTGCCATGACATCACGAACGTCAGTTCAAGAGTTAGCATCGGCAAATCTCACATGGGAAATTTTTAAATGTCTGATTTAACAGTTTCTTTACTTTCTTTACTTTATTTGTGACGCAAAAGTTTTATCTACAATGTGCTCTTTATTTCTTGTTTCTTTTTATTATTTTTTTACTGCTTGCCTTTTTGCCTGTTATCCTGTTCCTGTTTTCTGTCGTCTGAGATAAAATTTGATGAACTTCGGAAGAGATAAGAAATACGTGAGAAGAAACAAGATTATCGATAAAATGATCACAAAGAAGAAAGCAAAAAGTAAAAAACGAGAAACAAATAGAGCACATTGCACATTAAGCTTTTGTGTCGCAAATAAAGTAAAAAGCTATAAAATATATTATTTTTGGACTTATTGTATTTTCAGCATGATTCTTAATCACGATATTGATTCAATATTAAAGGTATGTATATGTGTATATATATATATATATATATGTGTGTGTGTGTGTGTGTGTGTGTGTGTGTGTGTGTGTGTGTGTGTATTGTTAGAATACTCAAATTCTAATTGATTGAAAGAACATACATATGTATTATATGTATTATAAATTAGACTAAAAAGTTGTGCGTTTGTAAAAATTACGATTTACATTCTCTAAAACTTTTAAAGTGAATTGTTACTTTGAAGAATAAAATCTTATTCTCACAAATTAAAAATTGAATCACTCTTTTTCAAGACTGGCTCAATTTTTACTTTTTGAAGTGAGATTCTACTTCGAAGAATTTAGAGAGCAGTTTAACGCTTACTTCTTGTCGTTTTTCATCGTTCATCTCCCACATCTTATACATATGTTTGAACCTACGTACAAAAATTTTGTATACATTTGACGGAGAGAATGAGAAGTCCAGAAGAAGAACGTCGACGCATGCGATGAGGGCGAGGCGGCAAACACGCGTATGTTTATTTATGCAAACGGAATACGAAGTCGACTAATTGTGCGGCTACACACTCTCAGTGACTCACTTGATGGCCAGCCAGGCGATCATTCTACATGTCAATCGTGTGACAAAGGTACTCGCGACGGTACTCCGGTCCCTTATCCACCCACGAAACTTCCGGCTCGGAACGCATCTCCGACACTGTCATAGATAGCACGAGCCTGCAGCGCATGCATCGTTCGCGCAAATAGGGCCTTTTATGTGCAAATGGCGAGAGTTTTAAGCTTGCATGCGTCGCATCATTGCATAAAATGATGCGACGCGGGACACCGTCTGGCCGTCTGGAAAAATTATTATGTCTCTTTGTAAAATTGTATCTCGGTAAGATTATGTTGGTTGAGGAACCAGAAGATCCGCAATGATCTAAATTAACGTTGTTACTTTTGACAATTAACGTCGATGATTCGAAGTTTTGAAAGAATTCAAATTTTTAAAGTTAACTCCAAATCTCTCTCTCTCTCTCTTTCTAAAATTTAAGGTGCTTCAAAAACTTTGAAGTTCAAAGTTTTGTAATATCTCAATTTTGGAGAGATTCGGAGTTAACTTGAAAAATTTGAATTCTTTCAAATTCAAAACTTCGAATCTTCGAAGTTGTAAAAAGTAACATTCTTAATTTAAATACGCGATTTTACAAGCAAAAGTATAGATTTCTGAGATCTTTTCTCGAAATATGCAGTTTTTGCGATATTTATGATAACGTCAAGGACAACAAATGACGGAGGTGAAAGAGGGATGAGAATTCCGACGACAGGAAGGAAGAGTAGAGGATTCCCGCGGCAATGTTGGACAACGACTGTCAGTCCGTCAGTGAGGTAGCGAGCCGGGAATACCGAGGATGGCTTCCTGGCTCACTCGATGAACAGCTCTATTTGTCGAGCGTATACAAAAAACAGAAAGGCCGCAACATTGCACGTACAACGAAAAGCATGAATGACAAGGGGGAAGCTGGGAATCAGGATACGATAGGGTCCGTATACAATTAAAGTTGGCCACTGAGTTTTATAATAAAACGTCTATCATGCTTATACTTATATAGTATCGAATGATAGTAATAGTAATAGCAGGTAATAATAGTACTTTAGCTAACGAAAAAAATGTTTAGTTGAATTAACTGGAATTCTGGGGAGAAATGAACAATTCAGAGTTCAGAACTCTGAACTCTGAAGTCTACTACATTTGGTTAAAGCCACTAGAATTCTAGTAGATTTAATCAAGAAATTCTGAATGTTGATTATTTCAACTAGAATTCTGGTAGAAATCTACTAGATTTAATTAGAATTTTGAAACGTTCATTTTCCAGTTAGTAGAATTCCAGTTAATTCAACCAAACATTCTCCGTTCTCTAATTGATTCCGTCATGTTATTACAAAGTCAATACGCGTGAATGATAACTAGTCTTGTATAGGGGCTTTAGGATACGAGAGATCTCCAAATATACTAAAGTAGGTCCATCATGTTTGATCTAATAATCATATCATATTAAAAAATAAAACTTATTTATTTATTGGCTTATTTACTAAATTTACTTATTATTTATTTGATTGGACGATAAAACTATCAGGTCAAAAATAATGGCCGACATAGCCAACAGAAAAGTTATCACATCAGATAAAAGCTCAGATAAAAGAATTCAGCTCAGATAAAAGAATTGCATTACTCTGATATATCTAGAGTTTTAAGATAAAAAAACTCTACTATCGCTCGATGATATGAAGAGTGGCACAAAGATTTGGAAACACGAGTTAAAAAAAACCATTTCTGATCAAGAGGATCGCAATTACAAAAATAGTCGTCGGCGAATTCGGTGGTCAGATTTTGGACATATCGCGAAAGTCTGATTCGTTACGAGTAATTGCAGAGGCAAGACGAATTGGTTGACGTGCGTAGTAGGCCGCAGAGGTATGTCGCGCGTGAGATTAATTTACTCGGTGATCTTGTATGCTCGATGATTTTCTAATTCTCCACGGTAGGAGTCAAGCGTGAAGGCTGGTCACGAAGGTCGATGGCATGCGGAATGTTATTTGACGCGATGAATTTCTTCGTCGGAGGACTATTTCGGCATCGAGGACACTTATATGCTCGGGAAACCGTTCCAGTTCATCGCGAGTTTTACGAAATCACCGTGAGCGATTACAGTGAGTGCCGCACGACGAAGGGATAGGGATACCGTGGCCGCCCTGCCGAGAATGATTTAGTAACCCAACGATATGAAGGATAATCGTATGAAATATCGCTGCGTCGTAAGCCAGACCCCGCGAGATCGCGATATAGTAGAAGGTACATGCGGTAAATACCGCGAACGGGTGGACGCGGGGCATCATTGACCCCAGGGAATGCGAGAGCCGCTCGGTAAGCTTAATGCACGGGAATTTCATACAATATTAAGGAATTTTTTTTTTTCTACGGAAGGAAATGCTGCGAGTACGATGCCATTAGCTCCGTGAATCGCTTGCATTAATCAAGGCGCCATATAGCCGTGCGGCCGATCGCGCAGAACACAGGGTGTTCCTACCAAGCGCGGCGCCGGAAAATACTGACGCGTGCAGAATGCCGAAAGATCGTCTGACTAATGTTCCGCCGGAGGTCCATTACGGTCCAACAGACTCGCTTCTATCATGTATAGAAGCGTAGCGCGTTCAATAACGACCGCGTCGGCGTGGATCGTTTCAAAACGATTAAGCGCAATCTTACCTTCTTGAGATTGCGTTTGATTGACGTGGTTTTGGATTCCTCATATACTTGCGAACGCAATGTATTGATTGAAAGTATAGTTAAACTTTTGCAACTTTAGCTACACTGAAGGAAAAATGTGCTAGATTTTAATGAACATTTTTTGTTTGAATAATACTAGCTAGGATATTTAATTAAAATGTCAACATATTTAATTGGTACAAGAACCTTTAATTTAATTTAACTATCATTTTTTTATTTAGTTACTATTTATTTATCGGAAATGTTAAGTTAGTATTACTCAAATAAATATATTTAAAATTTAATACATTTTTCCTCAATGTAAGAAAAGATATATGTACGAACTGGATACAGTTCTCACAATTGTGCAGCAGTAATTTATCGTACTCTGTTAATGAATCGTTTTGTAGATCCGCGAAGCTACGTGGCGGGCAAACGAACGGGAACGATTAGATATCGAGCACGGTCGGCGAGAGAAAAGACCGAAATGAATCGCGCTTAGGCACACAATACGATCGCGGACGTCGGCGAACCGGTCCAGCAATTACTTGGAAGATCGATTATTGCCCGTTAATAGACTCTTCATGGGTATCGCGCAATGCATCGCGACGGGAACTTCATAACTTCCTATAATAATTGCCACGCGCACGCAAAACGCTCATGGCGTGCAGTGCGTCCAGAGAAATCTGTATACAGATTTTGGAACATAAATAAGGTTTATATGAGCCTTTTCCCAATTAAATTGTAGTGATAAAGAGTTTAGTTCAAGAAGCTCTTTTATTTTGTTTTTTTATAATCAATTATCCGTGATACAACTACACTTATCGATAACTACAATGATCGATAAAATATCATCTTCTTTAAAGTGGATCTGGAAATGATTATTTCATAAAATTTTCTAGAAGATTCGCTCTTAAATAAGAACGCAGATGTATCTTCTTTTTATAGCCAATTTAATATCCATGATACAGTTAGATAATTATCGATAAAATGGCTTCTTTAAAGCGGATCTGGAAATTATTATTTCATAGAATTTTCTAAAAAAATTTGACCTCCAGTGAAAATACAAGTATCTTCGTTAGTCAAATAGGTTACCTATGTCTCATGATTTGTGACTCGCCAATAAATAGTCTGACGTGATATGGCACAATTACTGGCAAAATGACATCTTCTTTAAACTTTAAAGCGGATCTGGAAATGATTATTACATAGAATTTTCTAGGAGATTCTCTCCAAGTAAAAACATGAATGTCTTTATTAGTCAAAAAACTACATTACTTGCATGACTCACGAATCCTTACGACTTGCGTGTCGCCAATAAACAATCTATATCCCCATAATGAAGGTCAAGAAGAAAGCTCATTTTGCAGTTGAAAAATTTCTTAGCGTGAGCGACTCCACATTACTTCGAGGTCGTTTCTTCATCGAATGCGAATCCCGGTGAGGGTAATTCATTCAACGGAACGTTTATTACTTGCATGTTTCTTTGGGCATTACAATGTGTGCGACAAAAAGAATCGTACATAGATTGATGCAGGGACTACTCCAGCATACTTTATTTCGACCGACAAATATGTTTCCGTCATAGGCCAGTATTCATAATCGTTTTAAGTAATGTTTTAAGATGCTAATGCCTCTCTGATTGATTCATGACATTTTAAGACAGTCCTAAATATAAACTCTTATAAATACCACTCACAGAGCTGTAGCACCTTGAGACATACGTTAAGAAAGTCATAAAATAAGAATAGACTCAGTTGGAAAAAATGTGTTGAATTTAACTTAAATCGCATGTTTCTTTGGGCATTACAATGTGTGCGACAAAAAGAATCGTACATAGATTGATGCAGGGACTACTCCAGCATACTTTAATCCCAAATGTCCCTTTAGTCCTAAATGGTCCACTCAAATTTTTTAGTTAATTTTACACAAGATGAATATATTAGAAGGTAACGCAAATATTAAATATGTAAGAGAATAAATACAAAGAAAGAACATCGACATAGTTTGTAAACTAACCGTGAAAGCATACTTTTTGTCAGAAAATTAACATTTAGAATATGTTAAATTAACACGGATTTTATTCATTTGTCTTTGAATTTACGTTTTAAAACACATTATGTTACATTAACACTTAAATATATTACAAAATTCAACATAAACTGTTAACAAGAACGTGAGTGGACCATTTCCAACACAAATACACAAATTTTTTTTACTTTATATGAATACCGATCTAAAACTTTTAGAGTGAATTCTCAAATGGAATCTCCCTCTTAAAGATAAAAAATTGCTACTCTTTTTCAAGATTGGTTCAATTTTCATTCTTTAAAGTAAGGTTCTACTCCTAAGAATTTAGAGTGCAAAAACTGACTATGAATATCGGCCATTAAGAGTTTGATCAATTTCCGTAATTGTGCTCCGGCTATTAGATATTTTAAGATATTATGAGCATTCCAAAAATTCAATATTTTTTGTGATTCTTCCTTCAGATCATCCTTCATGATCACAAGACGTTACGTCATCATTGCGCCGCTCGAAAACCCGCATACCAAATGCATCGCGTCGAATCATCTGCGATTTACAGCAATAACTTTTGCAGCCGGACAATTTGTACTTGTTGCACCACGACGGCGATGGCGGCAGCTATCACTTCGTTGGTGACTGGTGCCGTATCACTGACGTGTATTGGTCCCGACGATCGAATGGGACACTGGAAGCAACGGTGATGCGAATAACGGCATCATGTCGAAGATGATAACGAAGAAATCAAGCGTACAGGAGATGTTCTCACAATCAGACGGCACGATTCCGAAGTGAAAATTTAATTGAAATAAAAATATCGTTAAAAAAGTATGATTTCTAACGCGCTCTAAGAAGAGAATTAGCCTCTGAAGGTGAGATTTATCGTTCGAATCCGTTACAGCGTAATGTATCCTTCGACGGATAAAAATGGAGACGAAGTACCGGCTTGATTACGATCATCGGTATGCTCCTGAGAGCCAATGCCGACACCTGCTACTACGTGGCTGTAACAATTAAGTAAATAAATTCGCTACTTTGATCTGAACGCGGCCTGAGAAGTCGTTGGGGGAAGGGAAAGGGAGAAAAGCGAAGAACGTAGAGGGGTACTACATGGGGAAGGTTCGCGCGCCATCCTTAAAGGCAGAGGCGCAAGCATGCTGAGAGCCTTCCGAGGCACCGTATTTTATAACCGGTGTAGACAGCCACCGCTCGTATGCAAGCAATTCTCTTCTCTGCCTTTTCTGTCTCTCACCATCTCTCTTCTCCCTGTAGTAGTACACACCATGTATATAGCGAGAATGAGACTTGTGTCTGTTTCTCTTTGCGGTCCCCCTGGCGAACGTATACGAGATAGCAACGAGCAAGATACTTCTGACCACCACGACGACGGGGATGATTTCCAATCGTCTCTTTCACCTCTTTACTTCTTTCTCTTTCTCTATTTCTTTGGGGATGGGTGACGAGAAGAAGGAACAGAGAGAGAGGGTTTGATGGGTAAGGGATGGAGGGCGATGAGGGGCCTACCACTGTTGCGTTGTATGCGCACTTTAATACGATTATCTGATCGCGAACGGACATTCAGATTATTTATATTACACGCTTGTACTTGCGACCGCAGGAAGATTTAAAGCCATTTTAAACGATTGTAAAATGCGTTACATACGGCGTACGGCGAACGATTCTCCTTAGCTTTGTTGAATATTGGAAGCGATGTTGTGCATTGTAAGCGATACGATACGTAGTGAGTTTAAATCTTGATTTATTGCTGGTTTTGCTAACACTGACTATCTTTAACTTGTACCGCGCAATTTTGTTTGATTCTTTAACTTTCTAGATTTCATGAAATTAGAATGAAGAAATCAATTAAATTTTTGAACGTGAAAAAATTTCTTGTACAATGTAACATTTGTTATGTAACGCATCTGAGCGTGACGCACAAAGGCATTATTTCGATCAGCTGCTTGGGAATCTAGGAGGATTTCCTCTCGGAGCGAACAAAGCGTTTACGATCTCGTAGCTTCGGTACCGGTCTATCTTACCGAAGGGAATTCGCATCGGATTGTATTCCGCATATACACCGATTGAAATCAATATTTCTCGCAAGGTCGGGCCACAACAAAACGAGCGGAACAATGCATCACGCGGCATATTCTGAGGTATCAGAATAGCAGGTAAAACTGCTCGCGATTTAATGTACTTTGCGATTCTGTGCACGCATGTATATTGTTGCTCCTTTCTTCTGCTCTTCCTCCAAATAAAGAACACGGAAATCCTTTTCAAAATTCAAAATCATGTATGAGAACTGTATGAAATATGTGTATCTCAGTTCACAATTAAAAATGCCAAATCCAATAGACATCATCATTTCTCTATAAATAAATCATAATCATAAATAAGACATAATAATCTCCTTCATAAATCAATTCGGCGAGTGAAAAGATTACAAAGTAGGGATGGTGTAATGTTAAAGGTTAGCAAAGAGAGAGAAGACTATAGCGAAGAGTAAATGTAGCCAAGAATTGCAATTATATCGAAATCACGGAAAGAATGATTTTGCTGAATATCTAAAAATTTAGTTAGTTACAAATCTGAAAATAATTTTGTTGGGCCATCGAAATAATTTTGTAGGAATCTCAAGCATGATGAGCAATGCGACAAAAAAGCTTTGACGTTTTAGTAATCAGTTTCAGCGCTCTACAATATTTGTATGGTCCACCAAAATTATTTTCAGATCTATATTTACTAGTTAATTTTTTTAGATATTTCAGTAAAAATCTTCCTTATACTATCACGTGAAGAAATTAGCTCTGAAGTGAATCCTAAATCTACTGTAAGATCAACATCAATATTGCTTGACAGTAATTCATTAGGATGACTATTTGGGTGGATCTAGAGGATCTTTAGTTTCCATTTTCTTTCCGTGCTGATTTTCTCTCTTGTCAAAAGAAGAAAGAAGTGGAAATGTGTTAGGATTCATAATTCTCTTTGCTGCTCAAGAGGAGGTTCTGTACAACAAATTTGAGCCAACAAATTTCCCTTCTTTTGAGCACTAGTCCTTTCGTTTTCGTTCTTCTTTCCGAGAAGCGGCGACGCGCTCAGTACGTTTGCTGCACGAGCCACGAAGAACTCATCGCCGCTTCGAGGTAGCAACAGTGTTGGCGGGAAAGTTATTCGACCGCTTGCCACTAAATCATTCTTCGTGGACTCTTGCTTTATTATCCTCTGTCCTGCCTCCACTTATGTTGGGCCCCATAACGCTCTGGTTCGTTGACTCTTTCTTTCCATTTCTCTCTTTCTTGTCGCTTTCCACACCTTCTCTGGTCTCTTCCTTTCATAGTCCTTCTGTTAATACGTCGAATAGATTATTCGTCTCCTGGAAAAATCACGATGGACGCGCGCACTCGCGCCAGGGGATGTTGTTGCAAATTAGGGTTCTATTATGGTAATTCTCACACGTGCATTCTCAGGACAGCGGATTTAAATCGACTAAAAGGTGCTTTAAGGATATTAATAACGTCAGTTTATTAACGTATGGTGCATATTATGGGACGAGTCGTAATATTTTATGGTACTCACATATATATTCCCTATCGCCATATTTCCCCCACGCTATCGACCATAAATACGATAAAATACACGTGTTATGCACCGACTAATGTAACGCACGACGTGTATATATTTTAATGTAACATAATGCATTCGCGCTATAATTTCGTTGCTACTCATTATACCCGTTCGTCAGATTGGGCGGAATAATGACAAATGCCGACGAATATACGCGCCGATTTATCGGCTTTCAGAAGCCTTACTCTAGTCTGCCCTATGCGATTCGTTGGCGATCCGCCTACGTAGAAAGGAATATTTTCTCCACGCGAATCGCCTTGACCTTCTTAATTGTAGCTTAAGATTGCACTCTTGTTCTTTCGACGCGCCCTCCCTACAATTCTCACGATTCTCGTACATTGTTTCCAAGTGGAATATTATGGCAGATAGCAAATTTAATTTCTTCCCGCATGTTCTTGCCTTACCGAACCGTCATCAGACTTACAATTAATTTAAAAAAAAAAAATGCGGAGAGAAAGATTTTAACTCCGTAAGTAAAGGATGCGTTCGCTATATTTGTAAAGTTAGCACGATGTTTTATGTATTAATTTTTAAAAATCGATAGTTCCAATATTATTTTTCATACTCCTAAAGTTTTTTCGCGTCGCAAGCTCCAACATGCTCCTACCACAGCTCCTACTCACTCTATCAAGCGCATTGGAATGAATAAGAGCTATGATAGGAGCATATTATAACATGTTGAAGCATGCGACGCGAACAAACCTCTCCTATAAATAAAAAAAAAAGCATTTTTAATACCAAAAAGATCAAAAATTTTTTAATGTGCTTACTTCATATTCTAGCTGTTATTTTGTAAAAATTAGTAAAACGCCGTATAAACGTGAGGTAAACACGAACAATGATTCGCATTAACCATCCTCGTTATAGTTTCACAAGATCCGACTGTCTTTATTGCGACAAATAGACTGCGCGTGGTAACGAAGTAATCGATCATTGGTTCGCGATTGCGAGCCTGTGATTCCACGTTCCTGTTTAACATGGGCGGAACGGTTCCCTCCCGAGAACTCAGATCATGACTAGATGGCCAGCGCAATACTTCAGATGCGCGAGAAGAAACTTTAAACTGTCATTAAGGCAACTCTGTCTGGGTTAAGGGGTTCATTACCGATCGAGATTCGCGTCTCGGTTTCTTCTACGTCGTGTGCCCGACAACTGGCCCACGAGACGACTACCACTATGCTCCGCAAATTATGTCTGGTGCCAGTATGAATTTACAAGTTACTTTTCTCTTTATCTCCCCGTCGACTTAATCCACGTACGACCGATTGCCGTAGCAGCAATTACCTGAGCGACTCGATCGATCGTAATCTATTGGAATTATGATACTCTAAAAATTAGAAATCGCTCACCTTGTGTCCAAGATAACTTGCGTTACGTGTTGTACTTGAGACGCATGATAAATCATCAAGCAGTATATCACAACGTTCGAAGGAAAGTTTCATTTAAATTATAATTCGAAAAAGAAGTTTTATTATTGGAGCATTTATGTTGAGATGAGAATTTATTCAATGCGAATGTATCTATCATACACCAAATCGAACACCAAAGAATTTAATGTTTGATGCATAAAATGGAGAAAAAGAATTATATAAAAAAATGAATATGTGAAAAAATGAATATGTGAATGTATAATTCAAGCCTTGTCATTTTTTTCTCATGCTGTTTTTCTCACAAAAACCAGGAGAGATGAAGATTTTTTAAATAAAAGACAGTCTGACTTATTCTCCGAGAGAACAATCTGCCAACGATGCGTTTGCGAGGCGGGGAAAAAATGGGGAGGCATTTTCGTTAACGACCGTACGGGAATCTCGTAACTTGTATTACATCGTGGGGTGGGATAGGTGGCGATGAATCGTCGCATAAATCACACACGCTGGAAGCACAGAGGCGTCCATCACCGCCCCCACGTCTGTCTGTCCATCCGTTCGTCCGTTCGTCCGTCTGTCCGTCCGTTCGTTCGTCGCGGTAACGTCTTCGGGTCCTCCTCCGAGAGGGCAGGGAAAAGAAGGCTCGCTCGCAAATTAGTTACTGGGCCCAGATTACGAATGGACCACCTCCCTGGCGATCCGCGAGTATCCCGTTTCAGGAACGTCGGGCGAAATTAAACAAAGTGCTTCGCCCGGGTAGATTCCGCCTTCGGGGAGGCGCGACGACGTTGTGCCCTTCGTCATCCGCGTGTCGTTTTGTTGGCGCGAAAAAAAGATTCGCGGAACGAACAAATGGGATCGATAAATTTCAACGGGGAGCCATTAATCGCGGAAACGATCTTCAAAGAAGACTACAAACGAGCTTGACGCTTTCTCGTCATACACTCGATTTCGTTTTTTTTTTCTCCCTATCAGATGATTATTCGTTAATATTAAATTGTATTATTTGGTTTTCTGAAAACTTTTATCTTTTTAACGATTTTACGAAACTTTTGATTATTTCTCATTATTATTATATTTGTCAATCAAAATATGTCTATATCTTTATTGCCAGAATGAAGAATGAAGGGAGTAAAAGATTGCGAGCGAAGTAATAAGTCTATTAAACTTTTAAAACCAAGTTGTATTACAGATACACGGTACAGACATTCGTATGAAAATGTACATGTGAGTCTCGATTCACATATGTCGAATTCTCTGTTTTATTTCGGTGTTAATCTTGATTTATCTTTGTTGCAGGTGCAAGCCACCGATCCCGATTGCGGTGTAAACGCAATGGTCAATTATACTCTGGCTGGCGGTCGAGTGGAGAACGAACAGCTCCTGGTGCGCAGTGATACGGGAGATATTTGTATCCGGTCGCCGCTAGACAGAGAAACAGTACCTTATCTGGAGCTGCCTGTCATTGCCACTGATAGAGGTTTGTGTTATTTTCTTTCTAGAATCCGATTATTAAATCATATATCTTAAAAAAGGACTTGCATGTGATTTTAATAAATAAATAGCCACAACTGCTTAATGTCGAACTAAGAAATCAGTATTTGCAGATGTTTCTTTAAAGAAAATATTTTGATCTATCAACTGTCTTAGATAGGATCATTAATTTTTAAATGATTTAAAGATATGTAAGTTGACAGGTGGTATGCTCAGAAAGAATTTTAATTTTATAATTATACTTTCTATTAACATATGTAGTAATTAATTTACATTACTTATATTAGAGATAGAGGAATGTAAAAGTAATGAATTTTGAGCATTCTTTTTATTTTCTTTTCCCAGAACAAGATTTTAAAGAAAACTATACTTAAAATTTTGTGCTTACTCCTATTTAATGATTAATATTATTTGATTTGATTACCTTTTTTTTTCATTTATATAACTTAAATAACGTTAATGATTTATTTTTAGAGTTGATAGCTCAAAATATTTTTCTTAAAGGAACAAAATATCTGCAGATACCGATCTCTTTGTTTGACATTATGTAATCGCAATCGTGAAGTTTTACCTTCGGAACTTGTATCTAAACGCTTAACAACCTTAGCCATTGTAATTCGAGACGATCACAACCGTTGCGATAATTCGGCTCGATCGCGAAAGATCTCTCACGCCATCGAGATCTCTCGTTCTGACGACGTAGGGACAATACCTGGCTCCGTTATTCGCGCGCAAGCCTTGTGTATGCGCACGAGCGTTGATAAGGGTAGAGACAAGTAGAAACAAGTGGAAACGGCAACATATGGAGACACACGCGCAGAAACTCGCGGCTCAGAAAACGGGAAGAGAAACAAAGCGGCGACGTGGTGCGAAGAGGAGAAAACCAACCGGCTATCGGCCCGTCGAGATCTAGTAGCTCTGTAATAGGGTATATGATTTATGTCGACAGTAGGCTCCCTGGCCATTTTCAACGCGGCGGCTCGCGGTCGCCTTATGGGAAAGGACAACGACTGAAGGTCCATTGATCCATCGTAAGGCTACCGTGCGACCAACGGCTATTGCATTTACCAATCTGGCGACTCTAAGGAGAAGAGGGCGAGAAGATGGTGGAATAGCATCCAAGAAGGAAAATGTTAACCGGTGGTTAAGAAATGAAAAAAATCGAATATGCCATTGCTATTGTCGGCGTTATGCCGTTTTGCAAACAGGAATGAATACATTCTTGCGTAATTGTCGCTCGTTATCGATATACGATTGTTTACCGTGCAACAGTAGCATGGCGACACTATCCGACGGACAATAGAATCGGCCGGATATGACGATATACAGGAGCGACTGTGAATACCATCGCTGTAGATCGCATTACTGATGAGCACCAGCATGATGTGATTTATACCATCTGCTGACGAATGATGCAAACACAATGCGATGATTATCTCAGTAAGAAACCGAAAAACAGAAGGAAACGATATTAAACAAAGTACCATTTAAGATTATAATGTGAATACAACTATTAGAAAATAAAGGTCTTAAACGATCAAACTGGATCTATAGCTTCAATAATTCAGTGTAAATCATAATCAATCCTACAAACTGCGCGCAGAATTTAATTTTCAATCTTGAACTCCTGCATAGTAAAAAAATATTTTGTTTATGTTAGAAATAGTTCACTCAAGTTCTTGTTAAAATTTTTTTATAAATTGTATATCGAATTTCTAGTATATTTGAATGTTAATTTAACATGATTTTATTTGAATATTCTGTTGAATTGATATCCGACATTTCTTTGAGTTAAAACACAATTTCTAACAAATAATATAAAAATGAATAAAATGTATTAATTTAACAAATATTAATTTTAATGAAGAAATATAGGATTACTTACAGATTATATCAGTCTTATATTTTTTAAATTATTATTTGTTAAATTTTTACATAATATTTATGTTATTTTCTAATACATTCATGTTAAATTCACAAAGACTTGAGTGGACCATTTGAGAATGTGAAATGTGTTAAATTTAACACAAATTTTCCAACTGTATAACAGAACTAAAGTATATCAGGAAATTAAAGGAAGGAAGAAAACATTTCTATAGACTATTCCGCCGCAGAACGGAAGTGACAGTTCGTGTGATAATAAATAAATCTCATCTCCCCACGAAGTGTATGTGTACAATCGTGCGCACTTGGGTATATTACATCTCAGCCAAAGACTCCGGCGCGGAAATGATTACAAATACCTTCCGGCAATTCGCACGTCCTCACGCGCTTCCTCATGCCGCCGCGCAGCCTGAGACTCATTAATCCTCCTCATCGCTTCTTATTTTTATCCCGGCGATTAATTCTTATTGCCCGCCAGTAATTCGCGCGGAGAAAATCATTTTGGTACAACGGCAGTAAAGCGAATCGCGAGCCATCGTGACCACGCGGGCCAGGTGCACATGATTTATACCACCTGTTGACGGTCGTTCTGATGACGACGATGACGACGATGACGACGACGACGATGACGATGACAACGAGAAGTCTTCTACGTTGCGGTAGTTTCGCTGCTGCTAGGAGGTGCAAAGAAGTGCCGTATATCGTCGTCGATGTTTATCGGCGGGAAACGCGAACGATAACTAAACCATAGAGGTTTTATCGCGCTAATAGCGGTGGCTAACGCCGTGCGCGTTCACGGCGATAATTATTACCTGCGCGCTCAGCATCGAGGCGGAGATCTGTGAAAGGCATCTTGCTTGTATACGGATTTTCTCGTGTGAGTTATTTTGCTCGACTGCAAAAGCGGATGCGGGATCAATCCTAGACTCAAGATCTTTCAAGATCTGCTGGATAATCACTTGGATGAATAATAAATTTAGAACTATATTCTGCTAATTGTTGTTGTCAGCTAGATTAAAAGATTAATAGATAAAAATTTTCCATTTTCTTGCGATTTAAATCCGAGAACGAGTGAGTACTATTTCAGTCGATTTAATCTTGTTGCTATAAAATTATAGAGGAAATAATATTGTAAATATATAATCATAATCGTGTTTTAAAAATGTTCTCTCAACGCATTTGCTATGCGTTGTGATTATAGCGATATCATCCGGCACGTACATCCGAACTGGATTTTCTATCAGCACACGGCCTTTGAAGCTGTGGAATCTCCACTCGGCATCGATATGCGAGCGATATCTTACAAATGTAATTTCCACGTTAATCTCTCAGCGAAGTCTTTCGTATAGTTTTTCTGTTGTGATGAGAATATTCCTCCATCCAATCGATCTTATCGCTCATTTGCGATTCATATTATCGTGTTGGAAAAGTATCCAAGCCTTTTCCTTCTCAGATTATTAATATTCTTATAAAAATATTTTATGCTTATTAGCATAAAAATTATCAAATTACTTATCAATTTAATAGTTTCTTTCCATTTACATAAAAACTTAGATAATTCTTATTTATGACGTCATAACTTAGTTAGTGAATATGCGTTCTTTTTCATTCTGATAAGTGAGATTCAACTTAGTTTTTGCCTACAATCTACACAACTAAGTCTTGTTAACTCATTAAAAGTGAGATTATAAATCTGTATCGTTACGCGGTAATTTTGTCATCAAAGCAAGTACATGGAGAGAATTTTCTTTTAAAATTTTAAAATTACTCTAAAAATATGGTAATTGTGTACAATACAATATTTTAAAGATTTTTATCATGCACTTCAAAAATTGATCAAACTTATTTTATACTTTATAGTAATTTTATTAATGAGAGAGATTTACATTATTAAAATTCTTTGAAATATAATGTTGTCCCACGGCATATTTTCAAGGTAAATTCTAAGAAAAAATTCTCTCCGTGTAGTGATGTTATTAAAAAATACATAACATAAACTTAGAATCACTTGTGTGAAAATGGAAAGCAACTAAGTGAAAGATAAGTGATATTATTACTTTGATTCTGTTCAATTTATTGTACGTTTCAAGAAAAAGGTTTCAACTCATGGTTTGCAGAATCAGATATAAATTTGTACAGAAATATTTAAGTTAAGATCCAATATCTTTGAATATAGAATTAGAGCTTTTCCTTTTTTCGAAATCTCGATAACGCAGTATATAGATATGGTAAAGGAACGTACGTTTCGGAGCTACGCTGGGAGGTGACTTTATTGGCACCGGCGTCATAAATCTTCGGAGGGTTTAACTTCCACCGACTGTCATTGTCCGCGCCGTTCTTGCGCTTATTTATTTCACCCTTTCGACTCCCGCCGTGTTACTGTGCATAATCTTGGATATGTCACTGGTGCGACCTTTCAGTTCGCACTTTGTAGCATATCCCGGAATTAGTGTGCGCGTGCGTTTGCTCACGGTATATTAATGGTACCTCGTCAACCGTAAGGATGTACTTTCGTAAGAGCGAAAGAAACGCATTACGGTTTTACGCGAAGGTATATCTACCACATGATGCATACGATTTAAGGGAAAATCATTTCTCAACCTCTTTTATCAAGATTGTTCTTATATGAAAAAAGAAATTGGGGATACTAAAAAAAAAAAATGATTCTAATTAAACCTGCGGGATGCTAATATTTACGGTTGCGTTTCCGTAATGCGTGGAACTCATTTCCTCGCGTGGCGTAATTTCGCAGTATAAGGTTGAGCACCGCCGCACCTACCGGCCGCATAAATCTCTCGGAGGCCCTTCGTATCCCCCGCTGCATGAATCCCGAAAAGAACTCATCCCGGCGATCGACCGCGTGAAATTAAAAGGGCCGGACTGCAGCGGGCACGAAAATATCAGGCAACGTGCATTAAAATGCCGTTGAACTACCCCAGGAAGTCTGTATCCGTTCGTACCTGGGTGCATTCTCTGTCTTCCGTATCGAACGCGAGAGCGCGTAATCAATTTTTTTACCTCCTAAAGAAAGAAGAAGAAAGGGAAAAAATGCTATAAAGTGCGTCATTTGATCTGTGGGAAACGTTCGTGCCTGACAATTAAGAATTGTCGTTGGGAACTTTTTCGATAAGCTTCATGAATGGACTGTATCCACAATAGACTGAAGATTAATTCTTTTCGATGCCTCGATGTTTCATAAGTCGATCAGAAATTTAAAGAGGTATCTATTATATCTGTATGAAAGGTTTATTTATAATATTATATTTTTTTTTTTATAATATTTTTAATATTATTTTTATTAAAAAACACATTTTTATAATTTATTTACGTTATTATTTTTATTGTTGTACACCAAAATTTGAAAAATAACAATAACAAAAATCTAATTTTTGTATAAAAACTTTAAGCATTCAAAATGACTTAGCAAAGTTGCATTGATTCACTAATTAATTACAAAACATTTAAACAAATAAATATTTTGTTTATTTATTTACAACTAATTTTTGCATTGCAACGTAACTTGATATAAGTCTCTATAAAAAATTGTAGTTTTTATTGTTATTTTATAATATAGTTTCATGTATTTCTATTAGAGCATAAAAAAATATTACTTTTTATTAAAATACTTTTGATCAGATGGTAAATCGTTGCTAAATTTTTTATATTACTTTTGCGATCTAGAATAATAATCTCTAATTTTTTATTATTTGGAAATATCTCACCTCTTTAATCGATAAATATATAAAGGGATTTAAAAGGGATTGAAACATTTACTTCGATGTTTACTCTCTAAATCTGATGTGGATAATCACTAATTACTCAGTGGCACTGATAATCAGTTCAACTAAAAAAGGAGAATATTTGAGCATTAATAACTAAAATACTGATATTTGCATGTTAATTTCAATCTTTCAATACCATATTCATTAAATTTAAACACTAAAACAAGGTTAGTTAAATCACATGATAAAAATTAGTTAGGTTAGAGATCTCATATTAATTCACTGATTACCAATAGCATACTTGGCACTGATATCAGTGATCAGAGATTTAGAGAGTATTTATCTAAATAATATATGCGGGTAATTCACGTACAATTAACCTGTGTCGGTTTGTAATTGACATCCCGTAATTGACCCTTTATTTACGATTAATTTTGTCAAATTTCAAATTCTTTATTTTGATCAGAAGCTTCGTTCTTCTATGTATCGGAGAAGAAGTTGTGGTGGCGTCACAGATCCGGGAGATCGGGGGACCGGCTCTTGACGCATGACTCCAATGACACTCGCACCTATAAATCTCCTCGCGCTCGGAGAGAGCTCCGCTCGGCCGAGTCCATACATTATTGTGAGTTACGGTTGTAAACCGTTTAAACATCGGATTACCCGTTTTACATACTGTCTTTGATATTAACACTTGCGTCGCACATCGCCTAAATCCGAAGCGATCAGGAGCTCGCAATATCCCGTCGTGCCTGATTTCTCATTGCTCGCCAGCATTGCGCTATCATGGAAAATGCGTATAAGGAGATAGAATTTGTAGATAATCTCCGATTTGAAATGGGAGACGATATAGTTTAGCGATATTATAATTGCGGAGAGCTGATAAAGTGTAACTTTCGCAAGCTTAATGCTTGAATTTTGCATCATGGGACAACTAAATATGAAAGTTTATCACGTTTATCATTATCCATGGAAAGCTATGTGCAAGATGCGGAAATACGAGAATAACGTCGTAATCGCTTCTCCTGCAATGGAATAGTCATTATCGCGTGTAGCTTATATTTTCTAAAATTTTTGAAGTGAAATATAATAATTCTAAAGAGTAATGAAGAGTGACAATTGAGCCAGTATTGAGAAAGTGTGGCTCAATTGTCAATTTTTAAGAGTGAAATTTCACTTTTCAGAGTTAGATTCTACTCCAAAGATTTTAGAGAGTAGGTCAGTCGATGTCTCAGGAGCAATTATTCCACAGTGGCCACAAGACTCTAAAAGAGCGCAGTCATTTGGGGGACTCTGTAAGCTTCTCACGTTTGAAATATTATTACGAGCGGCGCATTACCCTCGCGCGCGGGGGTTAAAAGGAGCTCACGTCGACGCACACGTACTCACGTGCGTCCGAATAAAACGAAGAGAGAGGGATGGGATACTGACCGAGGGAAAGGATGTTGAAGGAAGAACGGAAAGAGAGAACGAGATGAAAACACGATGAACGGAGAGAGAGCGAGAGAATCTCCAGCGGCTGATTGGATCCGAGAAAAGGCCACGAGAACGGGACGCTCGTGATTTATGCCGACCGGCTTCGGGCGCGCCGTAGATTCGTTCTCTACGCCGGCTAATACCCCGACATTATTTGGCTCGATAAGAGGATTTCGGCCGGGAATGAAATAAACATAATGCGCTCTCGGCCACGTACCTCTCGCTTCTGCGCATACATCGTGGACCACTCGCGATCACTAGCAAGTATCCAAATTCAACGCTGCTCAACCGCTTGATTCCGATAATTAATTGCAGAGTTTAAATCAAATCCGTAGTGAAAAATCGTTGATGACAGTTGAACATTCAACATTGTTCTTTTTCGTTATCCTAACTTTTACGAAAAGAAATTCACTATTAATTATTATAAAAGATTAGACCTCCAATTCTTAAGTTAAATAACATTTTGTTATTTTTAACTCTCGAGTGTCAATTATTTTAATTCTCTCTCTCAAAACATGTAATTGAAGAAACTACATCTAATCAACTAACTTCTGCTTTCTAAATCTGAATCAATGGATAATCACATCAGTGCTAAATATGTCACTGGTAATCAGTGAATGAAATGTAAGATGATCCCTAGCTGATTTTTATTATGTGATCTAACTAATCTTGTTTTAATGCATAAATTCAATGAATATAGTATTGGAAAATTGAAATTAACATGCAAATATCAGTATTTTAATTATATAATGCTTAAACATTCTTCCTTTTTTAGTTGAACTTCATTGATTATTATCAGTGCCAAGTATGTCACTAGGTAATGACTATCCACTGATTTAAAGAGTGTGATTAAATTATTTATCTTCAATGTAAACAGCGTTTATATCAACATAATTATTCATAAATAATAAACTAAATTTGAGTCAAATTGATACATTTTTTGAATTGTTTATCTCCATTGTTTTAGTTAAATTTATCATTAAAAATAAGTCAAATTGGGTATAATTTAATATTATGAATTTTAATATATTATGAACAGTGCTTTCCGTAACTATTAATTTTATTAATTTTATATCCATAAGACATATATCTAATAATTGAATTCTGTTCGCAGGAGGATTAAGCACGATAGCGATTGTGGGCATTCAGGTAACAGACGTGAACGACAATCGGCCGATTTTCAAGCCACAACGATATAACGTAACCCTGCGCAACGACGATGTGACACGTAGTTCGATTTTGAAGCTGGTGGCGACCGATCTCGATATCTCCGTCTTCGGTCATGTCACCTATCGCATCAACAATGGCAATGAAGACGAAATCTTTCAAATCGATCGTAACACCGGCGAGCTGCACGTGGCGAGGCCGGGTCTACTTTCGCGATTGTCATTGCATCACATCAATGTGACGGCGACTGATGCAGCCGGCTTGAAGAGTATCATCGACGCCGAGGTCAAGGTTACCGTCTCCACCGCGGAGCATAGAATCGCCACGTGTGAGAAACCACGTTACACCGTCTCAGTCAAGGAAAATATTCCGCAGAATTCCGTCGTCAGCGGCGTGAACAGCACCACGACAGCGTCATCCTCGTCAACTGGTAAGTTGATTCGCTTTTATGCCAAACTTTTTCATTGGTCGACCGTTGTGCTTATAATGCATTATCATGTTACGTCACGTGTCGAGCACGTGTCCAGAATACTGCGACCGACGATGAATAATGAAGGTTTCTCCACGCAAATTTTACATTTATAAATACAGCGATTTATTTATATGTCGACATTATTTTGATAATTTTCACATATATTACATGAAAAGAACGATTACTGAAGTATCTAAAAAAAAATAATTTTATTCGATCATAAAATAATTATATGGGAAACTCAGACATGACGAAAACAGCAATGCTGTAAAAAATTTTTTGATATTCCAATCAATTTGAGTGTCCCATGTAATTATTTTATAATCCAACAAAATTATTTTTAGATCGCATCTAGCTAAATTTGTAGACACTTTAGCAAAATCGTGTTCTTTCCCTATATACGTTGTACGTATTTTTATTGTCTTTCACTTGCATTGTATTTACATTGCTTGCACTTGGAAAACTCAAAAGTTATGTTCGCCTAGCGTCATGATATCGAGTCATTTGCGTAAGGGTACTTGCATACCGGAGTTAATCTGGCGGGTCTTCTAAAACGGAGGTACAATCCTCGACCAGCGAATGCCTCGGAAACGTATTCCACGCGCGGCGTTATCGCGTTAGCATAGTCGTGTCACGAGTAAAACGCCGAGGACTCCACGAACGCCTACGTGTGCACGTGGACGTATGCTCAGGCACGATGCGCAACTCTAAAAGCCAAAGCATATCACGCGAATGAAGATACTCTCTGTCTTCCCTTCTCTTTATTTAGAAAAGAGAATCTACCAAAGCGGTAGCGTTACAACAAATGCCCTGATATATTTTCGCATGCTATTTAAAGGAATCTTAAATCTCTCTATTTAAAGGAAAGCACTAAAGATATGGCAATATAAGTAAAAAAAATTCCGTGAGATGAAATCTTCTATTAAGTCTTCCTGATTTCCGATCTATTATAAAATTATGATGATCATACATTCTTTATTGTAAAGCACAGTCCTTTATTTCAGGTAGCTTTTTAAATTTATTTATTTTTTAAAAACTTTCTAATTTTCTCTTTTATTTTAACAATTTTTTTTTTAATTGGCATTCTATGTCTAATGTACTGAGCGAATTTTTATTTTTTACGGAAATAATCAACAAATTTAGTTTTATGCAATATTATGCAGCCCAAACTGAACAAAGCTTCAATAATATCAAATTAATTGTGATTAATTGAAAAGTGACTTTTAATAGTCAAATTTACTATTTGACGTCATTTTGACTGGTATCATGACTGTGTTTTACTTGGGAGTCAAGTATATTAGCAAGAAATTAATACGCGGATTTCTTTCACAAATAAGTTTGGAAATATTTAGAAATAAAGTCCTAAAATTTTCAGGTTTATTTTCTCTAAGAAAATATGGTCATCGTATAATTATGGTAGATCGTAATATCACTGCAAGATGAAATCTAATGAATTTAGAAGGATAGGAGAAAAAGGTTCCGTGTTCGAGCAAAACAGGTGACCGTCGAAAGAAGAAGAGAAATGGGATTCGCGCAGCAGGAGGAGGCTGAGATCGTAGACGACGATGAGGTGGAGGAGATAGAGGTGAAGGAGGATTGAGCATCGGTAAGGTCGCGGACGGGTGGGTGGATTGCTCTGTGCCGATACACCGAGACGTGGGATGGAGAGAAAGGCAGCTGATCGAGGGGGGAGGCAAAGAGAAAGAGAGAGAGAAGAAGTACGTATCCGTGTTTCCACACTGGTGGTACATCCGATGCAAGATACGGCGCGTCACGACCTGCGCTCGCCGCGCCGTATACGCCGATGCGCCGTGTAAACTGTCCCGCACGGTATCGAACAGCACGGCACGGTACGTTATACGCCCGAGAATGCCGAATAGTTTACACGATGGTGCCTTACCGGTGGTCGTATTGTTTGCCTCGGCGTGGCCCGTATATGCAGTCTGTTGCATATCAATGCGCGAGGCTGAGCGACGACGTAAATCTCTCTCTCTCTCTCTCTCTCTCTGTCTCTCTTCCTTTTCTTTTTTTTTGTTTTCTCATCTTCTCTTAACATCATCATTCTTTCTCTTTGGAGGAGCTCCTTGTTCATGGTCTCACTTATTTCCATCATGTATCTATCACTATGATTTGAAACAAGGAAAGGAGAGAGTCTATGAATGTATAAGCCATGCTATCTAAGGTCAAAAACATTCTGATTCTGTGCGATTTTAGCCTAATCTATAATGTACTCTTTCAATTCTTTAAATCTGAATTAGTAGATAATCATTAATTACCAAGTGGCATACTTTGCATTGATAATTCAGTGAAGTTCAACTAAAAAAAGAAAAATGTTTGAATATTATACAACTAAAATATTGAATTTGCATGTTTAATTTCAATCTTCCAATATCATATTCATTAAATTTAAGTATTAAAACAAGGTTAGTTAGATCACACCATAAAGATTAGTTAGAGGTCTCACATTCTGATTCTGATTTGAGTGGCATACTTGGTACTGATATCAGTGATTATTCATTGATTCAAATTTAGAGAAAATGTACGCTTCCTGTTTCTTTGTTCTTGATATAAAAGTTGATGAACTCGAAAGAAATGAAAAATATATATAAATGACAAGAAACACGGTCGTCGATAAAACAATTGCAAAAAGCAAAAAAGATAAAAGATAAAAAACAAGAAGTAAACAGGAAGTAAAAAATTGTAGACAAGAAGTAAACATTGTAGATTAAGCTTTATATTCGTGACAAATTTCTCGTCTTGGCAATCTTCTTCTTCATAAGTCTTTTTTGTAGAAATTTGCGTTTAATCGCAATCGAAAGATTTCTGTCAGATTCTTCATATTTTTGAGAAAAATGCTTACTTTTCAAAATATTTATTAAGGGATCTGAGACTTTTTATACACCCTGTGTGTGTGTATATATATATATATATATATACATA
>NW_017259196.1:1724666-1740088 GCF_001594045.1 Atta colombica
AAATATTTTTTTATATTTGAAAAATTCAAATCACAATATTTTTATAATAAATTAGATAAATAAAATATATAAGAATCAATTGCGAATCTTGCGTAAAATATTTTATATTTCAATCGTTGATTATATAAAAATTAATAATGTTCTACATGTTTCGACTACATAATTGAGTTCTCTTCAGAAATAAAAACTTCTTACAAAATTACTATTATAATATTTTTACAAAATTCTTTCATAATTAATTTTATCTGAATATGTAAAATAATAAATATATAACTAAATATATCATAAATTAAATATAATATTACGTAAAAAAAATATCAAATAATCAATTTTATCAAAAAAAAAAATCTAAAAACCTCAATAAAACCCTCATAAAATCCAGTGGATTGAGTTTTTTTTTTAAAATCCGGATTTTTTCCAATCATGAGACGTGACGTAATAGAATTATAACGCATTTTCCAATTCATAATTATCTTTCTTTATTTCTGTAATCTTAATTTTGAGAAATGCAGCAACTTTCAGCAGAACATTCTTATATAATATTTCCATTCCGCGCAATGTCAATTGAAAAATCTGCAGACTTTTTAAGACTTGAGTATAAAATGTAAAACATACAATGAAACGCATATTCGAGATACCTTATTCAAGATACACGATACGAAACAACGAGCGTTTCAGATTCAAAGTTGTTCTTCCGGCATCGGCGCGATCGGCTGGTCGATCGGCCGACTTCAGAACTCGACTTCCAATCGGCCACGCGTCCAGCCGCCGTAGAACCAGTTCGCGCAGAAGAACGCGGCCTGACACTCAGGCCCGCAATATTTGACACACGGCAGCCAATCAGATTATCAGATTAAAATTGAACGGGCCGACGATCATCGGCACAGGTGCGGTTCGTTTCGGGCTGTACCCAGGAGAGAAAGAGGAATCTCGCGGGCACACATTGACATGCACCGACGATCTGTGCTACCATTTTGCAGCACCTGTTCCACTAATCCGACCCGGATCCAGACGAAGCAAAACGAAGTGGCAATCTCCGTTTTGAGTTTAGATTTTGATTAGATCAATTCTGTTGGCCGATCGGTTTCTACCGATATAGCAAACAAAGCGATAGTAAAATTTTTGTATTATAAAGTGTATTATAAAGCTTTAGTAATTAGGATTAAATATTATTGTTGCGCTCTGATATCAACTATAAATCATATTCGAACTTAATCGACAGATTGATTAATATAAACCTTTTTACGAAAGATTTTCATATATAAGATTTTCATATATATACTTGAAAGAATTATCTGGATCGAATTTTTACTGCTCACATGAAAAGAATGATTTCAATCAAGTATCTAAAAACGTAGCTATAGATACAAATCTAAAACTAATTTCATTTAGTCTATCAAAATAATCACATAAGACGTTCTAGCTGATTATTAGAATATTAAAACTTAGTTCCATACAAAATTATTTTCAAATATATATTATTAGCTAAATTTATAGATTCTTTTAGAAAAATTATTCTTCGTGTGCAGCCGCAGTTTTCAACTCACGAATGGACTATTAAATGAATTAACCTTCCAATAACCAGTTTATTTCATTCGGCACGACGTAATATTTGCCCAATCAGATTAGCAGATCGAGTCGAAAATTGACATAAAACGAGTATCCAGAGACAGAGACCGGCTACCAGTTTACGATCACCTGTTTCTGATAAAGCAGATTTCGCATAAACGTTCCTAGCAAATTGTGAAAAAATGCAATCATTAAAAGAGTGACGACTGACAAAAGAGCGATCCTTTCATCGATGAAACTGTTAAAACCGACATAGACGAACTCCTTATTAGGAAGTAGTCGTTCATTTCGCGGCCAGCTGTTCCGATCCTTCCATAAAACTTGGCGACAAAATGAGGAACGCGCTTCATTTTACGATCAAGTTTATGGCACCTGGGGGACGAAGAGGAGAATCAACGCGCCATGATCGCGTCGAGTAGAGAAGACCGGTCTTATCTTATCCATGGAATGGTGGCCGCTCCCAGCCTTATGCTAAGATTCTTTACTAAGAAGAGAGAAGGATGTCTAGAAATCGTGATGACGCGGATTTGAAGGTTGCAAAAGGTGCAAATGGACTTGAGATACGAAATTGATGACGTTGGATGAAATTAACGATTGCTGGTAACGTTTTATGTACTAGCTTGACTTCGTTTCGCTAGAAACCTTTCTGTATGTACCTGTGGTACATACAGAAGGTGCGACACGAACGGTGATTGACACGTAGGTCACCGGTAGAAAGTACGGGACTAGTGACATTGAGGCGGGTCATGTTGAGAAATCGGTACGCGACGAACCAGTCAATCGAGATGTATACACCGAGATGGTTTACTCTCTCGCTAGATTCCCGCGAAAGCTCGGCGCGGACAACACGAAACAAGATGGCTGTTGCTGAACACCAGTTTTGCAACACGCGGAAGAGGCGATAACGACGGTAACAAGCGTCTTCGTTAGAAGGCCAAGGCGCAATCGGCAATCGCTCATCAGAAAATCGCGCCGTTCTCCATCTCTCTTGCGAATTTCTTTGCCACACTTGATTATGCACCTCGTTGATGATCCGCGAAAGAAATCTCAAGAAATAACATTAAGCGCGTTATGTATTTGCTTAGTTAGATTCGCAGTAGTTAATGTCATAGTTGATGCATGTAACGAAATAATATTGTTTCCTTATTTCAAACATGATACAACAAAAAAAATGAGTTTCTAAAAAGAAAGGAAACTATTTTTTAACTATTAATTTTAATAATAAACAATATTAGTTAAAATAAATAGAAAAGAATACATTTCTAATATGATCAAATGTTATTTTTGTCATTTTTGTTTCACTGTTAAAAAAAAAATCACTCTTTAATAATGATTTTGATAATGATTTTATATGAAGCTAAGTTAGTCTATTTTTGATGATCGATACTCTGATGCTTACTTAACTCATTTAAGATGATAATAACTCGAACATTACGTTTTATGAATTGTGTCATCGTTGAAATAAGGGAGTGATATCTTTTCCCAATCTAATATTATTACTTTGTTTCATTGCAAGTTTTCCATTTCTGAGATATTCTAATTCAGAGCGCCGCGATAATTAGAATGAATTTCAAGATAATCTCACACTCTTGAATCGAGTATCTTGTACTTTTCGGGACCTGGCATTCTCATCGAAAGAATGCGCGCTTCTCGAGTGCTGATCGAGAAGACGCGGGCCAAACGAAGAAATCGCAACGAGCAGAGCGAAAGAGAAGGATATGAAAGGAGGAAGAGATGGAGGAGAAGGTGGACCGTCGTCGTCGCCGAGGTCGCATAAATCGTCGTGAGTCGGATTCCGGGCAGCCGAACGCGAGCCGCCATTGTCCGAGATTTTTTGCCTCTCTTTCTCTACCAAGAGGGGGCTGCCACTACGAAGCTGCACTCTTTGCATATGCTTTAAATATCGCCGCTCCGTGCGCTCGCTTTGAGAGCTCCCAGCACTATTCTCCTTTCCTTTCTTGCTCTTGTACGCGAAGAAAAGACGACGTGCGCGGCCTGGGAGGCGCGGGAGGATGAAAGTAGGAGGAATGAAAGATGAGGAATGTCGAGAGAGGAACCCCGAAGTTCGCTGACTGTCGACTCCTCTTGCAGCAATTGGAGGATTGCATTAGATGCATCGTGGCATCTGCGATTTGTATCCCACACTGCTGCTTTGAAAGCGTCAGCGTGATTTCGTATCGAGGGGACATAAAATAGTTTCTCGAATTTACGACGGGATGCAGCTAAGCAGCCACTCTTATCACTTCTATAGCATCCTGCCATCCTGAATTTCTGTTCGAATTTCCTCTAATTAATGATGCAAAAAATATAAATGAAAAAGTGAGGAGAATCGACATTTTGGAAATTATCTTTAAAACAACGAACAATCTCTCTTTCTCTCTCTCTAATCTTATCCGCATGACACATCGTTCGTCTTTAACGAATTTAACGATGATACCATAAAGATCATCGCCGTGCTGGCAAGTCGTTTAAGACTGGTCATAAAGATACATCCGGATATAACGCATGAAACGATCTGGCTGTAATGTTCCAAAATAGGTATAATCCGCCACTTTCGTCGATGATCAAATCGTAAGAAGTGCTCGTCCGAGTTAATGATACGATACCTCACTATTCATCTCATCTTTATTGTTAATTATATTGTAATATCGTTCCATAATGCAGTCTAATTTCTCAAAATATAACATTCGATTAAATATTCGGTGAAACAAACATGTATCGAATTCGTCAATTTCGTAACATACATTCTTTCTACGAACACGATCCAAAGCACGTCTCGTCGTGACGTATGTCGTCTCCTTTTCTTCCACCACTAAATTCTACCGTCCCGTTTCTCTTCTTCATTCTCATCTCGATCTTTAGTGGATCTCTTCTTCTCCTTTTCTCCCTCCATTCTTCGGCTGCTCTCTCGTGCACGTCGTGCTTTCGCTGGACTTGCAAATTTCGCGCGGCTTTAGCCTCCTTGGAATCCGCGGCGAGCACGGTCGGCGGATCTCGCAGAAGAGAGGTGGCCCGACCTAAACCCGCGCCGAGAAGATTCGCGGATCGAGATAGCGTGGCCGCTGCCACATCGAAACGACGAATGCTCGCAGTCTGATTTGCGTAACGTTCTCGGAATTTCATCTGCGATGCTGCATCCCGCAACTTCCTCCCTTCGCCGACCATTCTTCGATTTCGAGTATACTAGAGAGACCCTCCAATAAGAGTCTGGACACACAGTTTTGTATGTAAGGTAATAGTTTTAATAAATCTGCGAGAGAGAAGGTGATATTTATTATTTTTTTCTCTTTCTGTTCTGTCTCTCTATCAGGAATTTTTAAAACATGATAGATCAATCAAAAATAGCTTTCTCATGTACAGACTCTTATACATATATATATTAGAGAGTCTCTACACAGAAAAAAATTTGGTTGAATTAACGGAATTCTGATGGAAAATGTACGATCCAGATTTCTGATTAAGTCTACCAGATTTCTGATTAAATCTACGGAATATTGGTTGTTTCAATTAGGATTTTAATAGATTTAACCAGAAATCTTGTGAATTTAATTAGAATTCTGGATCGTCCATTTTCCACTAGAATTCCAGTTAATTCAATCAAACATTTTTTTTCTATAGAGTATACTTCTGGTACCTTTGATTTCTCGTAGATTGTTATTTAAAATTATGCGCGCTATTAATTCAACACGCCACCTTTGTCCCCGAGGTTTTAATTAGTTCCTTTCGCGCACGTCCGAGTGGGGTCGAGGAATACAAAATTACGCGCAGTAATTAATTCGTTCTGTCGCCGGCTTTATATCCGATGTTTTCATTACTTCCCTCCTGAATGCGGCTGTCATGAGAAACAAATTTTTTTTCGTGAATGGGCCACGATTATTACCTGTATTATCTGCAATTATATTCATGATATTTATCTTGAATATTACCAACTTTTTTCTTATATCATAATTTCTGCGCATTTGTCATCCGCTAATTTATATCATTTTTTAATAGCAGCTGTTCATTGCGCAAATCATTCACTGAAACAGACTATGTATTTCAACAACAGCAATCATTTATTAACGGTAAATATTATCTTTCTGCAAACTTTATTACAAAAATCTTTTGCCTCGATTTTCTAGCTCTTGCCTCAATTTTAAACGAATATCATTGGAATCCATTGATATCCCGTTTGTTTCCATCGGAATGTGCTCTTCAAGCGTGCGTGTCTCTTTTGGCGCTTTTTTCTTCTCTAAATTTATTTTACTATTGTTCGCCACATTGTTGCTACCTCTGAGAACGTATTGTTACTCGGGTCGCAATTCCGTTCTATCCCGCCGAGCGAGAGAATCTCGGAAAAGCGCCTTTGAACGTATTCCATCGTGGAAGTCGTTCGCAGATCGGTGGAATTCGTAGATGCTCGCGAGATACACCGTGCTGCTTAGGTACGCTTCGCTATCTCAACTGTAGAAGCATTTGCGCGCGTGCACACGACACACGTACGTACACGGAAATACACGCATACAGCCGCTTACACATCGTCGCCTTACCGCAATCGTTTTCAATCCAGTGTTGTAAGGCAGATTGTAATAAAAAAAGACCAGCGGGCATCGCAGAAATCTCAGCCGTGCTGCAACCGACGTTATAGCTTTCCGATCTAGCAATCGCGTGGAGTTCTTGTCTTTTCCGGTATTCGTGCGCCGTTCAATTTAAACGCTATAGCGTGCGTGGCCACGCAACTAATCGATCCGAGAAGGTGGATAAGGAGACCAAGTTTTATTTTAAATTTTCGTTCCGTATTCTATATTCATGCATAGGAAAGACCTCCAGGCATCAAGGGTCATTGACTGTTTAAGGTAATCCAGAGTGTTTAGATTAACTGGTATTAGGATATCTCCGGCAAATACGCTGCAGAAGTCAGAAAAAATAGAAAGAATAGGGGTAATTTTTTCGCAACTACTCTGTTACATACCTTTATGTTATATTATTGTGTTATAATTTCAGTTCTTACTGTTAATATTAATGAAATTATTGTGAGTTGAATCGACTTGTCACTGTAATAAGTAGCATCATAAATTATAATCTACATAAAATGATTACTGTAGGACACGTAAAAAATTTAGTGATTATTTCATGATACATACGTGTAGAGAAATAGTAAAGCATGTTGTATAGCAAAAAGTGCTTTGTTTTTGTATTCTTTGTTTAGTTTGTTGTCTTGTATATTCCACCGGTTTGGCATTTTTAGCGGGTGAGATTTATGTCCAAAGCATTCAAAGTACACAGATTGAATTCAGTGCACTAAATGCAATAAACGCATTACATAAAAAATATTTAAACGCATTACATAGAAATATGTACCTCATAACACTTGTAATATTATATATGTAGGAAGATTGTAATTATTATTTATTATTTCACATACATATGTATCGTTCTTATTCCTTAATAAACTTTATAAACGCATTTTATAAGTTATTATGTCATTTTACATCTTATTTGTATGCATTATTTGTAAATTTTTTAAGTCGTATATACCCTCCCTCCCCTTATGAGTAGCCATATATCCCATCCCTATGGGATATACAACAAAAGGGTTTTAAAAAGTTTATTTTTTAGCACGAAAAATAAACATTTCGGATTTCTAATATTTTTTTATAGTAGTAAATAGTACAAAGTTTTTACTGATATAGTTCGATTACTTTAAACATAGTAAATAATACTTAATAAATTAAGTTTTTGATAGATACGATTGTATATATCGAAGTTATCCTATACAATTCTTACTTTGTTGTCCGTAAGAACTTTATATCTAAGTGATAATGAGTTTTATGGTGCATAAGTATTTGTTAATCATTCAGAAATGCTTTAATATTGCCTTTCCAGTAAAAGATACACGTATAGAAGGCCAGGTACAAGTTTCTATGCATCTCTTTACTACAAACATTATTTACTACAAATAATCATTTATCATTTATTTTTTTATACATATTTCACCATTTTCTGATTCCTCTGACGATATTCCTTCGAGTTCGTCGAAAAGCTGCATCGATTATCAAGATTATTGCATATGTTAAAACTCAAAATCTCTCGCAACGCGCGAATCCTTTGAATACTCTTCTCTCGAATCCGCCTCACCGCCATATCGTTGGAATTCGCAGATGTTTCATGGATGCCTTGTGCGATGAATTCTCGCGAAGGAACTGCAACTTCAACAATAATTCTCGTATGAATCGATTTTAATTCCGCTACAATCACGACAAAAAGACAATTGAGACGTCAAAATCACGATTTTACAACATCTCTAAGAATGTGCAGTATTAATTCATACCGAAAAAATTTATTAAATTTTAATAAATATTTATTTGAATAATATTAACTAAATCTTTATTAAACGTAAATATATGTTTTTATATATTTATATAAGAACCATTAATTTGATATATCTAAGTATCATTTTTCTTATTGAGTAAATATTTATTGTAAGTAAAAGTTAGTACTAATCAAATAAATTTATTAAAATTTAATAAATTTTTTTCAGTGTACAGAATACGAAAACACATAAGGAGGTTAAACGGCGGAATTTTATTTTTTTCGCAAGAATTAATATCGATCATGCTTAATGGAATATTGTAATTAAAACAATTCGTGTTTTGTAGTAATTGAGAAGTACTGATTGTGGGACATCCTGTAGATATGTTGATAACGTACATTGGTATGAAGGAAATGATACGAAGGGATGAAGAGGAGATAGAGCAAGATTTTCTTGGCTCCGTATTTCTTTGCATCTTCTATGATGCACCTTCACTCTTATCTCACGTCTCGTTATCGCCGTTTACCATCGCACGAAGCAGTGTGTAGAATTTCCCTCGCGAGTATGTATTATATGTATATACAACTGTGCACATGTACATATATATTTTTTCCGCTCTTCCTACGGAACCTTCGACGATCGGATCCCTCGAGCGGCTCTGTTACGCCTGGAATTTCGTCGGGTCGGTTGCGGGAGAATTACCATGGTGTAATCCTAGATGAGATTGTCCCAGGAGAAAAGAAATGAAGGGGGTGCGCGATAAGAGTGCATGTCGATGCTCCGTGAGCGCCGATCTCACCGCCGCGCCGGTCTTTTAGCTGGCGATGTACTCTGTGCAATCCAGTCTTATTGCGAATCGCTGGATCGTGTTCCACTTTCAGTTTACCTGAAACTGACACTTGAATCTAAGCGCTTCGATAATAGATACATTCTTACCCTTCTAGCGTTGATTTCGTTTTTTTTTTATATGTAAAGACATATAAAGAAATATTTAAGAGAAATATATATAGAAAGGATGATTTTGCTGGTGTAAAAATTTAAAAATTTAGCTAGATAAAAGATGTGTAAATAATTTTATTGAATTATCGAAGGAATACATAAGAATTTCAAATGTACTGAGTAATGCTGCAAAAATTTTGACAAATTCTAACAACCAGTTTAGGCATTTTATGTAATTATTTTAACAATTCAAAATTATTTTCAGATTCATATCCAGCTAAATTTTTAGATACTTGAGCAAGATTATCTTTTTCAGGATATGTCATGAAAATCTCAATATGATTTCCTTTTTGCTTCTTATAGCATTTTAGATATAATGCTTATTTATGAATTAATTGAATTTTTGTTGAAAATATTAATTGCGTTCAGCAGAAAAAGCAGCTTTGCAACTGTTATAAAATTCTTTAATATGATAATCTAGCTTAGTTCCTCACTGGATCTAAATGTATGGTATAATTACATCAAAAAAATTTACAACACTTATAAAACTGCTTTTTCTGAATGCAGCCATTCTTTACGATTTTCACTTTATCGAAGCAAGCAACGTCATTGTTTAGACTAATCAACGTCGATAAATCTGATTTTAATTTATTTTAATCGTCGCGTCGCTGGAAACCAGTCGATGTTGTAATGTCATCTTTCATTGTCTTATCTCGATTATGTATGTTTCTAAACTTCATCCAATTCCTCTTTAGTTCTTCATTCTGTTACTTGCCGGATGTATACTTAATTATTTAGCCGCGTCTTCACTTTAAGATGTTTAGCGTATGTACAAAGTTCTATTCGTTTGCTCGGACAATTCGACACACGTGTTTTTTGCGCTATTGTGCGCTGCACGCTATCGTAGCCAATTATTTGCTTTGATACAACAAACCTTCTATTGATTACACGCAGTTTTCTTCAACGTTTCGAGTGCTTTAACCGTAAACGCTCTAAATCTCTCCGTTGCATTGGCACTGGATCGCGTCGAATTATTGTTATGTATAGAAACATTTGCATACGTTGTGCGGATTATACATATAGGTATCTTTATATTTGCGTAACACACTAGACATGGTATTTTTATGCTTGAGGGGGAGACAAATACAGTTGCAAGTGGATAAATGCGTCTCACCGCGGGAGGCAGATCTGGACGACATGCCAAACAAGTAGACAGACATATCTGTAAGACGGATACGATCGGTCAGGCAGTCGATCAGTTAGATCAAAGTGTCAATAGACATCGTTATCCTTCGATCGTTCAATCGCGTTCTATCTCTCTGTGAGAGACCGGCATGAAAGAGACGGTCGATCTCTAAAGGTAAGAGAGCCGACTCGGTTCACGTGTCGTAGATTGAGCGTTTTAAATTTCTTGCCAGTTTTCAATTACACGCGTGCCGTGTAAGAAATGACCGTCCTCTCATTAACGAATATCATTCCGACCGAGAGGATTGCTGCGTGACCTCGATGTTTAACGTCTTGCGGCCACGTTATAAGACGCCGATATAGCCGTAAACAGACGCACCGACGTTCGAAATGCGAGGAGCGGGGCAGCGGGAGGCGAAGAGGTAGAAGCAGCCAGAGGTTCCGTGATGGAGGTTCATGGTAAGAACGAGCGAGCGTGAGCGGAGGAAAGAGGGATGAGCCGGGACCCCCGTCAACGACAGCATACCACGGCCACGGTATCGCTTCTTCATCGCATTCGTCGCGTCGCTCGACGCTACCACGACCCGCGACTAATCATCATTATTTAAGTATGAGATTGTTTTTCGCTGCGCGACGGCGGCGGTGGCTGCAACGAGTGTCGTGGCGAGCTCGCGGAGGCATGTATCGATCCTTGACGGTGTCCTTCTCGGCGCCTCCGTGACACAATCGCGTGAGATTTCAGAGCGTTTCTCCATCAGATGCACTATATCGAATTCTTTCTTTAATTTGTATTTTCCGAGATTTTATCTTTTCGTCTCTCTTATTAGGATGCCTTTCATGCTAACGCTTTATGCTCATTTTTAGCATCAAAAACAGGTCTGGTGATCAAAATTGATGCTTGATATTCATCAGTTTTCATCACCTGACTTATTTGGATTTCTGTAAATGAATGTCGAATATGAAAAACAACATAGATTTTTTTTTTCCAGAAGTTTCAGTCAATAATTGTCCGTGGCGTGTTTGTCAGTTCCTATCTGTAAGCAACTTCCTTGAGAATTCACGAGTTTCTGTAGGTTCTGAGTTTTATAGTGCTCGCCATGCAACTGTTCTGGAACACTGTTACGACCGCGATACCAGGAGATGCATTCAGATTGGAGGCCAAGCGATAATTATAGTCGCGGCAAACAATTCAATGGCGGTTCATATTGTCCCCAACTCGACATTTCTAAGCGTATTTTTGAAATTTGATTATGCGCCGTTCCCTAATTAATGAGATACTTAATTTCTCATTCGAGTCATCCCGACTCGACGGATCATTTTCGCGCGGCCGCGCTATCTCGATCGTTAGCCACAAGCGGATCCTACCGGTCCAATTAAAAATCCACCGATTTATGCAAACGGTCGGACTTTCATTCGAAGACCTGGCTTGACACCGGACATTCCACGCTCTTCGCAGAAATAATCGATTGCGCCTGAAGCTGTGCAAAAGCTGTAGCAAAAGCGGTACT
Source organism: Atta colombica (assembly GCF_001594045.1). Classification (NCBI taxonomy): domain Eukaryota; kingdom Metazoa; phylum Arthropoda; class Insecta; order Hymenoptera; family Formicidae; genus Atta; species Atta colombica. The sequence continues at coordinate 1,736,160 of NW_017259196.1, forward strand.
CCGTTATATACGTAATAAATCGCGATTATTCTCGTTCCTTTTTGTTATTCAATCGTTACCGACTATGAAAGTTCTAGCGGCGATTTGTTGACATAACGATTATCTATTTGAAGAAATTTTATGAGAGATCGAAATGATGAAGATATTTAAATGTCTTGGCAAACATTTTGTACTGTCGAAATTTTATACAAAGAGAACGATTTTGCTGGAGTATCTAAAAATTTAACTAGATGGAGATTCTAATATAATTTTATTAGACTATTAAAATAATTACATAAGACTCTTAAACGTAATTAGCAATGCTGCTAAAAGTGGCAAAAGTTTTGATATTTTAACAATCAGTTTAAGCATCTTACATAATTATTTTAAAAGTTCCACAAAATTTAGGTTTAGATGTAAATTTAGTTAGATACATATCTGAAAATAATTTTGTTGGTCTGTAGAGGAAGATAATTACGTAGAACACTGAAGTGCGATGCTGTTTTGATACTCTATTAGTTAGTTTGATTATTTTAATAGTGCCACAAAATTTACTTTTAAATCATATCTAAAAATTTAACTAGATTCAGATCTGAAAAGAATTGTATTGAGCCATCAAAATAATTATGTACGATAAGCTCAAGCATGATAAATGTTGCAAAAGTGTTAATATTCAAGCAACCAGTTAAATCTACATAATTATTCTGATGGTCCAATAAAATTATTATTATTTTTAGATTTGTATCTATCTAAATTTTTAGATACTTGAACAAAGTCGTCTTTTCCTTGTACTACCAACAATAAATGCTGAAATTTATTTTAATGTTTCGACATTAGAATAAAAGAATTTATATATCGATTTTATCTTAGGATAACGAATATTTATGTGAAAGAGCATTCCGCACTGATATACCCATATTTAGAACGAGATAGCTCGTAATTTGATCCGTTACAATCGTGGGAGACATCATCAAGATGCGGAAGAGAGCGGAAAGTGTCGAAGCGACACAGTATTCACCAAAGATGACCACAAGCTACTCCCAACGATCATAAACGTTCGCCATTTGCGTCGTCGTTCGGCACCGCTCTTGAGAGAATCGAGAATCGACCGGCTTCCTCGACCGGGACGGACCCGTTACGAGCTAATTAGCAAAATAAGAGAAATCATCGTCGCAAGTTACATGGCATCGTGTCCACCGCGTAGGCATGAGAGATCTCATGCTGCGAGATCTTCTGATTATCGATCTGTGATTTATCATGCGGTGTCGCGGATGAACGTGACATTTCGTCCTCGCGTGCGGCTTCCGAGCGTGATAAGTAATTAATACCGGCCATGTATTTCGCGATAAGTATACAGTTCAGTCTGATGTGGATTGCGTTTATCACATGGTGAGAAGGAACACGAGAAACATCCTGGAGAAGATATTTTTCCTTCGAAATGGAAACGACGTGATCTCGAAGAAATGCTGAAGTAATTCTAATCGATTTGTGCAGAGACACAGTAATTATTTTCTCGTTTGACGATTTCTTGCAGTGACACGGACATGTTCATGTACAATGTACAAGAATAAGTGCAAGCTCTATATGGAGTGCGTTCACTTGACTCTCACATGAGTTTAACATTTGATAAACAACAAGAATAAAATGATTTGAGCACCAAATGGAATAACGCAGCCAATTTTATGATCATGAGGTGTATCAACGTAGCAATTCCAGCGGTGTATTAATATAATTAAAAATCGATAATTAGTCTCGAGTAGATACACAGTTTCGTTTAGACGTTTAATCACTGGTATCAGATTATTCTATAAGAAAAGTGGAAGACAAGCTCCTATTTGATGCATTTTGCCATGTAGAATATACTTCTTAAGGTTTGCGAAATATTCATAAGGCTTGCGAAACATCCCGTGTACACATTTTATCATTAATAGTTATCAGTCAGCTAAAGCGGCGGAAAGAACTGAAAAGTTTCTTACGGGAAAAACGCTAATAGCGCGTTATTAAATCTCGCAAGAAGCGACGCGGGAGATCTCATCAAGAGCCGTCTAAACGTGAGTCGATCCACGCGGTGTGATACGCGAACGCAGAAAAACTCCATTACGTACAGAGCGGGAAGGTAATCCAGAACGTCCAGTTTGGCGTCGTGATTGAAAGTTCGTGTGGGTAGACATCTTGATTTCAATACAACGACTCCACCACCGATCGCAATCACTTTTTACTCGTTTCACGCGCGCGCATTTAGCCGTTCAGCCGCGCAACATGAATATCATTGGCGCTCACCAAAGTGAATAATCACCCCCTCAGCTTACCAGCAGTACTGATTACAATGACCCTACCGAGGAGACTTTCAGTCAAACGAGATTGCACCTTGCACGCCACTAGTCAACTAGAAGCTCGCGTTTTCTCTATACCCTCGCGAACCCGCTTGACATGATTATTCATGAATATGTTTCGATTAATCAAGAGGGCGCGTAATTGCGAACACGCGTCAAACGTCGCTCGCGAACCAGATGACCGTGACATCGGAGTGTCTTTTTACGCGCCCTGATCGTCGCGCGGGAGCGAGCGAATGGTCGAGAGAAGGAAATTCATGGTATGTATGCATCGCACCGCGAAAGAGACCGCGGCGTAATAACGAAAAACTGGTGCTGTTTAATGACGAGCAATTTGTTCCCTACATTAGATCACTCCGTGAAGACACGCGTTTCTGACCGTGCGTACATAAATTGCGGGTATGCCTACGAATGAGACAGATAATGAAGATGGGTAATTAGTCAACATTGCGTTTCTACGACCACGTTAAAATCGTACCACGTCTCCAGCAGACACATACTTTATTTAAAGAAATGATCGTCGGAGAGATGATTAATGAACTGTGTTTCGTGCACGAGTAATTGTCGGTCAACCTAATGGAAGATCACCCTTCGTTTTTCCTTCCGCATTTACTCTCTAAATCTGAATCAGTGGATAATCGCTGATATCAGTATCAAGTATTCGTAATCAGTGAATGAGATGTGAGATCCCTAATCTATTTAATCTTTATTATATGATCTAACTAACCTTGTTTAGTGCTTTCAAATTCAATGAATATGGTATCTATTGGAAAATTGAAATTAACGTGCAAAAATCAATGTTTTAATTATTCTCTGAATCTGAATCAGTGGATAATCACTGATATTAGTGCCAAGTATGCCACTATTAGCTAATCAGTGAATTAAATGTGAGATCTCTAACCCAACTAATTTTTATTATGTCTAATTAACCTTGTTTTAGTGCTTAAATTCAATAAAGATGGTATTGGAAAATTGAAATTAACATACAAATGTCAGTATTTTAGTTATGTTCAAACATTACATTATGTTCAAACATCTTCTTTTTTTAGTTGAACTTCACTGACTAAGTATGCCACTGAGTAACTAAATTAGACTATCCACTAATTCAGATTTAGAGAGACAATTGTAGATAATTAACGTTGTTCGATTTGCTCTCATCGCGTATTGAAAATCGCAATATCACGATTCATCATGAGATTTCTATTAATGTGTGACCATCATGCGTTTGCTACATCAACGGCATATTTCCCTGCGACACGACGACTTAATTTCAATCCTCCCGGCAGCAATTAGAAGTTTTGTTTCGATTTCTCATAGCTAGTATCGCTGCCCACACGGCATGTATACACACGCATACAGGTATATATCATAGTGGCACATGTAGCCTCGGGAATATTATCGAAGTGAAATAAATAGTATCGTGCTACCGTGATTGTACGAGCATCCTCGATCTTCGTATTCGTCATCATCATCATCGTCGTCTTCGTCGTCGTTGCCGCAGTACATCGTGCATGTGAGAACGGCCCAGAAAACAGAACAGGATCAACAGAAGATAAAGCGAGAGAGAGAGAGAGAGAGAGAGAGAGAGAGAGAGAGAGAGAGAGAGAGAGAGAGAGA
>NW_017259196.1:1740188-1754262 GCF_001594045.1 Atta colombica
ACATGAAGGAACGAGTGGGGACCAAGAGTCAAGGAACTAGAAATGAATTCCATTTGTGTGATTGGGAGGGGAGGACCGTGAAGTGGAATAGAACGGGATGAAAGGATAGAAGAGGACAAAGCAAGAGAAACTGTCATGAGAAGAAAAATTCTCGGGGAACAGGCGAGGAGGTAAAAAATTGGAGAAAATTTCGAAAAAAAGTTGTACATTTATCGGCATTGTTTAGAATTGATGACAAAAGAAGGAAACTGTGTTATCCCGGCTGCTTCGTACTGTCAATATATAAAAGTCGATATGCAAGAGGTGCCTCGCACACGCGGCGATTGCGCCAACACGCATGCCGTGAAAGCAGGATATGCTGATCAGTAAACATTGACCGCTACCTTCGCCATTCGCGACTACTTGTTGATGCAAAAAGGAAAGGAAACTCGCAGTAACGTCTACTCATATCGCAACGCGCGCTACTGTCGCTTGATTTCTCTTTGCGCGCGTTTCTGATCCAGACATTACAGATTTTTGTTGAGAGTCGTCATCTCAAATTTCCGCCGGCTACCGAGAGATTTCTCGGTATAGAAATCCCTCGGAATGTCTCGTTTTACCTCTTCGTGCAGAGAACGCATAAAGGCGAGAATCAGTAATGAGTGCGTTACGGGTTTCTTCCCTGCCCCGACGTCGCCGGCAAAAACTCGCTCTCGATTCGATCCACGATGCCGGAGGACGAAGGATGCGAGGAGGAGGTCGAGAGAATCCAGTACTGGACCGGCGATCTTCGCGAATTAATCAAATACGCGAGCGATTTGTCTTCGTTACACCCACGTGGGTACCCCAGGGGGACGCGTGTGTAACTGGGGTGACGAAACCCTCGCGAACAACTGGCATCGATGGGGGAAAAACGTGACCGCATTACATGTGCACCATATGATGATGATTTTTAATAAAAATAATGTTCTATGACGAAAACATCGCGATGGTTGAAGATTTATTTATACAATATCTTTAGTTGAGGAGCAGATTTTTAAAATGCGTTTTGAAAAAAATCAAAATTTCATTTTTTTAGTTAGAGCATAGTGTCCAGTGTAGAATTGAAGTCACTAGATTTCTAAAGTATCGCAATTGATTTCAGAAATATCGTGTTAAAATGGCCGAAGTGCACATAATACACAATTTCAAGCATGATGATTGGTGATTCATCTTTTGAATTGTATTTGAACTTGTCCTTTCGTGCACTTTCATGCACTAAACTTCAACAAATAAACCTGTATTAAATTATTAAACTAAATAATATAAATTAACATAAATTAAGCATTTATACATATTTTTTTGGTCATAAATAAACTAATTACATTTAAAAAATATTTATTTATATACTTGACAGCTTTATTTTCCAAAATAAAGTATGTATATACAAATGTATAAATTTGAAATGGCCGCGAGATGAACGCAAGGGTTGCATCGAAATGGATATGAGTTTGCGATACTATAAAAATTTAGTGACTTTGTGTGTAGAATGACTTATATTATAAACTACTCAATTCAAAATATTCAAAAAGCATTTTTTCAGCGTTAATTTATATGCTGAAAAAACATAAACATTTTGAAGTTTAACATTTTAGCATTCAATGTTTAATATTTTTAGCAATTGTTAAACAATTTTGTTTAATATTTAATAATATTTACATCCTACTGATTGACATCCTTATTTTCTGTAAAATGCGTAATTTTCTTGTGTGCGTAGTTTCTTTCTTTTTCTATCTGAAAATTATTAATTTTGGACAAAACACATTTTGAAAGTTTGCTCATTTACTGTCTCGATAATTTTATTTTATTACAAATTTATTATATCTCTTTTTACGAAATACTAGAAAACTTATCGATAAATTTTGTATAGACAAAACAAAATAACGTGCAAATATAACAAAATATAACAAAAATATCGTTTAGATATTTCATTTTTACTTTCTAAATCTGAATCAGTGGATCAGTCTAACTAATTAGCTAATGGCATACTTGGTTAATAATCAGTGAAGTTTAATTAAAAAAGGAAGAGAGAATATTTGAGCATTTTATAACCAGAATTGATATTTGCACGTTAATTTGAATTTTCTAATACCATGAATTTAAGTACTAAAATAAGGTTAGTTCACATATTAAAGATTAGCTAGATTGGGGATCTCATATTTAATTCACTGATTACCAATGGTATACTTAACACTGATGTGATTATCCACTGATTCAGATTTAGAAAGTAAATTTTATATAACAAAATTTTAATACACATAAAATTTAACTTTTGATAATCTATTAGAATTGAAAAGTTTTTATTCGTATATTCAAAAAACTTATTTTTTTAATTATAATAAACTGTAATAAACTGTAATATTTAAATGATATTGATGAATTTTTGGTGTAAGGTAAAAGTTCGAATTGCAATATTTTGCATTCGTCGGAAGAATGCACAATTTGTGCACTTTGATTTTATTATGCCTTAAGATTTATTGCCAAATATGCGTATCTTAATGGCTAGCTTTCTCGCCACGGCGGCTTATACGGCGGGAAGGGACACAGATTTGTCCGGTGTGTCATACCCTTCTGAAGTCGCTCGTCGAAATCCTTTTGCACGGGCAGGATACTCGAGCGGTATCTTGGCGTATCGGGATGCGGAGTAAATCGTAATTATATACGGAGAGTAGTACAGGATCGGCGGACCCTCCTCTCGCGGCGGAGAGCCCGTGGAAAAAGATCACGCGGACGTTTAATAACACGGGTACCGAATGCTGATGGGTAGAGGTATCGCGGTGGATATAAAACGCGTACGTCTTCCAGACCAGTCTCGCGGTACCCAACGCATTCGCGTAATTACACGCGCGCCGCGCGTATACATTCACGCAAGAGCATGGTGTTTCAATCCTTCGCACATATATTTTACAAATGAACCGATCCGAGCCAAGTATGCGTATCTGTCGTACACACATACGCATGTCCTGTCCGCGTCCCAAGTGCGTGTCCGCGTATACAGGGTGTCTGACCGGACAATCTTTCGAATATTAACAAAACGAGCTGAGGATGATGAAGATCGTATCAATGTCCTGACATTTAAATCGTGGAATTTAGCGTTGCGAATTAAGAAACTTCCTCGCCGCTCAGATCCCATAATCATTTTGTTGCAATTCTCAAACAAAATATGAAATGTTCCCCCTCAAAGTGCTGGACACCGCTGACCAAAGTATTCGGGCCATTATTTGCGCAAATATGTGTGTGTGTGTGTGTGTGTGTGTGTGTGTGTGTGTGTGTGTGTGTGTGTGTGTGTGTGTGTGTGAGGGGGGAGGTATGCACCTTCCACTGTTACATGCATTGAAAGAGGAAAAGGATGAACAAGTTGGATCGAGTATAAATAGCGGTCTATAAATTATGCCATCCACGTACGCGACCGAATAACATCCTTAAGACATTGGTCGACGTCACCCAATATCATCGAAGATGTTCGATGTAGATGACATAGACATTGTCGACGACGGCAACGTAGACGTCATGAATTATCGTAGAAATAAAATGGATGACTATTTCTCGAATCGACTCGCCGAGACAATATTTCCCGTCTACCTGGTTTTTCCTGTTGTATGAGAAAAACTTGATTGAAATCGAGAGACAATCTCATCGCAGTAGATCTCACGGCGGATTTGTCGAAACACATCTAGGAAGGACACATCCCGGATGCGAGTGATCGCAGTTTCCGTTTTTGGTCCAGACCACGTGCATCCGATCGATCGATCAGAGCAATTATCGATACGCGTGCTGATGCGTGCTTTACTCATTGCGTGTGTGTACGATGAGATACGTCTGTAATTGGATGTGGTCTCGCGACGTGTTTTCGCGGCGCGACGTCGGATAACGCAGAAAGTCCATACGGGCGTAATAAATTGCCGTTAAACCGGATTTCATACATCATTAATAAAACGATTAATTACCGATTACGAAAAGTAAACTGAAGTGACGCTTTTTCATCAATTGATTAAGATCCTTTTTACGTCGAAATGACGTGCGTTAAAGATACGCCTTTGACTCGATATTGACAAACTAATGATTTTAAGAGGGGTCTCCCTCAAATAAGCTGTCCAATTATACAAGCATCATCTATCAAGTGGCGAATCAGAGACACGTTCCGGCGCGACGCGTTAGATCTGAACAAACTGCCGGATATCTTGCAATGTATCGCGACTTTGATATCACGATTTCCGATTTTGTTTCCCTACAAACATAGAATATATATCATAATTCTTGGAAAAATATAGCAGGAGTTTCCACAAAACTGGAAATCAGACAAATCAAGGAAATGTCAAAAATTGAAAATGATGATCAAGGAAATCAGGAAAAAGTCAAGAAATTTTTTGGACAATATTTTGGAAGATTAAAATTCTTGACTCAAAAAAATAAGTTTAATATGCGTATATTACACTTACGTATAGTTTTGGAATACTATTAACTTAACAATTAAATGCAAGCAGTGTCTGCAATATTAATAGCAAATAATATTGCTACTTATATGTTAAATTGCTCTCTCATAAAATATTTGATGGTTTCCAAGTCAACACAAAAATACAAAAAATTTCAAATTGTTATTGAAAGTATCAAGGAAAATAATGAAATTTTATCTGAGAGCTAGGAAAAAGTAATAGAATTTTAATATGAGGAATTTGAGATAATCCTGGGCGTGCAAACTACCGACCCTCGTTACGCTGAGAAAATGCTCGCGCTGCTTGAATCGTTCATCGGAATTGCTAGCGGTAATGATCAGCCAATTTGGCTATTAATTGATTCCGAGGCAGCGGGACTGGGCGGTACCGGCTCGTGCGAGGAGGTCGAGCGAGGTCGATGTCGTGGAATCGATAAATCGCCATCATTCATCCGTCGTTGCTCACTCTCACGTGCGTGTTACGGAGCACACGTGCCCCGCTTGTTCTTGCCGTACACAGTGAACGATCGATACTTGGTATCATCGTACAAACGCAGACCGCGGGCCATCTCGCTCTCGTCTCCGTGTACAACCATTGCCGAAGATCTACCGTGAGATCGTGCCGCCGATCAGACACGATCCTTCAAGCGCAACGCTCCCCGATCGTAACCGTGACGAATGAGATCTCAGCGACGCGCGACAGCTCTCGCCCGAAGGTTCTACTTAGCGGCGCACCTGGACTAGCTTCGCTTTTACGAAGGCCACGATACCGCCATAGTTTTAATATGAGAAATAAATTTATCTCTTTTTTTTTTGTATGACACATAAGTAGAAATAATAAAAACGTAGCAAATTTCGATTTTGTGTTTAATATTTATAAGCTAAATCATGACACGAAGCAACTGATTGATGTTGCTCGTAAAGTCGAACATCACATTCTTCAACTAACTTCCTTTGGAGTATCTTATTTCCACGCGAGAAATCTTTGAAGTCATGCCGCACTTCGGAATGATTTTTCTGATGATCGATGTGTGTATCGTTTTGAAGATCATTGATATCGTAAAAGCAAATTTGACATCTTCATTAGAATCTTGCATGGGATTGACGGACAAGAAATTAACTTTAACTAGTTATCGATCTTCCGATTTAATCACTATATTTAAGTGCAGTGATTTAATAACAACTCATGTCAATCAACTGAATGTTTAGTGAATCGAGAGCCATTATAAAAACTAAGTTGCGATAATGCAAATCTTCATGCAAATGCAACCGGAAACTCAAGTACTATTTGATACCCGCATCATAATTTATCGAGATTAATCCGATGTAACTGTTTTAATTAGCCCCTACTAAACGAGGTGGACGACGAGACTTATTATGAATAAATTAACGCAATATGTGTTTCTCTTCCCTCGTTTAAAGCTATTTTCCCCCTCTTATTTATATCTGATGCATGTATATCTGTATACATTATTTAAATTATGTATTCTGCATTTCCAGGCGAACGACCAAGCAGGTTTTATCTGGCAAGAGAAGAAGCTGATCTCTCGCTGGATCCCAACACGGGGATGCTAAGGATTCGACAACCGCTCGATCGGGAATCACGTGACAAATATGTTCTCAGCGTCGAGGCACGTAATGGCGTCTCTGTTGGATATTGCCAGGTAAATTACGCATCCAGATAATCATCGTATTTCGTATTAACTCACCGTAATCATAGCTGTTTATCCGTGTTCTCAATATATTTATCCTGAATGCACATATAATAATCCAGAAGCGTGCGAAAAATTCGCATTATGATTTTTTATGTTATGATTTTTCGCATCGATATTATATTAATATTCAGTGAACAACGCACACGTGCTTGTTAGCAAATTAGTATTGATTTTAAAAGAAAGATTTTTAAGATCTATCGTTTACCGGTTTCGTATTAACGAAGCATGAGTAGCGTTTTTCACTTATGTGTCGTGAAAAATACATTGCCGAGTCAATTGAAGCGCTTACACGACATCCGTCCATGTTTTTCTTTCCGCAGTTGGAATTGATCGTAGAGGATGTGAACGACAACGCGCCATCATTTCGCACAAACACTGTTCGCATCTCAGTGCCAGAATCGCATCCTCTTCATGTGCCTTTGTACGTAGCGCATGCTACCGATCCCGACATCACGCCGTTATTATCGATACGCTATATTCTCGGTCAGAACAGCAACAACCTGTTTGGAATAGACGAGCACACCGGCGAGCTCTATTTGGCGAGACGATTGGATTACGAGACTCAGCAGAGGCACGGTCTCCTGATAAGTGCTTTGGATGGTGCCGGACTTTCGGCTAACCTCAGCCTGAGCGTCGAGGTGCAGGATGTGAATGACAACCCCCCAGTGTTCGAGAGGAACGAGTATCATGTGGAGGTTCCCGAAGGCGCCAGGCTCGATTCCCAGGTGAGAAAAATCTTCATTACATGCCCGTCACGCGAGCATTTGTTTATCGAGAAGATGCAGTAGAGTTCTTCGAAAAAGGAAACAGAGAGAGAGAAAGAGAGAACAAGAAAACAGGAGAGGTAGAATTTTTGGATTGCATGGTAAAGTTAACAACCTCTCTCTTCAAACTTTCTTCCGCTCTTCATCAGTATCTCTTCGCGACTAAAGTGATGGTTCCCTTTTTTCTCCTGGTTGAATTCTTTTTTCTTCCATATATCCAAATATACTTCTCCTGTCTCTGGGATGCGTAATTTTGGAGGACAACCAGGAAGAATGCGCTTATGAACCCTTTGCCCCCTCTCGTATCGCGAGGCGTATGCCACGGCTACTAGCCGTCTATATTCCCCTTCCGGATAGCTTCTTTTGAAAGAGTAGGGAACAGAAGAGGAAGAAGAAGAAGAAGAAGAAGACGTTGATTCGTAAAGTTCACCTTGTAGGCAAAGAGAGAATTAATCCTGCGCCGACTAGAAACGGAATTAACCGGACGCTGCAGCGAGATTAGCCGATGTTATTCCGCTATAGTTGCTCGACCCGTTCGAGATGGAGGGAATGCTTGATAATCTGATATTCAGACACGGCACGTTGCCGCGCGTTGATACGATTGCGAACAGTTCTACGAGAGTAGAGGATTGATAGGCAACAGTCGATAGACCCGCAGGAACGCCGTGCCGTACCATACGATCGATCATTTCGCGAGTATATAATAGCGAATTCGATTGGATGCATTCAGTGCACATTGGTGTATATTAAAGCTATCGTTCACAAATTAACATAAAAATCTGTATTTAATATAAATGTAAAAACAGATTAAATCATGAAATCCACAATATAATTTATTGTGCTGTTAAATAAAATCTTTATTTTATAGTTCAAAATATTTACATTTTACTTTTACATTGATTAAATCAGTGTACAACGGTTTTAATATGGACTCGCATTATTGCATCCAAACGAATTCACTATAGGTTTCCAAGCAGTTACTCAATGAGAAAGATCTATTATATTATATACATTTATATTCCCAAAATAGTAGAATTTTGATAGAATTTAAGAAATTTAAATTCCTACGTTATTCAAATCTATATATGTGACTCCTCGATCTTTGTCGTTAGGAAAACGCCCAGAGCAAATCCGAAGCGATGCTTGTGGACCTCGGAAACGCAGGTCCATCCGCGAAGATCGCCGACGGCAACGTGCATCTCTCCCCCTGTAATTATCTATACATATCAGTCATTATCTGGCAAAAAATCGAAATAAGAGCGAGTATAGGTCGACAGCGAGGTTTTGTGACGAGGGACCGCGTTGAGGAGAAGAGAAAAAAAATCATTAGTCGCGAGAATCGAGGCATCGTTGAGCAGCTGATAGATCCGAGGATTTCTTCATGGCGATGATAATCGCTTACGAAGTGAACGTAATTCTGAATACCGATTGTGGATGTCGATTATGAATGACAGTGAGAGTCTTATTATGAGATACATTTGTTAAACAACGTCATATTTATTACAATGCACAGGCGGATACGACAGAATGGACATCGCGTCAATTCGCGCTCCATTCTCTTTCTTTCTCTTTTTCATTTTCTTTTCGCTTGTCATTTTTATATTCTTAGAGAGTTTGTCCTAGAATATTAATAAATGTCCTTTAAATTAATATACAATAAATTAATAAAAAATCTATCTATCTATTTCTTTCGTCCAATTCGTACCTTCCTTTTCTCCTTCCTTCTTCCCTCATTACTACTCGATCTTCCATCTTCTTTGTTCCGACTATATATCAGTAGTATCTATCGATAAAATAGATCTGTAAGCTGTCGGTGGTATCTAGACAATATCTCAGCCATTAGTGTACGTTAAAAGTGAAATGAGACAGAAAAATCTCAGCAGCAAAAAGACAAGATAGATACATGGCGGAAAGAAGTGGAGTTTGAGTTAGAGAATAACCTTGCAATGAGCATAACCCTTCACCCATCGTGAACTAATAACGTACAGTTAGACACATTACTGCCTGCTCCCACGTCAGGTTCCTCATCTAATGATAACCTGCATCCCACCCCCTCCTGGTCCTTCACGAAGACAACCCAATCGCGGCATCTCTCTCATCCTCCTTTTCTTCTTCCATTCCCTCTTTCGCCTTCTACCACCATCCATCATTCGTAAGCCGCAGGTTCATGCGCGAAACACGACCTTATACACTCCCGATCCTGCATTTTTTCTTCTTTTTTTTTCTCGACCTTCGCAATACACCATCCTCCCGCGCTGGAAAACATCGTTTGGTTCGAACGTGTTTAGGGTTTGCGGTTCTTGGATATATTTAATTAATACGGAACGACCGGATCGACTGGTCCCGACGCTGCTTCTCTTTTTTCCCTTTTCTTACTCTTTCTCGCAACGATACGATTGCTCTTGTTTTGATTTTCATCGTGATTCCGTCTGGAATTTTAACATTTCATCGCTTGTATTTATATTTTCAAATTAAACAATCGTTACCACACTTGTGTACCGCAATTCAATATCACAAAACCAGATTACATTAGATACATTGATCATCATAAATTTTTCGTCATTTACAGATTCTTCAAGTAACAGCGGTGGATCTGGATACGGGAAATAACGCGAGACTGAGCTATCGTCTTCAAGGCTCCACCGCTTTTCGCATCAGTCCCAACACCGGCTGGATTTACCTTGCGCAGAGTTTGGATCGCGAGACTTTCGATCGACACACTTTGACGGTTCTCGCGATCGACAACGGATCACCTGCGGCGACTGCGAGTGCCTCCGTTCTGGTGATGGTTTTGGATGATAACGACAACGATCCACGATTCGAAAAGGACTTCTACGGATTTGAGCTGCTTGAGAATCTACCGTCAGGTACTTTAGTGGGTTCCGTGAGCGCCATCGATCCCGATATCGGCAAGAATTCGCTTCTTAGATACACGGTGGTCCAAGCCAACAGCAGCTTCACTGTCGATCCCGACACAGGTAAGAGGCTATCTCCACGTTTTATTTTCCTGTTTTTCATTCTGTTCGTTTACTTTGTTTGCGTCGCCATCAAATGCCATGGTCAAACGAAGTACACATAGGTTCTTGTCATAACGAGGTTCAAGTGTTTACAAAAGCCGACTGGGGTCCGGCTTCGAGGATGCTCACGCTCGAAAAAAACTCGCGGAGAAAAATATTGGCGAATCGTTTCCACGGGTTCACTGAGTTTCGGCTCGCGATGTTCTCGAGTTGCTTGCGAACATGTAATTCGAGAATTCGTTGAACAGATCCGGCAAGAATCGCATTATTCTTCGCTCCGACTGACTCGTTCTCAGACAAGTTGAATTCACACCGGAGTTACGACCGCGCTACTCGACAACCGTGAATAAGAGATGTACTACAAGGAGAAACTTCCTGATTCGGTGGACGGTCCCTTCGGTGCTTCTCAGGGCTACGGGTGACAGTGATCGATTTGCAGCGATTAACATTTTGGTTGTACGTTTGGAATTTCTGCCTTCTTCCCGTGACGCTTTACCTTGCATTATTGTCATACTCATGACAATGCGTATATTTCAACACGGTCACAGAAATGTGTCGTGAAACGGAAGCAATTTCTGCGCCCCGTAGTCGATAATACAATTCTCGTTATATAATATCCTTTTAATGTAATCCTTATCGAACTTGATCTTTCACGCGTTTCGATTTTCTAAATTATATTCCTTCATCTTATGTCCTTCGTCTCGAAGCTCTATCACAAATGTAATTGTACTTCGCGTCTGCCGTAGTCTTTTATTTTCGCTAGATATTCAGTCTCGGTCTAATGACGAGCTGATATCTCGCGGTCTCTTTCTCATCTACGCTTTGCCGTTGACTTCTAGCTTTCTTCGCGTCCTCGCTCGCAGCAAAGTGCAGCAGCCCGCGATTTACTTCCTGTTTAAGACAGGTTCTTAGCTTGTTAAATAAAAATTGAACGCGTCTTCGCTAGCTTCTTATTAATTCTCCGAGTCTGAATCGCCAATGTGATGTTCCATTCCCTTGTCCCTTTCTTTCGCAGCAGATACGTTAAAGAGAAATGGACGTCACATTTCAATGAAAGATCGATTTAGGCGCGAGAGATGGAAGTGGATGCTTATGAGAAAAAAAGAAATTATTACTCTGTAAATCTCGTGGAGTGGAATCTCATTCCAAAAGAATAAATCTCACTCTAAAAAGAGTGAAAATCTGCTACTTTTTTTAACAAGAATGATCATATTTTCACTCTTTTTTTAAGACTAAATTTTCAGTCTTCTCTTCAAATGAGATTTCACTCCATGAGATTTAGAAAGTAATCTTTAGCGGATGATTTTCGAATGACTTTTATAGTTTTCAATTTAAAATTTTAAGATATATGCCATAATAATAATGATCTATAAAAAAAGTTCCGGAGTTGATATATATCGGCTTTTCGTTTGGAACAGTAAAAAGAATCTTTTTTTATCTTTAAATTCTGTTAAAATATTTTATTGAAATAATTATTTTTACACTTTATTATGATTATACAGAAATATAAAAATTATATAAAAATTTTCATGCTAAAAAAACAAAAGAAATACAGATTATATCAATTATACTTTCTAAATTCTTTGGAGAGAAAGAGTTTCTCTAAAGAGTGAAAACTGAGCCAGTCTTGAAAAAGAGTCAATTTTCAATCTTTAAAAATGAGATTTCACTCTTTAGTGACAATTTAAAAGTTGTAAAGAATATCAGCACATACAATGAAATATCAATATAATACAACAACGTAGCGATATAAAAATCTGATATATGATACAATATTGAATTAGTTTTCAGTGAAAAAGCAAATTCAGTGCAAAAGCAAGGTTTTCAAATTAAAACACTGATCATGTTAAACTTACTTGAACCATTAAAAGCCGATAAATCGTCTTCCTGTCTTCCAAAGGTTAGTGTATTAAATAGCCTCGAGCCGTCAACGCGTGTAATTTACGCGTTGCTCTTACATCAACCCAACGATCCTTTATACCTCATCATTGTTAAACGATTTTGTAATCGATGAAAGAGTTCCTTGTACCCGGGCAATATTATTCGGCGTTCACCAGGCTTCTCTCGGACTATTTCGAAATTCTTTGATAATTTATATTAATATTTTATCACTTTAAACGTTGTAATACGATTATTAACTAAATCGAACATTATATAAATACAACCATCGAGATTTAAGCTCATGATGTCTCTCAATGGTGATTTACCAAATTACCAGGTTGAAGTAACAAGAACGATACGAGAATTGTTTCTTTTTTTTTTTTGCGGGATTTGCGTATAGCTCATTTTAGAGTTGCAGCAGTATGTGTGTGCTTCGTGGGTATTAAAACATAATCCGGTAAGAGTGGCGCTTTCGCCTGGTCGGCGTGTAACGAATCATCAGGAATGGGGCTCGGGGTCCGGGGCCCGTCACACGCCGCGAAATACGCGCACACGTATGCGGCGTGCACCGCGTGTGCAATGCGCGCAGTTTGATTGGCATGCGACACGGGGGTATTTGTGTACACGCTCTCGGTCCGAGAGCTCGGGACCCGGGTCTCTTCCTCTCTCTCTCTTTCTTTCGTTTCGTATCCGCTGCCTGTTTGCAGAGGTGGGACTTCTCGAGTCATCCCGACTGTGCGAACGGAGAGAATCGAGAAGTAGAAAAAAAGATGAAGGATAACGACGGCGATGGAGGTAGGGGCGATCGCGCTGCCGGAAGTATCAGCTGTCTTGTCGTACGAGTACTTCTATATTAATCCCCGCTGCATGCAGCGCGACTACACATTGTCCGGTCAACGGACCTGCGGCGGAGTGAGTTGAAATTTCGCCCGGCCATTGTCCTTCGATCGGCTCTAACCGCGAGATCTCCCATTGAGAAAACCCTCGAGCGATGGAGCACCTTCGCTCCTTCCGCGTAGGTCGCCCCCGTAACACTCGCTTAATGGCGCCCTTTTCTCCATTCATCCAATTAAGGCGGCCCCTCGCGTGTTGGCTTACAATGTCGGGAGATCGACGGCGGTGATTTATGGAATGGCACGCCCTTGTCCGCGATGATACGCGACGAGAAGTAAGGGAATATTCGATTGTCAGCGCGACTCAACCGGTTCCTAATATGTACCGGGTGTGATCAGGGGCCGTTAGCAGTCGATGCCCCCCTACCGCACGACTTGAAGACGTTCATCAGAAATGTCCGAGTTACATCCCGCCACCTCGCGCCGCCTCTCTTCCGACGCGAATCGCAGCGACGCATGTTCAGCGCGTGACATTCTCCCATGTCCCATGCATTTCAAGCCGTTGCGCGATCGATTATTGCGACTTCAGGAATTTCCGTGACCTACCGTGACCGACTCGCCTATCGATCGGATACTTGTTGCAGCGTGGCCACGTGCCATCTGCGCCACGTGGTCCGTAATGCGCGGGCATGAACACGCTCACTTCAGAATATTGATCATGTAACCTTTTACGGAGAAAAATGGTTGAGTAATTTTTACAAGACTAGTGAAATTATTCTGGCGATTCTATTTTTGCCGAGCTTATGCCTAGCTTTACTTGCCTGAAAGTAAAAATACCGGAGATATAAGATGAAAGATACATTACAGTTATCTCCACAGTAAAATCATGCATTTGTGATTTTATAGTAAAGTAAATCATATTTTCAAGCATGAATAATTCTCTTTTTACTTTATATACTTATATTTTTCATCGCGTAAAATAAAGTAAATTTTGTCAGCATCAAGGCAAAAAATACTCGATAAAAAATTTTATTTAAATGTGTGATAATTTACAGATTTACTTTACGAAACGTAAAAAGTATCTTAGGCTATATGACACTAAAAACATGACTAAATTTTAATAAATATTTGTTTGAAGAATAGTAACTAAATGTTTACTCATAATAAACAAATATTCACTTAATTAAAAGAATGATACTTAAATTTACGTTTTCTGTACCAAATAAATATATATATATAGTAAATATTTAATTAGTATTATACAAACAAGTATTTGTTAAAATTTTAGTAAATTTTATATAAGTGATAACTATATGAATCTGCTAATTCCATAAAATTTACTATAATTCTAGTGCATATCTTTTTCTTCGTATTTCTTCAGAAGCAGAAATGTGAAAAGTGAAAATTATTATGT
>NW_017259196.1:1754362-1765347 GCF_001594045.1 Atta colombica
GAGAAAGTTACATGATTGACCCTCAGGCATGTAATACTTCTGTGGCGCTACAAAGTGATGAGCACTTGACTTTATGTGAGAAAGATCTGTAAAAAAAAAAGATTCATTCGCTTCGTTTAATACGTTCTACCTATATACATCGCATCGTAATGAATGACGATTATGTGATCGATTTATATTATAATTACGTATGTAATATAAAAATATCGATCAGATCTAAGATTACTTAGCGATATATTTTCCAGCTGCAAACGTGCTTAGCGGCGTTTCCCCGCGGCTTTTCTGCGCGTCGATAATTTGGTATGTTGCTTTGCGTCGGTGATGAAATTAAAGATAAGGTTGCTCAGCTAGTCCGCAATTTAGCAAGGCGCAGGGTTGCAAAGTTGTCGAGCAGGTTCCACGATGACTTCGATCTAATCCCGGTTTGGGATTCCTCGCGTTGGATCTTCTACCGTTTCCATTCGTCGAACGACTGTTTGATTTTCGAGAAAGCAACGCCGTGCCGTCATAGAACATAGTCCATGACTCGTACATCTGATCGCAATGGATTTTCAAATATTGGAAGAAGCACGTAAAGACAAAACCACGTTCCTTTTACAAGAATGACGGTGAGATCGGTTGCAGGGTCCCACGGTTAACACGAGAAACGCATTAGCACGCGTCCTACGATATACTTATTGTTGTGCGATGGTATCCCCGATCAACCGGCCGGTGTGTTTGCATATCCATCGTCGATCGTTTGTCTTGTCGAGAACGGAGAAACCGTCGTCCAACTACCGCGTCGGTGGTGAACGCCGAAATGGTCGCGATGGTTTTCGATTAGGTACGTCGAGAATTCGTGGTGGCACGCCAGACCAAAGCCCGGCGTCGGCGTGCGAACATCGATAGGGGTCGTCTCGGGAACGAATTATTATCCCGATCTTTTTCCCAGATCCTGGAATAGTTCTGATAGCTTCTCAACTAGTTGCTCGCTTAATTAATATACCGACCGTACATTGAAGTGGGGATCCCTTTTGCGCTCCATCTTTCTCTTTTCTATCCCACCGTGTTCTTGCATTCTTGTCTCTTCTTTATTTTCTTATTTGTATCCTCCTCGTCCTTTCCTCGACTACTCTCTGCGATACGTAATTATGGCAACCTCGTTACACGCGCGACTACGTATGCCCCTAGTATGATTATTATATGCGAGGAAAGAGGGAGATAAAAGGAAGCAGGGAAGAGAGAGAGAGAGAGAGAGAGAGAGAGAGAGAGAGAGAGAGAGAGAGCGAAAGCGGAAACGAAAAATGAAACTCGATATATCGCGAAATACGAGCAAATCGTTGCACAGATGATTCTTATTCACGTTCAAACGACAATTATCCAATTAACTGTTCTTAACGAGGATAATTGATAAGGTCAGTTTACACATCGACAAGAGACATCAACCGGAAGTCGTATATATTCGATTTTATAATCAGTACTCCCCCGTCTGCACTGAAAAAATATAAAAGATAATAGCTATCAAATGTTGAATGAAATAATGCCAATTAAATGTTTGGTTGATATAACATAAAAAAAATTTACTTTCTTAAATATTTAAGGAGTATTTATTAAATTTTCTATATATATATTTATTAAATATTTATAAAAAAATAAAATTATTTTTTATCATATCAATTCTATCAACCGATATTAATTATTTGATTGGCATTGATTGGTATTATTTCACTTAATATTTAGTAACTATTATCAGATTTTTTTAGTGATCTCTAATAATCGTTTAGGACTCGGCATAAGATCTTTCGAATTCAAAGTCTTTAAGCCTCTAATATCAAGAATTGATATGAAGCTTTTTGTCGCGCGCCCATAAATATTTCTCGATATTCGTTAATAGGTACTACCCACAGCGCTATGGGGAATTGCTAATTAAAACTCTAAATATAATCCAAAGTAGCACAATCCTTTTATCTAAGCCGAAATATCGACTTTTTTATTGGCAATTTCGATTTTTTATCTGGCTGTAGTCTAATAAGCGTTTAGTATTATTAGTAATTTTTTAAATATGATATGGTTCTTAGATTATAGATGAAGGACCTTTGCGCTATTTTGATATATCTAGAGCTTTAAAATACGCTGATCAACGTCGCACAGAATCTCGCGACGAAAAAGCAAAGCTCTTATTGGCTATTGCCCATCGCTTATTGCGTTCAGTATGCAATAACCATAAACTCACGTCGTTGGTAAAGCGCAATGAAAATTAATTATTTCTCTTTCCTCTTTACTCGGCAACCATCAGGCGAGATTACCACGCGCGAGCCGCTTGATCGTGAAATGAAAAGCATCCACGAGTTGGTTCTGGAGGCACGAGATCAAGGAACACCATCGAGAGCTGCCAGAGTGCCTCTGAAAATCACGGTCCTGGATGTCAATGACAATTCGCCTGAAATCGTCGATCCTCAGGGGGACGTGGTCAGTGTCAGGGAGGAGCAATCACCGGGAACAGAGGTCGCCAGGGTGCGAGCACTGGACATGGATCTCGGTGAAAATGCTTCAGTGACGTACAGCATCCCGAAAGGTAAGAATTAACATTGCTTAATAAATTTAACATTAAACTTATTATTAAGTCTTATTAAATCTCGCGGTGATATATACAAGGTGTTCAAAAAAATCATTCAGCATTTATATAGTAAATAGTACACATTATACTTATTGAGTAAAAAAAGTTTTAATGAACATAGGTCGGAAAGTCAATCAATCTACTATAAATAGGGAATGATTTTTTTTAACACCCTTTCTAAATTTTTTGAAGTGGAATCGCACTCTAAAGAGTGAAGCCAGTGAAGAATGAGCCAGTTTTGAGAAAAATTGAATCAATTTTCATTCTCCAAGAATAAGATTTACTCTAAAGATTTTAGAGAATATATGTTTCATTTTTTATTATCCGATCGTCATTGTGTGCGACTCGGTTAGGCGCTACTATTAAAGATTAAGGAAATTGTCTTCTGCCCCCGATATGATTATCCCGGTAAGAAAATATATAAATTACAATTAGTTGGGTATATGTGTACGCAGCATAATTGCCTGGCTTCGCTACAAGGACGCCGGCAATGAGTCGCAAAGAATCAGGAATAATAGAGAAATAGCGAGAGAGTACTTACATGCCGGAGATTAGACGGCAGACTTGGTTTTTTTACCAGTCGCTCTTGACTCTCCTGCGGTAGAGCAAGTACTTTTTGAGGCTTTAATAACCCAGGAGCAATTATAGAAATAATTATGTGCGGCCTTAAAGACAGTCGCGGGCGTTTTTACCAGGCGTATTATTCGCTAGCGAAACTTCACCGCCTATGAAGAATCGTTACCACGCGTGCCAATCCACTTCGGTTACGATCGGAATCGAATTTTCATGATCACTCATACAGTGAGAAAAGAATCTTAATCGAAATTAAATCTTAACATCCCATCGCAGGAGATACTGTAATATTGTCGAGGATGTACCTCTTCCCGTTCATGTCAAGCATTTCATCCCGTGTTCTATCGCGGCGCTTATTTCATGTACACGATTCTCGTCGGAGTCAATGGCATAGATATCAGAGAGTTTTTCTATACCGCGTGCTCTCTCGCGTTCAAGTTTGCAACAGCAAGAATGATCGCCCAGCTATAATTTTGTTCGTCTATCTCACGGAGAATGTTTCTGCTCGAACCTGACTTCGTTTTTCGCTACAGACCGAGACTCGGACGGCTACAATGTCTTCACCATCGACCCGATCACCGGTATGATCAGGACCAAGGCCGTACTTGATCACGAGGAGCGCAATGTATACCGGGTGTCCGTAAGGGCAACCGACGCCGGTCATCCACCGCGACACAGCGAGCGCGTGTTGCGAGTCGAAGTTCTGGCACTTGCAGATAACCGGCCGACCTTCACCAGCAGCAGTCTTACCTTTAACGTGAGTACTATTGACCTTGTCATCCAGGATTCATTTTCCCATCAAATTTGTTTCTAGCTTCACTGGATGCCATGGATCTTCGTAGTTCCCTTCTGCAATTATTCATTAGAACATTTATGATCGCGCTAACATCCCTACGATGGCGACTCGCCGCTGTTGTTACGTGCGTTTTCTGTGGATAGCTTCATACAATTTATGCCACGTAGAAATTCTGTAGAAAATTCTATGGGAGATTGAAATTTTATCGCGATCTTACGAGCTACGTTGTTTTTAATTAAATATTTAATTTTATTCATTTAATTCTTAGAAAGATATACGTCCTAATAACTTAATATTTTTGTCTTATTAATTACCCTTCATTCTTCCTTTTTTACTCAAGCAAATTTTGAAATAAAAAAGAAGAGAGTCCAGTTTCTCCTAAAATATCTTGTTAAAAAATTATAATTATAAAAATAAATTTAAAAATATTTCGTAGATGAAAAGTAATCCTAAATTTTTCCTCATTTTTTGAAAACCTAGTAAAAAAAACTTGAACTGGACGGAGAGAATATAAAAATGATTGCAGAGAGAAGATTAATACACGATTATTCTAAATATAAATACTCATTTTGACTTTATTAGTACACGACATTTCCTCAGATTCAATCAATACACATAAATTATCTTCATAAAAGACAATATTTTTATAATGTCAGAATAAAGTGGAGTGAATTTAATAATATATATATTCGATTCATTCAGGTGCGCGAGGATGCAAGTATTGGGCACGCAGTGGGATCAGTTTCGGGAGCGGGTCCTGCGGGTCGCGTGGCTTTCACCTTGGACTCGCTGACGCCAATCAGCGAGTTTCCAGCTTTTGATGTCGATCGCAGCTCGGGCCAGCTGGTAGTCGCCCACTCGCTCGATCGCGAAAATGTAAGCGAATATCATTTGCAGATTCGTGCATTAGACACAACTTCACTCGGGAATCCTCAGAGTATCGCCGTTTCCGTGAAGATCATTATAGAAGATGCCAATGATAATCCACCGAGTTGGCCGCAGGATCCGATAATTGTTTTCGTATCCGAAACAACAGCAATTGGTTCAACCATTTACAATCTCACGGCCAGTGATCTGGATAGTGGCTTGAATGGCGAACTTAGATACGGTCTCGTAGCCGAGTTTCCAGCGAAGGGTTGCTTCACAGTGGATTCTTTAACTGGCGCTTTGACGTTGGCCAAGCAATTGGATAGGGAAGAGATAATGCAACACACTTTAATCCTCAAAGCATCGGACCGGGCACTACCAGGAGAGCAACTAGCTTCCACAGTCACCGCAAAAATCATCGTTCTCGATGAGAATGACAACGATCCCGTCTTCGTCGCGCCAGAATTTACCAAGATAAATGTTCCATCGAATCTTCTACCTGGTAAATTTTACATCTCAGCTGAATATAAATTTATATACATATAACAGAATGATTAATGAAATTCTTTATTTTCTTAATTTTACTAGGTGCTAGCGTGGTAAAAGTTGTCGCTATAGATAAAGACTTTGGCGACAACGGTCGAATATCTTATGTGATAACCTCGGATAATAAGGAAACGCGGCTCATCATGGGTTATGAGTCGGGCATCGTGACTCTTGTGAAGCCCATCACGGAACCCATGAATGTCGAGATTACGGCCAACGATCACGGAACACCATTCCGTAAGGCTACGCTGAATCTGAGTCTGAATCCGGTGGCGGCACAAGCGAGTGGACCTCCTCGACTATTGTTGTCTAATCCAATTGTTAAGATTTCCGAAAACCTTCATGTCGGATCGCATGTGATGAACGTTGCAGGACCAGCAATTACGGATCAAGGTAAGACTAAAGATCTCATAGCTATATCTTTTCTGTGTGCCAGTTAAACTAAAATTTGTCACATTGCGACTAATATAAAGTTTAATAATATTATCGAATTAGTTCCAACGGATTTCCAATTTATTATCTCGAGCGAAATGATGTAACTGTATATTTATAGCATCGTCAGAAGCAAACAGTAGAAACTTATCGAACCCTAAGGTATACGAAGATACTTTTAGGCACTGCGTTCTTATTGTTTCGGTGGTGCATAAAGTCCCTGTCAGTGCAAATTTAACTGGAATTGTCAACTTAACGGCATGTAAGGCGGCCGCGGTTGAAATTAGAGAGCGGAAAACAGTTTGCTGTTTCTCGTACTTTTCTTAGGCGTCACACTCGCATTCTGACGATACGATTTCACCTTTCTTTCTCTTTGAGCGAGTCTTCGGTATATGTAATTTGCTGCCTAACACACACCTACACATCACACGCATACAGTGCCGCATAATCGTTACCGCGCTCACCGCAGCTAATAGGAAAACCTTGCTACGAAAATACCTGGAATATTTAATTGCTTCGAATCTGGTCAGTACCGAGCATTACAGTAAATTTACCGAAATGATTCGCGCGGATTCTGTCGAAGTCGCCGGCAACTTTGTCCAAAGTATCCTGCTGCGATCGAACCTCAGTTTTCTTCTCTTTGCGCGCATACTTTAAAAAACAAGTTTGCGCCAGTCAAAAAAATCCCAAGATTTGTTCATCCCGCAGAATATACCATCGTTTTCATCGAGAAACGCATTCTCGGATTCTTCTCCCTTGGAAAACACAATAATGAGCACTCGAGTTTTCAAACGAGCTCGTTCGCGTTATTTATGACAAAGCTTGTCGCATCTTTTGTGGGACGCGCGGAATTAGCGATTTGACGACGCTGCTAATTATTGTCGCAAAAGTCTTGCGACTAAATGACTTTACGTCATATATTATCCACAAGATGTCCGATGTTCAAGAAGAAAAGATGCACTTCTTGAAGGCGCTATTTCCAGAAATCGTTTATCCGATATATAATTGTGTCTCGTGTATTAATCTATTTTTTCTATTATGCGAGAAAACTGGTAGTAAGCAAAATGCTAATTATGACACAAGAATTTGATAAACGATTTACTGAACGTGTATCTTTACATCTGCAATGGGATTCTGTAACTCTTATGATCACAGCACACAAAAAAACTTAAGCAGTAAGTAAAACGTAGTAAGAAAATCGACATGTTGGATTTATTGTTATGGTTTTACGATCTCTATGTTATAATTGATCAATTCGCTTACTGCTTATGTTTTTTTCTGTGGCCCTTAACGATAATATTCAAATCGTTATGCAGATTTGATATATTGTAAAGAAACTGTGACAATAACGATACCGACAGTATCATTAAAAGTTACAGAAACCAGTTGGATTTATGCGTATCTTCATATCTGCAATGGTCATTACATGGAAAAGACAATAAATTTGATTGAAATATCTAAAAATTTATGTAAATACAGATCTGAAAATAATTGTAAATTAACTGATGATCTATCAAAAATAATTATGTAAGAATCTCAAGCAGGATGAGCAACGCTGCCACAAGTTTTGTCATTCAGTTTGAATGTCCCATATAATTATTTTGATCTAACAAAATTGTTTTCAGATCTGTATTTATACAGTTAAATTTTTAAATACCCCAAAACCGTTCTTTCGTGTATTTTGCGCATCATTTCTTCGCGCTAAATCCGCATAGGAATTTGCGAACACGGGAAGCCATCCAGTCCGTTTCAGTCTGTTCTGATGAACGGTTAAAGTGCGATAAACCAGCTCCGCCGACAGCATATTTCTGGTTCGCTGCTTATCTATCACGATGCCAGACGAGCGCATTAACGCGTCCCAAGGGTGTGCCGAAGGTGCCGATCCTTTAGGAATCGGCGACTCAGTAATGCATAGAAGGGAGGTTGTTGCGAAATGCGGGAGCGAGTGTAGAACGTAAAAGGGCAAGGGGGATTAGAGAGAGGACGAGGCGAAACAATGGCCGCGTATATCATCGTGCCGCTGGCCTGCCGCATAGGCAAATCACTGGACTCTATACCAACGTGCGGTTTCGCATGTGCACGCACACATGCACACGACATATCGCTACTTACTGGAAACAAGACGATGGCCACGATGCGACACGCGCATACGTATACATACACTAAATCGTGTCGCTTTGTTCTAAGTCCGCTAAAAATCCGACGAGCATGGGCTAAGCGCGCTGGAATTCGAGAAACGAAAGCATTAAAGTCACCAACGGCGTATTCGAATAAAAAAATCGCATGTCGCGAAGCTGCTCCGGATTTACGGATAAGATGATAGTTTCTTTCTTCGTTTTAGAGTAAATAAATTACATGATAAATAATATAATATATATTTTTTGAATATTGGAAGAATATTTTTCTTCAGAGTTTAACAGTGGATACAAAAAACACAAAGATATTCATGTGTAAAACATGCATATAATTATAATAAATTAAAATAATTATATAAAATGGATTTATAAATAAATTGCGGCCGCTGTTTGTAAAACTACTGCTTTAATGCAATAATAATAGAACAGGAGATATGAATTAGACGGAACATAAATAAAATCTAAATAAAAATGCGTATAATAGTGATTTTATTTATAAAAGAAATAGGAATTAATAAAATAAATAGCAGGGCGAAAGAAGAAAATGAGAAGACCAAATTGGAAGATAACGAATTAAATGTTTATAGAAATATTTCGTAGTTCCAATAATTCTGTGAAATATATAACTGATGTACACATTTTTTAATTAATAAAGTACATTGATTAACTTCTTATTTTGTTTCACATAGATAACGTCACCTTCAGCATCCCGAATGGCGTAGCTTCGAATAAGTTCGCCATATCGTCCAATGGTCAAGTCACTCTTCGAGATCCCCTAGATCGCGAGGAAGTCTCACATTATTCAGTTTCTATCTTGGCGAGGTCCAATAAACTTCTGGACGTCACAACTCTGGAAGTTATAGTGATGGATGAGAATGATAATAGTCCGGAATTTCGACCGGGTTCTTGCTATACTCTCGCCGTGCCGGAAAATCAGGAAACTTCCGTGATCCATGTGATAGCTGCTACCGATCTTGATGATGGAAAGAACGGTGAAATCTTCTACAGTATCGAAAGTAAGTTGTCTCACTAGATGCAGTATATGCGAAAAATCGCATAAATAAAATTTAAGACTTAAGTAATTGTTTTAAGATACTAATACGGCCTTCTGATTAGTTCATAATATCTTAAGACTGTACTTAAGACAGTCTTAAATATAAAATCGATTATGATTGATTTTAATCTTTGTGCTTTTATTCCAGGCGGCAACGTCGGCGCCAAATTCGTGTTAAATCCGTCTACCGGTGTATTGTCGATGTTGAATCTGGATCGTGAGAACGTGCCCAAGTACGTGCTAACGATTTCGGCCAAAGACAAGGGAAGACCAAGCAGAGAAGCATACTGCAACCTCACCGTGATCGTGCTGGACATCAACGACAACGCTCCGAGTTTCGTGCAGAATCTGAACAGCGGTTTCTTGTACGGATCATCGGACTATCCAGCGAATTACTATCCTTCAAAGTATATGACAACTATCTCAGAGGACGTCCCACCGGATTCAAGCGTGATGTCCGTAAAGGCGATTGATCCAGATCAAGGTGTAAACGGGAAGATCACATACGCCATTGCTGAAGAAACTAGCTGGCTCTTCAGGGTCGACAACCTGACTGGCGTTGTTACTACAGCTGGGTGAGTGCACGCATCCCGTCGTTTACTTTTTTTAGGGGTAGGGTTTCCCTTCTTTCTTTATCATTGTCATCGTCGTTTCCTTCCTTTTCTGACCTTTTTCTGTTTCCTTCTTTCTCTCTCTAAGGTCTTTTGTTCAGCCTCCCTCTCTTTCTTTCTCTTTTCTTTTAGATCGCATGCGAGTTTCGCTTTGTGATCTTGGCTATCAACCGACTAATTTCATCCTGGCGTTAATTACCGCGACCTTTATTACACATCCGATTAGAATCACCCAGAAGGATATTACGCCGGTAATATAACGTCGTAAAATGGGAAGTGAAGACGCGCACACACACATACACGCATTCGTACTGGAAAGAGCAGCCAATCGGCTCACAGTGAAAAAAGCTCGACGCTCGAAGGCAGTGGGGGAGGAAGGAGCGGCGTCTAGGAAAGTCGTAAAATTATAAAGTCAGTCGATGCGCTTCACGAACGATGCACTATAGTCGATTAAATGATTCCGTATGCATAACTCGTTGGCACAACTCGAGATATTACTCTTCCTTCCTTTTTCTCCTGTGTCTCTTTCTTTTATCTATTTATCTCTTGTCCGGTTCTTCGTTTATCTTTCTCGATCCGTGTGTGTCTCTTACGATTACGCCCGCAATAAACCGATATCTTGGGATGTCGTTAAGATGAAGACTTTCCATGGTTTCCATCCATCTCACCAAACAGCAAAGTCGTAGTTTGTTAATTAATGAACGATTTCGCTGCGGGCTACCGCGAATCTTGGTTCAATGAAGTACGCTGACCAATGATCATTAATTGCTCGATTACGGTCTCGGCGTATGAACGATGGAAAATGTTAATTGCATGCGAACTTCGCGGAATCGAATTCAATACCGAGCCTTTATACTATATACAAAACATTAACTTTTATAGGTGGACAGTTATACGCTCGCGTAAGAGTTTCACGGTGATTAGAGTCGCCTGCCCCTCGTATCGTCGTGTCCGATGATTTGCCTCTGAAGACGACACGACCGAGTGATTTCGATAAATCACTTCCACGCCGGGAATGCTTGTTGCAAATTATTATGCGGAGTCGCCGTAAACCCGCATGACACGCCCAACATCCGTCTCGGTGACTCACGATTCGTGCTTTAATTCTCGTGGCAATTAGTCGATCCTCCTTTTCTATCCCTTCTCGTGTCAAATTTAGTTTACGATTTTGCTTAATTGTTTACGCGGCTTTTCCATCTTTTACCGTTTTTATTTCCGATTATCCATGAGACGAGGGGTGCAGGATATGCGAACACAGGGAGGGCCGCGAAATATTGGAGAATAAGCGCCAGTTGACAGTGTAGAAACAGAGAAGGGGGAGGGAGAGAGAGAGAGAGAGAGAGAGAGAGAGAGAGAGAGAGAGAGAGAGAGAGAG
>NW_017259196.1:1765447-1771597 GCF_001594045.1 Atta colombica
TAGTCGGTAGTCATAGAAAGGACTAAGGAGCTCAGAGGGGCGCATACTTTTGCGTCGCGACAGCCGTGTGTCATTTCAGCGAGACGCCATCTGGCATTTCAATGCATTATTTCAGCCGGCAAAATGCCTCCTGATATGCAAAACCAGATCTCGGTTCGAGCTACTCTTTTGCCGCGCCTCTCCCACTTTCGTTGTCTCTCTCATTCTCTCTTCATCCTTTCCCGCCGCGGCCACAGTCGTCTCGTTTCATCGTCTCCTCCGCCTTTTCTTTCTCCTCTTGCTTCTGTTTTTGGTATCCTCTTCCCTTGATCAGTAGCCGTGGACTCGACTTTCGTGTCGCCTTATTGCCGTTGCTCTTGCGACGAGACTACGGTCTCGTTCCTCTTACCTTTTGAAAGCCGCACTGTCGTTCTGCAGCACCTCTCGATACTTCTCCCTTCTTTTGCTTTCTCTGGAGACCACCCGGTAGAGACAATATACGGGTCAAACGAGAATCAGTTCTCATCATTTAGAACGATTTGATAAATAGTGCGAACTGATAAAAAGAACAATGAGACGATATTATATGGAAAAGACAGTTTTGTTGAAATATCTAAAAATTTAAATATAAATTAAGACTAAAAGAAAAATAAGAAGCGTTAACTGTGTCAAAATTAGATGTTAGAATAATAATTCTAATATGTAATTAATTTTAAATACATTTAGTCTTGCTTGCTCGTTGATTACTTTCGAACTTGCAACACAATCACTAAAATAATATTAATCTTACAAGTAAATTAAATTTGATCGTTGATTTGAACAACTATTGATCTAATTTTTTAGTTAGATATAGATCTGAAAATAATTTTGTTAGACGATCATAATAATTGTGTAACACTCAAACTAATTTCTAGAATATCAATATTTTTTGCAAGCATTGCTCATTATGCTTGAGTTTCCTGTAATTATTTTGATGATCCAACAAAATTATTTTTGTTGTGTATGATAGGTAAGGAGTTCCTCTGATGAAAAAATTGTGCACTTCAAGAAGAACAATTTTTTAGATACTTCAGCAAAATCATCTTTTATGGAAATGATGTGTCAATAAATTTCCTGTAATCAAAGTGCGAAATTTTTATTAAATTAACCGTTATCTACCCATATGTCTTTCATATAAATCTATGTGTATTGTGTTTCATTAATTAATTCAGCGATAACATCAATCGCAAAATGAAAAAATACTTGCATTCCTTGAATCATTCTCAAATGAAATATTTCTTGCAATTGTCGTTATGTTCAAATGCGATAGAGATTCGTACTGCATACTTCGAATTGCAGTCAGCAGATACAGCAGATACTAGAGCGGAAGATAACTATGGAGTATTCGAGTTAGCTTCGCGCAATCGTAAATAAGCGTATCGAACTCGTGCACTACCGACGACTGATCATTATCCCACGCTTATTAAGAATTATTACGAGCGTTATGTTGTATCGCGAAGGCACGCTGGGAACTTCTCTTCCTTGCTCGACTTGCATTTGCGTAACTTCTTAATAGCATTGTTTTAAGAAAATTAATTTAAAGTACAATAATGTGAGACTAAATCAGAATTCGTTCCAATAACTTTTTTTGTGATCTCGTAATAATTTTTTATTATTATAACATAGAAACAAAATATTTATCTATTTTATTGAAAATAATACAATCATAATTTTTATTAACAAGGAAAACTATTAATTTAATGTATTTTATTGATATTAAATTAGATTCTAAAGGAAGTAAATTGCAATCTCTTTTTATTAAATTAATATTTTTATTCTTTACTTTTCAATTTCGTGATTGCAATAAACCTGTTATATTATTCTATAACTAATGTCTGTTTCTTCCTGTTCGATACAGCCCATTGGACCGTGAACGTCAAAGCAACTACACCTTCCTCGTGGTTGCCACGGACAGCGGCATGTATGATGCGAAAAGTACATCGATACCCATCGAGATCATCATCAGCGACATAAATGATAACGCGCCAATTTTCGAGGAGTACCCTTTTCGGACACGCGTGCCCATCAGTACGAAGCCAGGTCAGAACATTCTCCGAATATCAGCTAAAGATGCTGACGATGGTGTAAACGGTGATATCGTATACTCATTGATAAACGAGCAAGAGAAACCAAAATTTCGAATACATCCTAGTACTGGTGAAGTAACGGCAAGCCTATCATTGTCGCAAGATAATGGCAAAACGTACTATCTGGAGGTGTTGGCTCAGGATAAGGGTAATCCG
Organism: Atta colombica; assembly: GCF_001594045.1. NCBI lineage: Eukaryota > Metazoa > Arthropoda > Insecta > Hymenoptera > Formicidae > Atta > Atta colombica. The sequence continues at coordinate 1,767,709 of NW_017259196.1, forward strand.
CCGAAGAGCGCTAAGGGTTTAATTGAGCTTCAAGTCGGCCACCTCGCGGACCTGACGCCCAGCTTGAAATTTCAGAATGACACATACAATGTCATTATTCAGGAAAATTCAGCGACTGGCACGGAAATAGTTAAAATTACCGCGGTACGTACCGATGGCAGGAAACAGCGCGTCACATATTCGATCGCGTCCGGAAACAATTATAATACCTTTGCGATCGATGAAGACACTGGTCTGTTGCGCGTCAATGATCCTACCAGGTTGGACGCGGAATTTTGGAATGACATGACTGTAAAATCCAATAACGAATTGTCAGGCGACACGGGGCGCATGAATTCATGGGGTAGATCTTTAGAGGGGCAGCAGCCGAAGGAGATACCTAGAGAAAGCTCAAGGCACATTCTCAATGTGATAGCGAGGAGCCAAGAAGTTTTGGAAGCATATGTCAAAGTAATTATCAGGATATCCGATATCAACGATAATCCACCAATCTTTACGCAAACACAGTACTCGGCTACTGTACTCGAAGGCAATACCAAAGGAGATTTTGTCGTGAAGGTAAGAAAACTTTTTACGATCTAACATTGCCCTGATATTATATTACATTCTAATATTATATTATTAAAATATAATATTTATATTTATATTTAATATATTACAGCTCTTTACATAACGAAACTAATTAAAGTACGAATCATATGTGATATGAAAATCTATAAGGAAATTATTTTTATAACAGGGTTTAAGAAAAAGTTTAAAAAAAATATGACATAATTAGAATCCAAAGGTGCAAATGAATTTATTTGTACTTTTTTGTCTTAACAAAGTTTAGATATAAGAATAGATAATATGATAAATATATTAAAAATGTGTTAAACGCACAAATTTATATGTCAATACTTGCTGCCGTAGCTTTCAGCAAGTGATGCCGATCAAGGATTAAATAATAGAATCTTATATCATATTGTGGATGGTAATCCGGATAATGCCTTCACCATAAGTCCACCATACAGCGGAATCGTTCGGACCAATATAGTCCTAGATCGTGAGATCCGTGAGAAGTACAGATTGACTATCATCGCAACGGACCAAGGAAACCCACAATTAACCGGTACCGCTGCATTGAGCGTACGGGTAATCGACGTCAATGACAATCAGCCTACCTTCCCGAAACACAGTATCATTTCAGTCTCTGAAGGTAAGTCATAAGAACCATGCTGTTGAATTTTGAAAGAGTTTTTAAACTTTATGAAATAATAGAACAAGATAAAACATCAAGTCTGTTCACATTGCTTGAAATACCTAAAAATTTTTGCACTTAAAATGAAATAAATATATATTCGAGTGTTTCTTAAAGTAGATTCTGACAATGAATGCAAAAAGTGCAAGCAACGCAAACAAACTTATGATTATATATGGTTATGAAAAAATTACCCTATAATATAATTAATCTATTCTCAAATAAACATAATATTAGCACAAATAGCCTGTGTTATGCTTTAGTATTTAATACGATTCTAGGGCTTGTTGTGCCATCAGTTTGTTCATTGAGTATACGGTCTCTACATTTCTCAAATTGAGGCACCATTTCTTCGAGACTTTTGTCACCGTCTATGATCATAACCGGTGCCGGTAAAGAAAATAGAGTTTGTCTGTAGAGCCAGTCATCGTGGATCTCGTGAATTTGTTTTAGATACTCCAACGGCACAGAATCCTCTTCTCTGCGCGCACGTGCTTGCATTCTTTGAAATACGACTTCAGGCGTTGTCCTCAAATATACTAAATTACAGACACAAAAAAGAATACAATTTAATGAAAGGAGAAAATTGCGTTTTATATAAGAATATTTTGCTTAATTGATAGAGATATATATACTTATTAAATCTGCCCTTATATTCGTATTTTCCATGCACCAATTATACCAATCTTCTAAAACTATCGCTTCTACATTCTGTATCATGTGCGTGCGCTTCATGTTTTCTAGGAAACATCTTGCGCTAAACACGGACCTTTCCATAACTTTATAAGGCGATGGTGTAGCCATAGTATGTAATTGTAGCCTAGTCAACTGAACGTATGATTGAAACAAGAAGGCGTAATGTACTGGATCCTTATAGAAAAAATCCTAAAAATATTATCAATATTTATTTTTGTTTGGTATTAATACACTCATATCAATAAATATTTATTCAGATAGCTATACTAGTCTTAGTCTATAATCTTGCTTTAAGAAACCTTAAGACATAAGTCGAAAGAGATTAAGAACAATAATTTCTATCTTCAATATTTTTTTTGCGCAGTCTTAGGCTTTAATCGTTAGACTTAAACGAATTGAGCAAAACCGAATTCTAATGGTCTAAAAATATAAGTTCTATGGCCGATATATTGTCATTTACATCTTACAATTTATAGCTTACGGCTTCATAAAGCAAGGTTGTGCCCGATTTCTTCACTCCTAGATAACTTTATCCAAGAGATATCTTCCAGATTATAATGGAGATATCTTCTGGATAAAGTTATCTGCAACTTATCTGGAAGTGAAGAAATTGAGTATTAGCTTTAGGAGGCGTCGAGTGCTTGTCGCCCGGTGCGATTGACTCGCGATCTGTAAATCCGGGTTCAATCCCCTGCGTCCATATACGCGTTTTTTCGCGTTTAAGGAAATGATTCCATCTAGCGATTAAGAGATCTTTGATCACCATTCGGATCCGATGTTAAACTATAGGTCTCATATATCAATGGAGATATGTATGGATCCCCCAAAATATGTTATTTTTAAAAGAACTTACCAACAAATTTACTCCAGCCACGTCTCGCCACAAATCCACTGGCTCTTGTAAAATTGTTGCATTGTTAAAGTTCTGGAAATGATTCAAGAACGTTGTTTTACCACTTCCTATATTTCCTTCTATGCAGATCGTAAACGGATTGTTGTAAAGTTTCGTTGAAAGCATTTCCATGATACAGTTATTTTTTACTGAAACAGTACAGTGTTTCTAATGTAAGCTAATTGCGCAAGATTTTAATTTTATATTGTCATAGGATGATATTAATGATCATTAATAATAAATTTTTTGAGAAACTGCTAATCAAACAATCTACTAAATCAGTTTTCAGATCGTTGTAGTTTATTGCGTTTTACGAGATACAAAATATCAGGATATCATAATTAATATCTATAGTAATTATCTCGATGCTGATTAAGCTCCCTTTTACAACAGCAACTTATTGATTTATGTAGACAATGCGTAACTTCTTGAGGTTATCGGCAAGATACCTTTATGTCGCTTCTTATATCTTCCGTAATATTCTTCATGTGATACTAAAACTCGCTGAAAAACCCGCGTTGTAGACACATAGGCTGTTCGATGATAACGAACTGCGACGCACGACAGACGCTGACCAAGACAGCCAAGAGACATGTTTCCCGCCGAAAGAACTCGTCGCCATGTTTGTACGTCACAAAATGGGGAACCGGCTCGCCATCTGTTCCTTCACACTGCGGTGTCGGTGCTATCAGCTGGACACCGCGCAATGCTTGCGCAGTAAAGTTATGACGATGAAATAAGTATACATAAAATATACAAAAGACTCGAGGAAAAATGCCGCGAACGCTAAATCATAAACAATCCAGTAAAACTTTTTTCTTTTGGCAAGATGTAATTTAATTATATTAACAATTGGGCTATTCGACTTACACTTTTTTTACACTTTTTATACTTAAAATGAGATAGATATATATTTGGCACTGAAAAGAGAGAGAAAACGAAGATGCTAAGTGTAAAAAATGTAAGCAAGTCGAACAAACCTAATATATTTAATAATTTTATTGAATATAAAAATACTTTTATTAAATATATTGTCAATATAGCCAAATTTTATATTTTTA
>NW_017259196.1:1771697-1786111 GCF_001594045.1 Atta colombica
AAAAATAAATATTTAGATGATTAGCTAAACAATAATGGAATATTAATTCATTATTATTCGGATGTTTTTCTCTTAATTACTAAATTTCTATGCAATACAGTAATGTTACATAATTTATGTAGTTATTTGTATTTTTTCCTATTTTTATCTGACGATAAGAATCTAATCTATTAAAATAGTACAGCTATGCAAAAATATTTAATAATATTTGTGCATGACAATAACTAATTAATTAATTACATTTTATTTTATTCAAGCTAATCATTAAAATATCATCAATCATATAAGATGACTGATATTTTTTATCAACGATAAAGTTACAGCCTAAATAAGTTATCATTCTGTATCGACTAAGCATTTGAATGTTTAATCTCTTTTCTGTGTATCAGATTTCACTATATAGCATTACGAGTAACGATATATGCGAGTGGTTTCTTAGGGCACTCAACGATATCAAGTGTCAAGTAGTATCCATTCGCGAGCCAGACAAACTGACGCCGCAATCGCAAATTGTTATTCCCGCTTTGCGGCAACGTGAATTGCTCGTCATCCCGTAGCTCTATTTGCGATCAAAAACGGTCACATTGCGTTACAACATGGAATGGAGATGAGCTCGTTAGGATAACTGATCGTCGACGACAGTAGCATCGCGGTATCATACTATATGATAATCCTGTCAACAAATACAATCTCGGATTTCACCGGGTATCATCGCGATAGCGATAGCTCGAGTTTCGTCTTGGTCATTGACTCGTGAATGTCTAGCTCCCTCTCGAAATCCAATGGGTTTTATGATGGTTCATTTCTCTCAAGGTTGCCCACGTATAACGGGAGGAAGAGATGTGAAGGCTGCATGCTGTGCGGGGAGAAAAATAAAAATTAAATGAATAATTGAAATATTTACTTTTATTGCGTTGCTGTATTATTGTGTTAATACTACTGAAATTATTGCTTCTTCAGCAATAATCAGCAAAAGCTACTGTAAATATTATCAGGAATTGAATGATAAAAAATAAAAAACAAGCTTATGATTTAAGCATTTATTTATCTATTATTTTATTCATTGAAAAGAGTATTTATTTGATGGTTGAAACGTTTGAATCCATTTCATAATTGTATCATATTAATAAATTATCAATAAACATCAACCAGCTAGACTACAATGTTCTGATTTTGTATTCTATTGAATTTTATTCAATATATCTATTGAATTTTATTCAATAATTTATTGTAATAACAATTTAAAAAATTGCGAAAGAAATGATATAAAATTAAAATTAAAATCTTTGAAGTGGAATTTAATTCTGAAGAGTGAAAATTGCGCCAATCTTGAAAAAGAGTGGCTCAGTTTTCAATCTTTAAGAATGAAATTTATTCTTCAGTGTGAGATTCACTAAAAGTTTTATGATTAATAATAGACGTGATAAGACAGGTATAACTTTGCGCATAATGGTGATAGCAATACTGGAAACAACCAATCAAATTTGGGCCCAAATACATCTTCCTGTGTATAATAGCAGTAGTAAACTGGAATGGCTAATTTAATTTAGGCCCAAATTCACTTTCCTACTCAGCCATGGTAATGTTACACCTGTCTTATTAAACCGTGATGATACAAATGTTCTGAAGCATTCTTTGATTAATGAATTAATAAAATTTTTTCTTCTAACTTTGATCGATCAAACACTTCGAAACATTTCTAATGAAACTTTATACTCTAAATTACGTTTTTAATTATTTTCAAATATATGTGAATTGTAGGTATTGTATTTAAGAAACGCAACTGTGTTCTGTAAATAGGCACAATCGAGGCCAACATTTTCAACACAAAATCTTGACACATTTTAAATTCGAAAGATGACACATTTGAATTAGATTCTAGTTTGCAAAAAGAATTCAGTATCTGGAATAAAGAAAAAAGAGACGAGTCGAGAAGTTAGTAAGAGAGAGTAGAAGAGAGGAGTCCAACCGCGCCGAGAGGATAGGAATGCATTCTACTCCACGTATAAAGTTAAGTGGCAAAGGATTTATGCCGACATTAAAGTCCAACTGTTCGGAACAATCTGCATAACTTAGTCGAGGCTGCCGAGGCGTGCGTTCGGTGGCTCAGCTTTTCTCCCTTCATCTCTCTCTATCTCTCTCTGTCTCTCTCTTCCCTCTTCTGCTCGGCATACAGGGTCCTCTTGCTCCTCGGCCTTTCTCGCCACCATATTGTTCCCCATTGACAGATACGATTCAATGGAACGGCACGGGACCGTAGTGGCCGCGAGTTTGACGTACAAGCGCCAACCTTGCGCACTATCACTTCTCAAGACGCAGAAAAAGAAGATCCCGTTGAGCCCCATCCATTTCGATTGCCATCAAACGGGCAGCTAGTCAACGAAGATGACGCGACGAAAGGAGGGACTGGTGATCGAGTAAGTTCAATCACATCGGCGGACAAACGAAGGCTGCGGCGTAGTTTCGATGATACCTCGAACGGGCCGTTTTCTTCTCGCGTAGTTCTCCATTTCTTCCTGCCTGATGGAATTCCCAATAGCGAGCAGGTGGCGAGTCACGCACGTTCTAGCAAGCATTCCAAGACGACGGGAGATATAATAGGAGATTCCTTCAGCCTTTTATTGCATTCGCTTTTTTTGCCTTCCCTTTCTTCGCTTTCTGCTGTTGTTACGTAGCTCTTTCTTCTTCTTGTTCTTTCGAGAACCTTTGACATGAAGGTAGTGGCTACGTACTCGCTTACGCCAATGGCGTAATGCGAGATTACTATCTAATTTGTATCGCCGTAGAACTCTTCGGAGTCTCGTATAAACGCCGCGCCAGGCGAAATTTATTTAACATCACACTCTGCTCTCGTGGATCAGTTTGTTTTGCAATCACGATTGTGTCAATGCCACGTTGTGTAAGTGTCACTCTTTGTCTATAAAGATTAAATCGATCATTTATGCTTCCCTTGGACACGCTTTCAATATCCTGTCGATAGTTGAGGTGAAATAGCTTTTCGCTTCCGCTCAGCTCGTATACTACTAGCTACTTCACTATATTCAAAGTACATTTGATAGAAATATGAATTACATGATCGTAACATGGTGGAACGGGACAGGATAACGAGTTTACTCTGACATCTTCTAATCAGCTTTCCTTCGCGTTTTTATTAATCCCATAGAGATTTATGCTTATGTTGCTAATTGATATTACAACACGAAGTGGCCTAACCTTTGAGTGGATATATATAGTCACAGCACTTCAGATATAGTTTAAAACCCTGTTCTGGAAAAGAAAAACAAAAAGTATCGTCCAGATGATCATAAGTCTTAAAATTCATTAGTTTTATAGTTCTCTATTTCATATTAAGGTATAAATTAAAATTAAACTTAATATATTAATAAAAATATAACTAAAATTAAACCTCAAGATTATAAATCTTAACATGGACTTTCAGAAACTTTAAAAAAAACTTTAACACTTTAAAAAAAAATTAGTAAATTAGAAGACAGTGTGGTTAATAATATTTGCATGGAAAGAGCAATTTTTGTTAAAGAATTTAAAAATTTAGCCAAATAGATCTGAAAATAATTTTATTGGATGAAAATAATTAAATAGAATCAAAATTGAACATCAAAATTGCTTGCTAATAGAATATCAAAATATATTGCAGCATTGTTCATTATGCTTGTGATTCCTACAAAATTATTTTGATGGTCCAAGAAAATTATTTTCAGATCTATTTGTATCTAGCTAAATTTTTAGATTCTTCAGCAAAGCTTCTTTCCATGCACTTTATTAATACACGCTATATTCTTATTTGTCTTGTTTAGTTAAATTTATTGTTTTAAAATTACAATTTTTTTAGAATCTTCTGAGCATTCCATCTATCAATTTGTATATCTTTAAATCACTTACTTACTTAAAGTTTAATAGAAAAACCTCGATCTTCTCGTCGTGGATAGATTCTTTAGCGTTTTTCGCACGACAGCGATGTCGATTATGTTTAATCCGCACAAGTTTCGCATGGTCGAGTTTTAACGCGGCCCGTTCGAAAGAGCCCTACGGTAAACGTTTGTAATTACCCCGGTAGAATAAAAGGATATAATTATCATCGAAAGCGGGAGGCACGGCTCGCAAATGTTGGATGGGCCTTGCCTCCGTTCCCGTAGGGCCCTTCTGCCATACCCACAATTCGTGGGAGGATTTAATCGACAGAAACGATCGAATCGACTACGAAAGTGGCACTGACACGAGAAATCGAGACAATGGTAGACCACCGACGAGTGTATTTTCCATACAAGGAGCACCAACGTTGTCGCTACGTGTTCATTTGCAGGCCCGAATCATGAAATGCGAGGAAAACGTGATTGAAATTACCTCGGTGAAGTTACGTAACGAATCTGACACTCAACGTGCTGCAACGCATTGCGATAAAATTGCATTTGCGGTTTTTATTATTGTATAAAAATTGAATTTAACTTAGCGCCAATTATTGATATTAAACTTTATACACGAATAATTCGTATCATCTAAATTTACATGAACTCGCACGCGATTGTAATTGCGCACTCCGATTGTTCACATCTCTACTTACGATCCCAGCTGTGTTCGGAATAGTAAAATAGTTTTCTAGCAATAACAGAGTCATGTACATAGATGATGCGTGGTCGCTCTGGAAACCGATTTACATGACTTTAACGATCTTTCGTGAAATTTACGAACGGTCACAGCCGCGTGCCAGCTAAGCTTCCTCCCGCCCTTATTCTCTCTCTTGAATGCATCGCGTATACAGAATAATTCTTTTACTGCCGCAGGTGTTGCTACGCCTGACGTATATCACCCGGCTCGGTCGTGGAATCAAAAGTCCAATCCTTGATGATGTACCTCCTTTTAATCATCGTACTCACATACCGTATACTTGCCTTTACCGAGTCGGAGAATCCCGTTTAAATCGCTAAAAGTTACGTAATACGTCCGCCTTTTTCTCACTTAAATCATCTTTATAGATTTTTACAGAAACATTATGTTTTTCGTTTTTTTGTATCGAGACAATACACATGAATCAATAAATAACCTTAATTTTGATCTCAATAATCAATGTGCTAAAAATTAAAATTTACTCATTAACTATGTATGTATTTTTATCTTAGAAATTATGACAAATGAGAAAAAAAATCGAAATATTTGCAAGTAAATATGACACTTTCTTCAATTTATTAATTATTAAAAACTTTGGTTGTGATAATGAAATATATAATATATTTTTGTGAGAAATATATCTCATTAATTTATTTAAAGAATAAAATAGATGGTTTATTTGCTAGAAATAAAATTTTATTGGGCCGTATTTGAATAAGGATTTATTTCAATGAAATGAACATTATATCCCGCAAATAAATTTTTAAGTATTTATCTTTCTCTCATTGTAAGAAGATATGATGATCGTTGCGAAATTACTTTTTGCAATTGTGTACAACAACGAATCTTAGGCGAAGGCATAAATTTATATTTAAGGACAAATCGCATTCGCGCGGATAAGCGTATTTCGTGTGCTATGATTGTGTTATAGAATACATATCCACCCTTTGTGCAAATTGTCGCATTCCCGCGATACGGTTTTCAATTTCCTTGCATACGTCTAGACAGGACGACATTGTAATATATTTCCCGATCGTCTCCCTCGCGAGAGGTTCATCCGCTCCCTCAGACAGATTCGTTTCGATCATTTCTTCTTAGCAACTGGCCAAGATAAAACGATTCGATAGTACGGATCCAATGCATTTTAAGTACCGACCCTCTTGATGTGTCTTTAACTTCGCGGAAGAGAACGCGCGCGCCCATGAGATTCGTAGGCTGCACAGTTCGCGCGTCGTATATATGTATCGCGCACGATCATTTCACAGTGACAAAGTGGCTTCGCGATGAGGGGACAAAAGAACGAAATCAAAGGCAGGCACCTTTATGCATAAGGATGCAATCCGCTAGCGACCGCGCGGTCCACAATGCGAAGCGATAAAGCTCTTCATTCTGTTCGAAATCTCCAACGGACTTCTTTATTTTGTCAAATGTATTTCACTTAATTCCGTCGCTATCAGATAGCAAAAATAGCACTTACGATTATCCAATTTAATTGTAGCAATGAAATTTTCATGAATATATATACATTTTTCGATTTTGAAAATTCATTCTTTATTTATGTATTAATGTTAATTAATCTTCGGCTACAGTAATGAGTTATTTAGATGCGAAAATTTTTGGATGATTTTACAATCTGTATTGGTATTGTAAAGTTTTAAATCGTAGATAAAAACTTTGAATCTTTCTAGAAAAAATACTCTACACTAGAAAAAATACTAAATTTTAATAAATATTTATTTAAATAGTTCTAAGTATATTCTGAAGGTAAATTTATTTATTTGATATAAGAACCATTAATTTAATTTCATTTTTTATATATTGAATAAATATTTCTCTACTGTAAGTAAATGTTTTCTTAGCACTACTCAAAGAAATAATGTATAAAATTTGTAAATTTTTTCAGTGCAATCAATCGCCATAAAGCGAAGGTTTACACTTATATTCTGTACTGTCACTTATATACTTCAAACAGAATGCTTTAGAATTTGAGTGTAATTTTTATAACTGAGTAAAGAACTGTAACTGAGTTAAAAATAATTTATTTGTATATTTAATATCGGTACAAACGCATATTCATTAGTAAAGAGACACTCACTATTAGAAATGTAGCTTCCTTTATACGTAAATAAAGCTCATGATTATGAACGAAATTAAAAATAATGAATGATTTAACTGAAAATTAAGTTACAATAATTACTTAAATGTAATCAACGTGTACATTAAATTTCATAAATTTTCATGAATACATTAAATTTAATGTCATGAAATTTTTAACAGTATATCTTCAATTTCAGGTACTGCCATGGGAACTGTGCTGACAACCATCACGGCGAATGACGTCGACAGTTCACCGGCGTTGACATATCGATTCGATGACATGAGTTCGGGGCCCTTCAGCATCGATCGGTACGGCGGTAAAGTTGTTCTACGGAAACGTCTGGACGCCGAAATGCGTTCTGAATACACTCTTCGGGTGATCGCCAGTGACGGGATTCATGAAGCGACGACCGATCTCACGGTTCGTGTGACCGATCTCAACGACAACACGCCGCAATTTAAGCAGGCTGTCTACGTGGCTGTTCTTTCGGGTACGTATCGAGTGTATATGATGCCTCTTTCTGCATGGTTACGAGAGCGACACGAATAAAACAGGTAGCAGATCGTCGAATCTGTGATCAAAACTTGGACGATGATCGAACGAGATCGTTGCGTCGATTATCGCGTTGCTCCAGCGAGCATAATTCTTTGATTTATTGGGAACGATCGTTATCGAGATTGTGAGGTTGTTCTGTAAAACGGTAGCTTGGGATAAAATCGCAAGACGAGAAACCACATCATTGGCGATATACAGAAAAATACATACTACATGCAAATAATAATTACTTGTTTCAAATATTTCAAAAATTCATATATCGATAAATTTTGTGTCATCAGTTTGTCACAATTATCAAATTTATTTGAAATATATTCTGAATTCTAGAAAATTTAATACTTCAAGATTATTAAATTAAAATAACTTCGATTTGTTTATTACATAAAAATGCTTCTTTGATCAATTTTGATCAATATTCTCTAAAAGAAAATAAATTTTTATTTTGAGTATACATATTAATGAAATTTTCTATGATGAATTTATAATGAATATATTTTAAGATTATTCAAGAATAGATTCTTTGTTAAATACAACCGTTGCTTAAGAAAGACAGTAAATTATATTAAGTAATTACTTTTCTTAACAATGGAATAATATTTTTCTGTTGCCGCGTTTTTAAAACGCATCGCAAATCTCTTACTGTTCACGTATTAAAGAATTTAAATCTGTTAGTTAATGATCGGTTAACGAATTAGTATGAGAGTTTTAACGAATCTCATTTAGAGCGCAGATAGTCCAGTTGGCGTTGTATTGTTCTGTCGCCTTGTACCTTACAGTAGTTACAATGTGGAAAATCCACATTGAAGTTATACAGGTTCATCAGTCGGAATTCATTATCGTTCATACCGTTGTCATTGGTCGCGCGAATTCTGTCACCCCGCTAGGCGAAGCATTTCGATATCAGCATCCCATCAAAAAAAATCGAAGCAACAGTGGCACAAAGAGATGAAGGAAGGAGAAGGAGGCAACGGGAAGATACAGGCGGGCTTCTCGGTGCGAAATAAACGCGCGTTTAAAAACTGGTTTTTAGTAGACACGCGTTGTCCTGTTGCCCGTGTTCCAAACTCGAATTGACACCGCGCCGAGATAAAGCGCGCGAGAAAGAACGGCGCGGGGGTGAGAGGTGGTGAGGAAAGATGAGAGAGAAAGAGAGAAAGAAAAAGATAGAAAAGAAAGACGAGTAGAAGAAAGACCGATGAAAAGTTAGCTGCTTGAATATGGGAGAGAAAAAGATAGTGGAGAAGAAAGGGCGATGAGATATATGTATTAAGAGAGGGAAAGAGAATGCGAGATCAACGGGACAGGACGAAGGCGAAAGGGAGGAGAAGATGGAAGGAGAGCTGAGGTGAATTGCGAACTCCTCGCACATAAATAAACGTGAGGACACCGTTTGCGAGTCAGCCGAAAAGCCGCCTTCACTGCAACCGTCCGCTTCGAGAAGACTCTCGAAACTTATTAAAAATACATAGGCCTGCGCCTAATGGTGCATTTGGATAGGCGGTAGAGAAGTAAGGACAATCCGGATACTGGAAGGGTTGGATTGGCAAGCGGCGAATATGGAAGGAAAGAGCTCGTTCAAACGGGGAGCTCCCACGGTGACGAGAACGTCGAATTTGCATCTTCTTCTTCTTTTTCAGCTTCATCCCATGCTTCGGCTTGTATGTTCGCGAAAAGCTATGTGCCGTTCCTCTTAAAAGGGACAGGCAAAGAATGACGATATGTCTGTAGAAGGTTGCAGACTTGACTGAGCGAAAAAGATCTCGGCGAAAGTTAATGAAGCTCCTGGCCGGTTAATGGGACTATTATAGATGTTCGTGAGGGTAGATAATATCAGGATAGATAGAAGATTGGCTTTGCCAACCTCTCTCTCACATTTTCTTAAAATTGTACGAATTTTAATTAAATACTAAAGAGCTATTAGCTTTCAGATACCTACTTTTCTGTACAATGTAAGCTTTTAAAGTATCTGTAACTCCCGCAACGGAATTAATGAGGGAACAAGATTAGTGGACGAGCAGTGATACGAAGATTAGTAAGACTATATTACATCGACCAAGAACGATCGAAATATTATTGGGCGATAGAGTAGGATTAAGAAAAATGAATAAAGAAGGAGATAGAAGGAATATTCTGACACTGTTGGAAATACGAATTTATCTTACAATTAGTGAGAAGATGTCGTGATGCGAACATGTGCATACGCATTTTACAATAATTATACAGTTCTTCTTGCTCTCTTCGCCAGATAATACTTTTTTTTTTCGAGGAGATGCCCTCGCTTCCCCCGGCTACGACGCAAGATCCCCGAAGGAAATCATATTCTCCAGGTTTATTTCAAACCTTCCACGCACGCCACGCATCGGTCTATATCTTCCCCTGCCTCCTGTACTTTAGACCGTGGCTTGGCACGTTAATGCCGAGTTATCCGACGATTTGAAACGCATCGAAATGATTTTTGTATGCGCAATGCGCCATCGAGAGCCTGGACCCACGGTACCGCGCGGCGCGATTTATATATAACTGGTTATTATTTCATACTTCCGTTCGGGCCTGATGTCAAGAAGGCTTATCCTCCTTGCTCGCCGTCCGAAAAAAGGCGTTTGTAATGTCGGTCCAGACCAGCGATGGTCGAGGACGCATCCGCAACAAGAAGACACGAAGAGTATTTGAGCTCGAGTCTGCTGATCTCTCGATCTTTCTCCCGCGTCCCTGTCGAGTGGTTCCTTGTACAATGTACGACTCGATAATCGATCTCGCGAAGAGTGCTTCTCGAGTCCCTGCCGTTTACTAATGAATGCCGTCTCGTATGACGTTATATGAGCTCTCTTTATAATTTCGCATCTAAATATCTTTCTCTTTATATTCACTCCAAGAATATTTTAAAGAAACCTGGTACGAATTTATGTTAATATAATTACATGCTGCGTAACCGTGTTGATTTTTTTTTCTCATTTCAGAAGGGCAAGGCAAGCAGGAAATTCTGATGGTAAACGCTACGGACGATGACCTTTTGGAGGAGAACAGCCGAGTGCGATATTATCTGCTGCGTCCCGTGAAGGGATTTTCAGTGGATCCCGTGACCGGCGTTCTGACTGTTAATCACACAGCGATATCCAGGCCGATACCAAAAGAGATGGACTTGGCGATTGTTGCGGAGGATCATGGCAAACCCGCGGCATCGTCGGTGTGCTCGGTTGTCGTACGATTTAGTAGTTTAAAGAGCGCTCTACCCGGGCGGGAATACAATTTCATGGTGAAGGAAAGTGTGCCGAAAGGTACGACGCTGATGAAACTTTCCGACGTAGATCTTCTGGATGGTGCCATCATTGCGGGCGACGATAGCGGAACATTTGAAATATCTAAGGATCGGCTGATACTTTCAAAGATGCTTGATCGCGAGACGAGACACAGGTAAGCGATAGTTTAGATCAAAATTTGATTCTATGATTTTATATGTTGATTTTATGATTTTATTACGTTGAGTCTTAAGTCTAATCTACAATATGCTCTTTGCTTCCTATGCCTTGCTTTTTATCTCTTGCCTTTTTCCCTCTTTGCAACCGTTTTATCAGCAATCATATTTATTGTCATATATTTCTTGTCTCTTCCAAAGTTCGTCTTCTTTTATCTTGAATAAAAAACGAAGAAATAAGATAAGAGATAAAAAAGCAAGAAATAAAAAGTGATAAAAAGTAAGAAAAGAAGCAAATAACATATTATAGATTAGGATTTATGTAGTTTAATTTTCTTATTATTAGCATTCTTTTTCTCTCTCTCTCTCTCTTTCTCTTCTCTTTCTCTTTTTCTTTTTTTTTACTTTTACTTCCTTTATTTTAGAATATCTAAGAGCACTACCAAGTCGCGTATTTGATTTTCTAGATACATGCTACAATTGGGCAACAAGATCGAAAACACGACAACAGGCTTACTGATGGGAGATGAACCGATAATAGTAACAATCAATGTGGAGGATGTCAACGATAATTATCCGCACTTCTTGGAAAAGCTCTATGAAGTATCGATTAAAGAAGACGCCCCATACGGAACGACTATTGCCGTCCTACAAGCCAAGGATGACGACTTGGTTAATACTACAGCGGCCACTCTGGTATACGACATTACCTCAGGAAATGATGGGGGTCTCTTCCGTGTAGAGAAGACAACTGGCGCGGTCTTAGTGAACTCCACGCTTGACTGCGATCTTGAGCCTGAAGTCTACAATCTCGTAGTGATGGTTTGCGATAGCGATCCGGCTTTGCCTCTTTGCGCGCTCGCCAGTCTTCGCGTTTATCTGGAAGATGTGAATGACAATTCGCCAAAGTTTCCGGTTTCCGAATACCTCGAGTTTGTTGGTGAGAATGAGCCGATTGGTACAGTTGTCTTCTCCGCGCGTGCTTCGGATTTGGATCGTGGCATTTTTGGATCATTGAACTACTCTATTGTTTCCGCCGCCAGCGGATTTTCCGACATCGATGACAGTTGGAAGCTGTTCGCGGTAGATGAGACGGGTACTGTCATTACTCGCGCCGTGTTTGATTATGAGCAGCGGAATCGATACGCTTTTACGTTACGTGCCACGGACGCAGGAGGTCGTACAGCGGCAGTGCGTGTCAGAGTGGAGATTGACTCGAGAGACGAATTCTTTCCACAATTTACCGAGAGAATGTATCGATTCGGAATAAGGAGCAATACTCAAGTGCCTGGTACAGTAATTGGTCACGTGACGGCGACCGATCGCGATAAAGGACCCGATGGCCGAGTCGTGTATCAATTAACATCCCAACATCCTTATTTCAAATTGAATCGCACAACCGGTGCATTGATCGTGAAACAAAAATTAATGCACATCGATATGGACGAATCACCCAGATTAGTAGTCAGCGCGAGTTCCGGTAGACAGGGCTCTCTGTCTAACATGACGGTAGTAGAAATTGCATTAATGGATGATACCGAGCTGAATGGAGTTAGAGGAGCTACCGCTCTAGCGCCTACAGATATCGGTTCGAATATGGCTGTAGCTACTTCGGGTGGTTTAGCCGATTGGGTCCTGGGTCTATTGATCGCTCTCCTTCTTCTCATTCTCGCGTTTGGTGCCATCTTTCTCTACCTTCATATTCGTAATCGCCGTCACAAGAAACCCGGTACGAAGCCAGGTTTAAATGGCGAGAGCAATGCTACTGCGTCAAACAGTTACGTGGACCCGAGCGCGTTTGACACAATCCCGATCAGAAGTGTGGCCGGAGTCGGGGCGAGCGGAAATGGTAGTTCCGCAAGTGGCGGGGGAGCGGGTGGCGGCGCCTCCTGTCAGTTTGCTCCTCCGAAATACGACGAAATACCTCCTTATGGAACATCCAGTCAATCCGGGCAACAGCAAGCTACCTCCGAGCTTTCTGGAAGCGATCAATCGGGTTCTTCCGGCAGGGGCTCCGCCGAGGATGATGGGGACGACGAAGAAATCAGAATGATCAATGAGGGTCAGCAGACCGGTGATTCCGCGAGCGACCTTTCAGTTCACAATACTCAGGAATACTTGGCTAGATTGGGCATCGTGGATCCTCCAGCCGGTACGCCTAGGAGGCCTCCCGAAGCTTTGCCTATGGACAGTTTGCATCTGTTTGAAGATGAAGCGAGCACCGAGGCAGATATAGCAACGTTGATTTATGGTAAGATTGGGGAATCTGGACGACCCACTTCTGGTCTGGAAGTACCAGGTGGACCATCGATGAATGGTTCCCTAAGTTCCATCGTGCACAGCGAGGAGGAGCTCACTGGTTCGTACAATTGGGATTATCTATTAGACTGGGGACCCCAGTATCAACCGTTAGCTCATGTATTCAGCGAGATTGCTAGGCTAAAGGATGATGCCGCCAGCGTTCAAAGCGGAAACTCCGGCAGCAGCGGCAAGACCAAGTCTGTACATAAAGCACCACCACCACCATTGCTCACGTCCGTCGCTCCGAGATCGTTAGCGGCACCAGCGTTGGCGAGAGGAATTCTACCAAGGTCGCCGATCAGTCATGATGCCTCTACCTTCCCTTCCGCTGCACTAAGTCCGAGTTTTTCTCCTTCATTATCACCTCTAGCTACGAGAAGTCCTAGTATTAGCCCCCTCGTACCACCCGCCACCCAGAGATCGAATCAAAGTGCCAATCGAGGAATTCCCGTCGCTGATGCCGAGCTGAGGATTTGAGAATACTCTGATTTTAATCCGGCGTACTTTGCGTACTAATTTCTAGTGTTAATACAATGATGACTCGCCAGGAATGCGACATCGGACGATGTGGTACCTCGAACGTGTAATGCGAATAATTCCTGTTAATATGCGTTGTTAAATGTGATTTATTAATGGATATATGTATATTGCTCTCTCAGACTGTGCGAACAACGTGATCCGCGGATATAGTGTTAATGTTTAACTTAGTAATTTCAATTTAATCGGCCATGGCCAAATCGTTCTCCTCGTCACGCGCAAACGCTACTTTCCGGCAATTAATTGTTACTTAATTAATTAATTAACAAAATGTTAACAAAATATAAACTTTATAGATAGTTTCGATTCAACGCGAGGAGCGGTACGAGTAACTCACGAGTGAAACAAAAAGCGAGAAAGCGGCGATTGCGCCTTGACAATTCCATATCTGCTATATAACACAGACGTTTTTTATTCCGATCGATAGCTAATTGAAAATAAGTACTTTCTGAGCGGAATGTTGTAAATATCCGCCGGTTGCGGCGTTTAGTTATTAAGTAATATTGTAAATAATATTCTATGAGAATAACGATGTTGTCATAATCAAAAAAATAGACTGTCCTTACTGTAAACCAGAAATCAAATGATCGCGCCATGTTCATCAAGCCTTCGTGAATGTGTGTACAGTAATCTAATTTTATTATATCGAATCGGTTAATATTACGACGAACATGGCGATATCATTCGAATTAAAAACGAAAACGCGCTACCACGAGCGAACTGATCACACTACATTTCGTGGCAGCGCATCTCTAAAGGCGACCATATATATTCGTTGATTAATTGTTACTTCGTCCCCCGAACGCGATCTCGATGTAACGAGGGATGGAATTTCTCAGCCCGATACATATATACATAACGCACTGAATATATATATATATATATATA
>NW_017259196.1:1786211-1813765 GCF_001594045.1 Atta colombica
TTCTCTGTACAAAGACTTCCAAGCTGAGGCCCTTAATGCGATGTGGGCCTTAAATAAATGAATTTTTTAGGAAGTTGTATTTTTTTATCATATTCCGATATTCATCTCAATCGAATAAAATTAATTTGATTATTATTTTTAATTTGACATGCAAAACACATTATCTAATAAGAAATTGGAAAGAAGGAAAGCGACAGGGATTTCTAATAAAGAAGACACAAATGTTTCCACGTATAAATCTGCTTTTTGTTATACAACACGTTGAGCCTTACAAGTATACACGTATTCTTCGGATTATTTTGATAAGTTTATTCCATGTTTTCTCCACTCGTTTTACTCTCGCAGCTATTATATCCCACTTTTTCAATGCTTGAGCATAAAACGTGCCGAGTAACAGGAGC
Organism: Atta colombica; assembly: GCF_001594045.1. Classification (NCBI taxonomy): domain Eukaryota; kingdom Metazoa; phylum Arthropoda; class Insecta; order Hymenoptera; family Formicidae; genus Atta; species Atta colombica. Next base: position 1,786,613 of record NW_017259196.1, read on the forward strand.
ACCCGATATATCTTAAAATAATATTTTTAACAAAATAGAAAAATTATAATTAACAAAATTGATTTGTAATTAAATTTAAAAAATAATTATCAATTATAAGTAGTAAGCTTTTCTACTTTTAATTATAAATTGTTCCATAGTTTATGTTCCATAGTTTCCTCCCTAATTTCTTTTCATACTCTATTTCGATGCCATTTCGATGTTTTACAGCAAAATACAAATTACCATTTACAATTTATAATTTTTAAATAATTTTTATTAATACTTGCTTTAAGTATTCAAAATAAAAGAATCCAGTTTTGCATTTACTTTTCGGTTGATTCATTTTCAACAATAGAAATTAATTTCCGTAAAAGGCGCGCGTGAAATAATATTTATTCCGAATAAATTAACTCCCAAAAGAATGTAAATAATGTATTGCAATTTATATGGATGCATAAGTAATAATTGCTAAAGATAATACTACGTATTCTCTATCTTCTCAAACAGTTTGTACATTTAAACAGTCTCTACGATGAAACACGTATCGACCTACCTATCTAGTGCCTAGTATTAGCGAAACCATGTATAGGAATCGTTTACCCATTATTACGTCTAACAAAATGGTATTATCATATTGTATATCCAGTCTTGTGAGCGCCCGACAATGAGCTGCGCTATTTAAATATTCCGTTCTCTTTGTCATTCATAGAAGAATTAGTATAATCTTCCACATACGATCGAAAAACACGAACTTGTTTATTCTAATCTACGATCTGGACAACATCATATTGGAAGGTATGTTCTTCTACGGCAGGGAGCACTAATTGAAGAAGAGTGCGACGAGATAGAATCTTGGACGTAATTACAATTAATATAAACATTATTGAAAGTTTCAAATACTTTTTGTTCCCATATGAAAAAGAGAAATTTATTTTGAAAATTTGAAATAGTTCTGAAACTAGTATAAAATGTTATCTCCAATTTTAACAAAATACACGTCCAAGGTTTCAATTTCTATCTCGATAAGCACTCTTTCGCAAAAACATTCGTTTTTCAAAAGCAGAACACATAGGAAAGTTCTATACATCAGTTTCAATTAATGGTCCGATAGTTAGATCGATATGGCTTTTAAAATCTATTTAAAGTTTTACTCGCTTATAAGTCTTTGCTGTATTTTCAGCGTGGAGTTTATATTAATCTCTGCTGAACACGTATATTGTTACCGTATAATTTTTTTAATTTTTCCTCTCATTAATTTGGATTGTGATCAGTGACGTAATCGATACGCAATACGCGAAGCGAGCGGTCTTTAAAATGTAGCCTAGTAATAACTGTATTCTAGTAATAACATTATAGGGTAATTAAAACATTATTTATTTTATCCTAGATATGTGTAGTATGCACATAGCTACTTAACAGTTATCACATCAAGCTCCCTTCCCAAACATCGTAAAAAATTTCTTTCCGATAGAAAGCTATATTCGTCGCGTCACTGATGACAGTCATGCTCTGCAATCTTCAGATTTCGGAGCTAGGATGTTCTAAGTCACATCGAGAAGCGTCAGATATATTGGAATCGGCATTTTACACGCGATACGTATATCACGCGAGGGTATATCCGAAAAAGAAAAAAAAACTCAGGCAAGACATTTTACTTTCGTCGCGCCTGCCTGCTTGGCGCAAAATAAGGCACCACATTCGACATGCTGTTTATATAATTGATCGTAGAAACGATCTTTAACATCGATCATCTGCGGGGTTTATTAGGGGTGTATCGTTAATCTACGATCATCATCTATCATTTATTCGAATGTGAGTCGGTCAATCGGATTAATATTTTACTAATCCAATCTGATCCCTTTAAAAATCGTTGAACGATTTATATCCCGACTTTTTGCCTATACAATATCCAGTGTAATTATTATCGTCATAGCGATTGGCAAAATGCGCTACCTTCGAGTCTTTGGAAGCCTCGATCGTAATTTCAATTTTTATTGCTATACCTGTACATGTAACATGTAGTCCGTTCTTATTGACATTAAATATCTTTGAGTCTTCATTAGCAATCGCAAGAGCTTTTATCTTGTCTTATAAAACTCCTTACGGAAGATCTTGATGAACTTCAAGGATTGTTTAAAACAAAAAGAAGAACTAAACACGCATTCGGCGCAAAGTATGTTTTTGATCCTCGTTGAACAATTCAAACAGATGGCAGAATCAATTTATTTGCTGATGAGATTCTGCGATGTTAAATTACTTCGCCGAACTAACCATTAGTCAAACGGTTTCTTCCGTCACACTTCTCGACATGTGTAATATTCCGAAGCTGAAAGAAAAGAAGAAATTTGTAGAAAGTTTTCGCCGTTCAACTTGAAAACTTGACACAGAAAAAATGCAAAATTGCCATTTGTTTAATGTTTATTTTTATGACGGAGGAGATTTAATGTATGCGCAAAATGCGTGCGAATTTTATCAAGCTTAGCTGACTTTGACAATCTTCATTTTTTTCCAAGTCAAGTCTCCCGTTTGCTAATTAGCAGATAAATCAGCGATTCGCGAAGCAATGTTATTAATAAACTGATCTTATAATGATCGTACAAAGTGATAGCCTAGCCCTACCAACAAGCGTGTTTACTTGGCGATCCCCGTTATCCGCGCGTCATCTTGCATCTCGACAACAACGGTGTCAGGATCAGGTACCCTGTTGGCGGTAAGACATCCATTGGCGATAGTGGTTGGCAGCACAGTCTCCGACTAAAAATAAATTATTGCACATTGTTATATCAGCGTGAAAATAAAAACCGTTTTGCATGCAGAAACAAATGAGATGAATTATCTAGTAAACGTTAAACACGTTTTTTTTTAGTTTTAATATGTTATTAACACAGCGTAATTAATTATAAAGTTATTTTATAATTATTTTGTATTTTACTTGATAGGCTGCTGCGTCCAATGCCATCAATTCCTTTTTCGAGAGCTGCTCGACAACTGCAGCGGCGTAACAATCTCCTAGCATATTATTGGTGGTTCTTATCCGATCCCTAATCGATATAAAATTATATTAACAGGTAATATTAAAATGTAATTGTTGAAAGGATTTAAAAAAAAAAATTATAACATATATATGATACTTCTTTTCCTATAATTCTTAGAAACGAAACTTTTATTAGTTTATCTCGTAGCATATCGTAATAATAGGACATATTATGAGATAAGACATTTCATAAATAAAAGAATATTCTGCCCGATACTCACACAAACCAATCGATTGCGAATAAAAGAGAAACGTCATTAACGGGAGCATCAATAGCGCTTAGGACAACTAACAGCAGGACGAGCGCAGCGCTTGGTACCGAGGCCGACGAGACGGAAGCAGCAGTAGACGTCAAACTTTGCAAAACGAGATGATAATAAAAAATGGGACGATAAATACATAATTAAATACAAGCAAATAAATAATTAGATAAAATAAAATAAAAATTGATTCGGTAAAAGATGCTTATTGCGAGGCAAAGGAAACTTACATAACGGTGATGATCTCCCCAAAGCCCATGAAGATACCATTCATCTGGGCAATGAATATGCTGGCGACAGCGACGAAGAGTGCGGTACCATCCATGTTGATATTGCAACCGATTGGCAGGACGAATCTGGTGACTCTAGGGTCGACTTTGAGCTTCTCGGTCATCAGACGAAAAGTCACAGGAAGTGCGGCAGCCCTGTACAAAGCTGCATTAGCAAAAATCGGGCAAAGCACATTTCCGTTGATGGTAGAAAGATTCGCTCCACGTTGCCTGTCGCTGCAGTCGTGATGGTCATTCTGGCGTAAATTCACGGGACAGATACAGCGATGGTTTATTTATCGATAGTTTCTTAGAGACGTAACCGATCAAGGTTTGAGTTGAAATAAAACGGATATATAAAAGGATCACAGAAAAATGGTATCCGAACGAATACTCGGAGGAATACTCGGAATTAATATCGATGCATTATTAACTGCGAATAGTAGAAAGAGTGCCAGAACAACTGCCAGAATGACCGTGAGAACAACCTGAAAATCAACCGGGATTAGCTTAGATCACAATTTGTCAGGATATCCGCCAGACCGCATCGCCCACCACATGGATTCTACAACAGACAACCGTATGTACCTTCATGTTGCGGCCATCAATTACTTACCAAGCGCTACCCTCTGTCTCTCAGAGTCAACCACCTGCAAAAGGCCGCGTGCAGTGCGTGTTCTAATACATCATCATGATATTCATACAGTCTCTGTTCAGATACACTGAGAACAGTTTCTCAGTCAGTCACAGTGTACGCACAGTTGTGTACGCTCTCTTCTGGAAACAGTTAATCCACAGAGAAACAGATTGAGTTAGATAACAACTGTATAAAACCTAGCTGGATCATAAACAATATTGAGCACTGCTAAAAGTAATAATACAGATGGGAAAGGGGGAGGAAACAATAGTGACAACAAGTAGGAAAATGGAAATAGGAATAATTGGAATGGTAACAGGATAATTCATTTCGTATTAGAATTAGACGTATGTTGGACTGAAAGAAAGAAAGGAAGGATTTCAGAGGTGCAAACTGAATTTGATTCGTAAGTGCGAACTGAAAAAATGATCGTTGCTTTGCGTGACTCTCAAAAATGAATTATTCAAGAGAGATAAATAATCGCACGTTGTTCAGGAGTACAGCCGGTCATCGACGTCCTCGTCGTACCTGCAAGAGCGAGCTCGGCACAAGCAACCAATATTTTTTCAGTTACGCCAATTCATTTTTAAAAACGACTTAAAATTAATCGTATGGTTTGGCGTGGAGGTCTCCTTTGGTTCGGTTTCTTCTTCCCTTTCCTCGCCATCGCGAGAGAAAAGTTCGAAGAGATCGATTATGGGAATCCTTAGAAGACTTCCACACCGCGAATCAGTCCAGGTAACACGGAGTCAGCAGATCGCCGGTTTGGGCAACATCGTTGCCGAGTAGTTTCACTTTTCGCGATAACGTTACTGGATTTTGAAAGTAACCCCGTAATTTTTCATTTGTCGCAATAATATGTTATATTTTACGCGACGACGAAATTCCGTTTTGCGTAACAATCTGGCTACGAGCTTGCGGAAGTTCGTATGATTTGGTAGTCGGGAACCGGTAGTATCAGCATTCTAAGTGCTACCCGGAACTGCATACCTCTTTCCCTCTTTTTCTCTTTCTCATGTGGCATGGCGAGCTCTCCTCGCAAGCAAACATTAAAAGAGATTGTCATATATGGAAGAAAGACTAACAAGGATAATTTGGAAATTGGCCAGCTCTTCCACAACGTTTTTATATAGAAACTAAGCAAGAGGATTATATGAAGCAATTTTTCTGAAAGTTATGTAAAGCTGGCTCGAATGGTTTGGAAAGGAATATCGGGATTGTGGCCTCGCAAAGCCTCCACACAGCTGGCTGAAACATATTGTCTTCATCAATTGATTCGATCAATACACGTCTTTCATCGCCACGTATCACTCATTGTCTATTTTCTTTTATGGCGTTAAAATGTTTTGAAATTAATTACTCGCACTATATCAATCGCGCGACAGACCAGCTCCATTTCGCGTAAACATAGAAAAGGTCCGCGTGACAAGAAATAAAAGGATGGAAGGAAGGAAATACAGAATATCTGCGAAAGATAACCGGTGAGGAACGGAGGCTACGAGGTCAGAAAATACGATCACAACGTTGACCGAGGCCCTGTGAGGCAGGCGAAATGGAATCTCTCAAGGTCGGGCTCGGGTTCGAAGATCGACGACTCACGTTGATGCCATGGCGAAGGCGGTGAGGGTACCCTGGGCCAGGCCGGCGTAGAATTTAAAGGGATTCTTTCTAACGAAGGCCGCATATATCAGCTGCATGATCACCAGCTGATAGAGAAACACACCGATCGCGATCGTCACGATGAACCACGCCAGCTGCGACATTACTAGTACCAGATCGTCCACGCCAAGTATTTTGCCCGCTATTACAGAGGTGATGCCGATGGGTGTCATCCTGGAAGCCAAATATTTGTATTCCATTATAAAACGACATAAAATTATTTCCAATTTTCATGACACTAACCACATAACAGTTGAGACCATTCGCATGATGACTTCGAACACAGCCTTGAAGAAATCTATAACGACCTGACCTTTCTCGCCGAGTGTTCCCAGGAACGTACCAAAGACTAAGCAAAAGAAAACTATACCCAGAGTGTTCGTGCCGCTTCTGTACTGTACCACTCTCATCAATTCCTCATCCCCCAAGACTGCCGTTGGTAACTGATCGGTGATATTCTGGAAAGGTTGCTTTTTCGGGACATACACTGTGTGCGCCTGTAACAACGTCATTATTCAATATCAAGTTCTTTTCGTTTCATTTTTATATCGTAAGAATCGGAATATCCTTACTTGTTGGAAAGCTGCTTGAAACAAATTGTCCGGAAACATGTTCCTGCGAAAACATTAATTCAAAATCGTATATATTTCAAATATTAGATTGAATACATTAAATAAGGTCTAGGCAGAATCTTCGCGTGTTACATGAGAAAGGGCTGTATATTTTAAAAATAACGCCATTCCCGCGGCCTTCGTTTTATTCATAGCTCTTACACATTGATTAAGTCGTGGCGCAAGCTGCTATGGCGACTTTTCAATAAAAACGATCTTACATTGCGTCACTGAAGCGAACAATTGTTAAATGATTTCCGATAATCGAGCCGCGATATCTCGATTTTAATACCAGGTTGAAGAATCGCGCTGGACGTTGCGCGATTTTTTTGAGCGCGTCTAGCGTGAATAAAACACGTACGATCAATAAACTATTTTCATCTAGACGAGTAGTATCTGCGATCACGATGAATTTCATTTAGTTGAATTCACGATTCGTGAAATGCCACGACCTTAATCCGACTTAGATAACTATATTACCACAATGATTCAGCGACGACGAGAGTATCACAGATCGATATTATTTCAATGTCGCGTTATCATCGTGTACACATTTCTCAAAGTTTTCGCAGTGGAGTACCGCAACGGAAGCGACCTATTTTTGTTGGCGATTTGAAAGCTACGATAGTTAACAAATTCAGCGAGACGCTTAAATGCAATTTAAAAGAAAACAAATCGGAATTGATTAACATTATTTTCCTACCGTTTCATATATATCTATATTGACCTTCATACTTCATTGCACTTCAGTTTTTTTTTTTTTTTGGGAAGACTTCCAAGTGAGTCTATATGCATTATTGATATTGACAGAATCGATATCGGGCGATGAGAGACATCGTAGACATAATTTACCTTCCCAGATCGAGCAGGCTGTCTAATATGTTAACGGCTCTCGCATGATGCGAATGGCCAATCGATTCCCTGATGCCGGGATTACCGGGATGAATAACGAGTACTAGAGCTACGCCAAGCACAGCATTGAGTAAGGACGTTAGTATGAAGTACACCAAAGTTCGAACGGCAATCATTCCGTTCATCCTGGCGTTTAAGCTCGCTGAGCCTGATACATAAAAATGATTACGATTCGATGTACACTTTATCGTGTACATGAAGCAAGCTGAGAGAAAAAGCTCACCTGATATGAGGCTGGCGATTACAAGAGGTAAAATCATTAACTTTAGCAATCTCATAAAAAGCTCTCCCGGATAACTGATCAGCATCACCGCATCGTCTCCAAGGTCCAGAGGTCGCAAACCAAACCCTGTGACGAGATATTATCAGATTAATCCGCGATTCTGCACGAAAACTTTATTTTTTCATTTGCTCGTATAAAACTCTTAAGAACTTTTACGGATGCTTGTCCTTGAACTATATTTAAATTTATTACGATCAATTGGTTTATTATTCGATTGCGAAGAAGGGGCGTCGCGGTTGGCGAAAAGGTGAAGGTTTGAACAATTTCTTTTTTACCTAATGGTAATTAGTTGTATAAGCTATCTACGTCCTCATAAAGGCCATAAAGTATCAAGCATAATGTTTTCTCAAATGAATCATTCATCGAAATAGGTGATTATACAAATAATGGATTACCTCTTCAATACTTGTATTAAAAAATAGATAGAAAAATTAACAATGTGAGGACTAACAGTGTAACCTTGAATTCTACATCTTTAAAAAAGGAATATAAATGAGAGCTTTGATTTAGACTGATCTATCGAGCGGCATCATATAAATTATTACAATACCATCAATGTTTCTACTTATAGACAAGTATGAATGTTATACGTTCGCCCATCAGATACTGAATCAAGTTAGAAATAAAATTTTGTGTAGATGTAACACCCATTTGTATATTGATTGTTTTATTAATACTTTTACTAATCGTTAATGCTTATGTGTGTTTACATCAAATGTACAGAGTTATTAAGTAATTTAATGATTTCATAAAAACGTACTTCGTATTACATTTCAGTTATAATTAAATAAATCATTTCAATTCTATAATACTGTACAACTGACTAATAAAATCAATCCTCACTTAATTAAATATGATTCAACGTTTTATTAATTCCCAGATAAACAAATGATATATTCACGATAGCTGTACATGATTTACTGTGTTATAAACACGAAAACATAGTCCTTATTATATTGGTACCAAGAGGAATCAATATGATTAAATTTATTAAAGGAAACCCTTTATCTCGAAGAGATTTAACGAGATAAAAGGTATTGCTTATTTTTACGAAATCGAAATGATAATTTCGAACTAGGTCGTTCGAGATATACATGTAAAATTGATCTATGCGAAAAGCTCACTTGTAAACATAAAGCGTATTGTATTACCGCTGACGTAAACTTTCTATAAACATTCGACACGTCACAGGTATTTATTATGATTATATGTGTGTGTTTATATTACGAAATAAAAAGTTTTTGTTAAAGGGATTAATTTAGCTTTTCGGTCGTTTATAATATTTGCATAAGTTTATTATTATAAGATCTTTATATGAGCGAAAAAGAGACATTAAGATTTTTTGATGTGATAAAAGAATTGCTGACTGAAAAGAGTTGCTGTTGGGTTGAATAAGATTAAAATCTAAATAATATGGAGTTAGTTCCATACATAGAACTATTAAAAAGATCATGTATATGATAACCATTGTAAATGGTGGTCATAATTTATAGCTGATGTAAAGAGATGGAATATTGAAACGCGACTAACGATTGCGATATACAATAAATATTCTACCGTGCAAGTTATTTTCTATTTAATTTCTGTATTATTTATTGTGTCTTTCAACATCAACAACGCCTGCAAACAACAGTCAAATTGTACAAAATAATTCAAAATTATTATCAAGTATTATTAATTATCCTGAAATAATAATAATAATAATTTTACTTAATATTGTTTTATTTAACTGTTTCTTTTAATATTTACATGTATGGCATATATATTGAAATTAAAGAAAAATTAAAAATTAAACGAAAAAGTTTTCTTTTCTTTTCTAAATAAAACAGCTTCTTTGAAAAAATATTTTAAAACTACAGCTTTTTAAATGCTTTAATTCATCGTGTTAATATTATAATATAATAAAAAGAAATAAACCGTCACTTACCGAGAATTACGCCAAAGAATACGCCGGACAAGGTGACCAAGAGTAGCAGGTTCTCTCGCATCCACTTTCTGGTGTCGGCGGTCACCTTGCGGGGACCCTGAGAGGCCGAGACGTCCTGCCCGCCCATCTTGGCGAACAGATATTCGGAGAATCGGGCAGAGGACTTTTCTTCCATCTCACTGGGCCGCCAGCAAGCGGCGTACCAGTGACCGGTGCTGGTCGTGTACGAACAGGCCGATCCTCCCGCCGATCTCCCCAAACTCCCTTCTCGCGATCTCTCGCGGCTAACGGCGGGGCCCCGGCAGCACCACGACGACGACGGGTTGCCGTTTTGGGGGTGTTTCGGTAAATCCGTGCAGAAGGACCAATCACTCGCGCCTACCAGACGTCGTAGTAGCCTGGCGGCTTGGCGAATGCCTACTAATTCGATCGTGGTACCGGGATAGGATCGGACTATCTTCCTAGTGACGTTGATAATAACTAATAACAATCAGTGACTCTGCTAGAGCTCGCGAGACCGTCTAATCTCCACCCGACTTCTCTTTATCTAACTTCTCTGATATATGCGTAGTATCTTCTATGACGAATGTAAAATGATCCTAAACGACTCGTGTGCTCCGAAATATGCGTATCTATCTCTTCTCTCTAAATGAGAAGTTGTTGCAGGTAACTTCAGTTTATAAGATCCTCGTCACAAAATTGCTCGAGTAGCTCCTTTTCTCAAGAGCTGAACTGTTCGTGCTGTTGCACAAGGTCAGTTACCCAAGAGAGCTGTTAGCTGTTTTCTTCAAATATAACGGTACCACCGTTCTTCTTCCAACTAGCACACTTCACTTTGTGAAGCTGATTCAAAGCTTAGGCGGAAATAAGAGGAATCGATGCGTTTGCACAGCGACAATGAAGAAGACGAAGATGACTGATTCAATGGACTGTTCTAATCAGTATTGCCGATATAACTGAGCGTGCGCATGGACTTCCGACACGTTACTCGCAAAGGATGAGCCCCGACTGCCTGGTTACCGGCGGACATTGCCGTATTGATTTGCCAGGATTTCGTCGTATCCCCAAGCGTTCCCCGTTCTCCCGCCCGGCGACGACAGCGTAACGCCTGCGCGTACTCTAGTGGTTAAGTCGGTCGCTAAAACGTGAATACGCACTACCCCTATACTGTTGCTGCGCGATGATGCATCGCAAAGAGACGAAGGATAGATCGAGAGATAGCCAAGGGAATGAGATATGGATCAGAATATGAACCTTGACACGTAAAAGTAGCAAAGACGAAAGAACCAAGGATGTTGCTGAAGAGCATTGAAAACTTTGTCAGAGTAGTCAGAATCATGTTGTATCATCCTATCTTGAACAAGTATTACAAGACGCTGCTCTTACATTTTACGACGTAATTCATTTTACGTCGCGAGTTAAAGTACTTTGAGCGAATGTCGCAGAATCGAAATAATACTGCGTAATATTCTGCTTTCCAATAAAAATATCATCCGAGAACGGAGTAATTTAATTTAAATGTCGACACGAATTGAATAATTTATTACACATCAAGCTAAAACACGATATATATGAAAATAAGAATTACTGTTTATTTATATTTTTATCTATTTTCTCGTTTAATTTTAAAGTCCTTTTTGAAGACTGCTAAATGAATTTTTGCACAAGGTTATTATATGTACGTCAGCGATAGTTCTGTGTGGGATGATGCTTATCATGAATACATATGTAACTCATCAATATCAGCTTATTTTAAGAACTGGGTAATCCAGTTTATTTTAAACGCTTAACGTCGATACGAATCGAATAAATCATTGCACATTAAAATATGACATGTGATGTATGAAAATAAATATATATTATCGATTATTTTTTTTTTATCTATTTTAGTAAAATCTTTTATTTTTTGTAAGTTAAAAATCTTTCACATTCCTTTTACAACCATAATAATAAAAACTATTTACTATGAATAAGTTTTTATTAGGAATAAGAGATAAAAACTATTCACTTAATATTGTTTAAAAACTGTATTAAGATAAGACGAGGACAAAGAAATGGAAAAATAAAAAGTTTTGCATATAAAATTTGTGTTACAAGATTTTTGTCTTATATAATTTAAGTACATAATATAAAAAAATATAGCTATTTTTAAGAAATATATGTCACGCCTTTGCTTTAGCGGAGAATGGCGAATTGGATAACTGTCTGATCGAACGTGGGTAAACTACTACCTTCGTCTGACTGCAACGGTGGTTACTACTGACGAGTTTGGGAAAGAAGGTGGAAACGATTTCTGGAAACAATGAAAGATGGAAGCACGGCATTTGAATGATAACCTATCTTTTTTTGTCATGGACAGTAGAAAAATCCGTGTAATTATAAAAACCGTGTAATTTATTGAAAACGACAAAAAAATATAATTACTTTGCATTAAACAATACTGCGCTAATAAAATTATCAAATAAAGAAAGGGGAAGCTTACAATAGACTCGTTAAATCTGGGAAACTCAATACAATGGAAATTTCAATTTTATTTTATCTCCAATAGCGTATCGCTTTTGTATAATAATCATGTTATGTCGCTGTCGGCTGCACTCACCTTGTGGAAAATTGGAAAAGCGACACGAGATCCCAATTGACTGAGCGTAATGCAAGCGTAATAAAAGGTGTGTAACATCATGCAGAATATATTCATGATATTACTAATGATGTGCAACAGTTATTTATTCGCTGTTGAAGCAAATAAAAATTTTGTAATTATTCTCATCAGTATTGAAATCCGAATGAACATTGTAAAAACAATGCTCTTCATTAATCATGAATTATTGTTAAGTTATTAACAGCTTGACAGTCAACGAATACTCTGACATACATTAATAATTAATATTTATTGATTAACAAAAACAAATACAATTTTAAATGCTTATTAATCCCTTTTAATCTTTAAGCAGGTTACATTGAGATAATGGTACTTAAAAATTTATTTGTAGGATATAACATTTATAATGAAATCTTTATTGAAATACGGAGAGTAACAGCCAAATTTTTTATAACCAATAAATATTGAAGAAAACGGAACATGTAACATTTGCTTGTGAATGTTTTGACTTTTTTCTCAGTGTAGATAGTTTAAAGATTCGCAAGTTGATAGGTAGTATACTCAGAACACTTCAAAAGAATTTTAACTTTATGATTATATATTGTGTGTTGGTTATGTTATAATTAAATTTACATTAATTATACCCTTATAAGATAGAGAAATGTAAAAATAATAAATTTTAAGACTTCTAGACATCTGGGCAATACTTTTTATTTCCTTTTTCCAGAACAAAGATTTAAAGAAAACCATGTATGAAATTTAAATAATTACTCATATGGTGTATAAATTCACACTGAATTAAGCATCTAAGATCTAGTTTGATTGTTAAAAGCTTTATTCCAAGTTGTTGTGTAATATTTACAATTTTAAGAAATTCTTTAACAAATCCGAGATATTGTGGCCATCCTACTCATTTAAAAATTAATACTTTTTAATTTTTGTACAGCGAAATCAACGATGAAAAATAAAAATAATGTAGGAAATTAAGCAAATAAAAGTTCGGTGCGGTACTTGATGCACAATCATTGATTATATGTATATATAAATTATATTCTTCACTTGCTGTACATTCGAATGTTTCGACCACTTAGGGTCATTCTCAGCGAGATCAACGAAAAAAAAGAAATATAATAAAGTTTGGTACGCAGGAAGGTGAAAACTTTATTATATTTTTTTTCTTCGTTGATCTCGCCGAAGATGACCCCAAGAAGTGATCGAAACGTTCGAGTATACAGCAAGTTAAGAATATAATTTATACAATTTATATATACATATAATATCAATGATTGTGCATTAAGTGCATCGCACCGAACTCTTATTTGCCTAATTTCCTACATTACTTGAATTTTAAGAGTTCATAAATAGTTATTGATGAAAAATTAATCGATCAACGATTATGCTTCGTTCAAACACCAATCAAAATATGTCATATCCGTTGTCGATGAATGTTCTATGAAATATATGAATTAAGTAATCCGTCAACGAAGAGATATTTTGAAACAGGCCATCCTGTTGAATAATGGACAGTTCCTCGCAATCCGAGTCTGCAGAATGTTACAAGAGTCAGGTCTCATCCGCCTCGTAAATAATCCAGAAGCACGAAGACACGATGTGGAGCATCAAGTGCTGTGTAATGGACAAATGGCTATTTACCGATACACAGCACATTGTGTTCCGCATCGCTCTTCTAAACCCTAAAAACTCGCTATCCGAAGGCGATCTAGACGATCAATAATGCTGATCAGTAATACTGACAGTACCAATATTTTTACAATCTATACACGATCAGTATTATTGACGATGTATTTTTATTTTATGTACATTATCTATTGCACTGTGAATATAATAATAATAATAATTGTAATAATAATAATAATAATAATAATAATAATAATAATAATAATAATATAGTGTAAATTTTAAAGTGATATTGATCGAGAATCAAAATTCAGATCACCACCAGTATTCCATGTCAATCCATCAATATTAACGCACAATAGTAATATTGTTAGTATTTGTTAATACTGACAGTATTATTAACCGCGTAGAGTCACCTCAAGACTTTTGGTGCCTGCATGGATTTTGATATCTCGGAGAGATATCGGAGGAGACGAGATTCGCTCAAAAGGAAAAACATTTCTTATCCGTAATCGCGTAATTCAAAAATCTCATCTGACGTGATAAACAGGTTTTTGATCTGACAATATGGTAGAGAGATTCGTACATATCAAACGCGTGTTGTTAGAAAAAAACCAGGAAAGAAATTACTTTGAAGATCTCTGTAGGATTTTGTTAGTAGAATTTTATTTACATTCGATAGAATTTATTCATTCCATTCAAATGTAACTTTATACAAACGTAGTCATTTTTTATAAACTTGAAATAAGAAAGTCATTTTCGGAAGGCAGTGTTTTGCGGACTAAATAGATAAAGCATTTTCTCTTCCTTTCTCTCTCTTTCTTTCTTTTTCTGTCAAAAAGAAATATTATTTATACCTTATATACATTTCCTTATATACATGTCATTACATGCAAAAACTTTATTACAAAAAGATACTAAATGAATGGAATCTCCTTCAATCGAATCTGATTGGATATCAGTTTAAGATTTAGAGAGAATGAAGGAGAAAAAGAATAAAGACAGGAAAGAGAGAATTCCAATGTTTAGATTATCGGTACGTAGGAAAATACAAATCTGACTCTTTGGAATCTACTTGAGGTTTATTCGCGTGCGCGTATTTGCTGATTAAACGTTCTTAAATCTTATAAAGCCACTACCCCATCAGATATAATGGTCCTCGAGCGAAGGAAATGGAAATCTTATAAAATAATTGATGCGTTCTATCTTGCGGCAATGCCGATAACATCACATTATTTTCTTTTGATGAGATGGCAACATTTTGAAATCTGTAGAGAGAAAAAGAAAGAGAGAAAGATTTCATAATTATATCACATACATAATAAATACATACATAATAAATAGAAATATTACGGATGTACAATAAATGTACAAGCGAGCAAGATAAATAATTCTCTTTCCTTTTACGAAGCACATGCAATTTCGATCATCCGGATAAAATATATAACGGAAATCCAATCGTAGCAACACGATGCTTAATTTATTGACGCGATTGGGCATTTAGTGTACGTGCTGTACACGTGACCATTAGCACATTGATCAGTCGGTGCTAATTAACGTGTACGTGCAAACGTGGAAGGATCGAGAGCTATGTAAATATACAGATTCGAATTTACTTCCGTACTACCGCGCGAGATCAGTCTATTGACGTTAATAATAGTACAATTTCGAGAATACTCGATGCTCAAGCAATTATAATTTGTTCCGTCAGACTCTCGTTATATGTCCTATTTCTACGATGTAAACAAGCTCCCATACTCGCTGATGAGATCTAAACAACAAGAGTGCTCGAGATATCCGTCAATTTAGGCAGAGGACCACATCGATAATGAAAGAGTGTAAACAAGCAGGTATTAGACATTTAATGTTCGAGTTCGAAATTTAATACAGATCCTCTGATCCCCTGAGTCGTAAAAAGTAATCTTGATCGGAGGATATGAAACGACGACAATGTTGTGTACACATATAATGGCTTTATCAAACTTCTTTAAGTTATGACGGATTAAAGTTGACACATTAAAGATAAAATTTCGCGTATACTCTAAATTTTTAGGAGTGAAATTTCATTCCCAAAAGTTTCAAAAGAATGGTAGATACGGCAGGAATGAATTTTTCACTTTTGAGAGAGTGAAGAATCACTTCAAGCGAGAGTCAATTTTCTTTCTCTCGCTCTCGCTTTCTCTCTGTTTCTCTCTCTATGGAGTAAATAATTTCACTCTTCAAAAGAAAAGATTAAAATTTCGCTCTAATAAATATTAAGTTCAACCTCCTTACATCAAATCTTAATGAAATCATTCGATGTGTTTTTGTATAAAACGAACGAATCTAGCAGAAAAAAGCGTCCTTCTGCTCCAGAAAGCGACATATTAATAATTAAAGTTAATCATTGTTAGATTAGGAGATTTACTCCTTGAAGGAGTGAAAGAAATGAAATTCACTTTTGCTGAGCTGGCGCAACTATCACTTTTCTTGGAGTGAAATTTCACTCCCGAAAATTTAAAGTGTACGAGATATTAAATTAATAGACTTTAAGAGCACACCAGATTACACACTTCTTCCTAAAATAGGAGTATTTAATTGGCGCGGTTTTTGTGTGTCTACAGTTTGTCTACTCTACAATTGTAAATATCTATGTAAATTGCAAATACACGAACGTACAACTGAAGCGGCAAAACTTGCTGAGTAAACTTAATGATTGCATCGCTATTGCTCGATGCAGGCCGGTAGATCACTTCGAGTTTAGTCTATCTCGGTAAAAACAAGAGTGCTATTATACCGGCACGTAAAACCACGTCAGCTAAAGTGTCGAGAGTTCGTTCTTTCGAGACTCTTCTCCTTTATGATATCCTCAACAGCAATCTCAAGTCTTTTCGTTTTCATGTACATCTTCTCATCTAGATTCTTCAAATTTTGAAGTCACTGGGTCAGACGGTGGCATTCAAGAAATTCCAATACATCGATGTTCGAACTGCGCGTGTTCGAAAACAATTTCTCGTGACAATTTTCGTTTCGACGTTATATGTAGATATCCTGCGTCGAATATGCATGTTGATCCCGCGGAGTATCTCTCTATCTTGTTTGTATTTAATCACAGTTTGTATACAACTTTAGAGGAAGCATACTGCGTTTGTATCTCGTCAGCGCTATTGAGAAGTCACATGACGCTACAGTATACTAAACCGTTTCGAGAACTGTTGCGGTATTTCCATTTAAAACGTAAAACGTTTCGTAACGGAAGTGAGAGAATACGTTGAATCACTCTCGTTAATGATTAGATAATTGAAATTCGTTCGTCGTTTCAATTAATTTTTCGAAATGTACGTAAATAAAACAGCACATCTTAAAATAATTTACATAATAGCAAAAGAAGAGATGTTTCTGCAGTGAAAGATATTTTTCTTTAATTATAATTTTTTTAAATACTTTTCTGTATTAACGAGACTACAAAAGCCTCCGGTTTTGCATTGAATTTAATTGACTTGCCAGGACAATGTATTTAATTATTTTTTTTTTCAATTATGTCATTTTATTAAGAATGGTGTTTCTTTAAATAAAGCTTAATAATCAAATAAGTCTTTAAAAAAGTTTACAAGTGTATTAAATTATATATAATAAAATGCAATCTTTTTGTATAGAAATGTTTACAATGCAGATATATAACAAAGGAATTACATGAGATAATAGCGTTGATTTAATTAAAATATCATGAATTAAGAACTATTTTGTGTCAAAACAAATATATTTATCTTTCATTCTTCTCGCATTTCCTTTGCAACAGTTTTGATGTTTAGTATTGTGATTGCACGTACAATGTTTCAATTGCATAGTGCGCCATAATTATGACAATAGAGAACGGATTAAGCTTCAGTGTAGCTAATTTTCGATGATAGAACGTAGAGAAGAAAATCTGCTACCGCTATATAAGATGTACCAACACCAATATCTTGTAGTTCCAACGTCTCTCTCACGCTCGTTGGCCATGAATAAATACTAACTTCGCAGATGGTTGTGGTTATCAGCATCCGTTGTGTCGCTCCTGGAAGAGTATTGTTGCGGCAACAATACCATTTCAATATTTCGCATTCGAATGTCGCTTCGTACGTTATAGTATGCACAATCGACAAATACAAAATACCGCCGCGATTCCTATTGCACGTATTCACTTGCGGAGATATGAAATGAATTATTAATACGAAAAATTGTTACAATAACTTTTTCTCGGAAAAACGCTATTATTTGTTCTGTGTCGTGCAAAAAGATTTTAAAAGACGAACGATAAAAAAAATATGAGTTAATTGTAATTAAAGATTCCCGCACACTAATCATATAGATAAAGTGATTTTGATCAATTGGCTAAAATTATAATATTTTATAGATTATAAGATATTGAAAAATTTTCTTAGGCAAAATTATAACAAATTTTGCTACAATACCATTTTAAAGTTACTATTTTGAGTTGCTGATTGGAGTGAAAAATATCTTTTATTTACTAAACTATTCACTTTTTGGTGACCTTAATACTTGTATGTATAGAATAATGAGATAAACCAACTGATTTAGATAGAGAAAATATATATTTAGTAAACTTGTAGTAAACTTGTAAAAAATTTGTGTAAAATTTAAATAATGTGTAAAATATATTTTTTTTAAATATTTAAATATTTAAAATATTTTTAAATATAGAAAACTCTTACAAATTGCTTAACTTTTTAAGTCATTTTTTTCATATGATTAGTACGAGGTTTCCTTTTTTAATAATACTATTTGAAATAATCAAAAGTAAAATACAATTCGAACAATCATTTTTATTGAGTTTTTATTTACTCAATTCTATCTATCTAAACATCTAAACATCACACTTGATTCGTTTGTATGTGTCAAAAGCTTCAGAAAAAAAACTTGCTGAGATTATAAAAATTACGTTACACGACAATATACACGTGGCGGATTTGCTGACACACGGATTGCGACTTATATCCGTCCGTATGTCCAATGTCCATCCCTCCGCGATTCTCTCGCCTGATTGTTTGTCCTTTATAACAAATGGAAGTCAAGCAGCTCCATTTCCGTCTATGCTTTTAGGCACTTTCGTCGCTTCGTCACTTGAAACGCGCGGTGTCATCGCACGCTCAGTGAACTTGGAAATCTTTCTAATGTTACGATCTAATATTCGGGACTCTGATAGTTTGTTTCCAAATTTCGATTAATTAATGGTCCAAAGAAAGAGAGAAGGAAATACAATAGAGAGAAAGAGAAAAGGACGACCGTGAGAGGAGAAATTGTACTCTTCTTGGAAGATAGTGTCTTCTAAAATGGGCTAAGCGAGAACGTTTGATGGAGGATATGGGAACATTTTATACTGGGAAAAGAGACTGCGTAAAATCACGGTATCTATAGTCCCGGATGCAGGATCGAACGAATTATTTGTAGTCACGAAGGATCGTACGTTCTTTCCGTTAAATTTCCTGGTGCGAAACGTTCCATAAAATTGGAACGTCAAAATACAATTTTTCTTTCTCTGAGCCAGAATCGGAACTGACATGGAGCCTACCGTTATTCAATGTCTGATTATAGATATATTAGGCTTTTGTACAAAATATATTCACATTTATCAAATTAAATAACATCCACTACTACTTGAAAATAGCAAACTCCTTCTGCTAATTATTGAAGCGATATTAAATACATGATATGTAAAATAATTTCGACTGCTAAAAGATCGTCCAAGGAAAATTAGACGCTTCAATCGCTATAACCGATCGATGGAAAACTATACGTATTTCTGAAAGAGCAACACGTGTTTACGCGGAATATTTTTGCCACGTAAATAGTTTCCCGACTTCCTATGTATTGAAAATCCACACCATTCTGTTCGTTACATTCGTAACGTTTTGGAATTCGCCCAGCGGTGCTTTTGAAAGGAACTGTTTGCAATCACTTGAAATCCTGTAAACAGGACCCGCATGTCTGCGTTTTCGATTGCTTTCAGATGAAAATCATTTTTGCATTCTTTAATGTTAGCGACTGTCATAACACCATGTTTCTACTTAGCAGTAAAATGTTCAACTTTTCAAATCAATCGATTCGAATTATTTCATTCACTTTAGTAATATTTTTCCATTTATAAAATTGATAAGAGAAAAATGAAGGGAACACGCGTTTATAATCACATTTCTGTCAAGAAACTTATTTAAAATCAATTTTAAGACCTGATATGATTCTAAATGTATCTTGAAAGTCAATCATTTTCAACATTTAAATAATTATGATGATATATTCGTATTTCTAATTATATTTCTTGATCAATTGATTCAAACTTTTCAGTGACTCCATAATATTTTTTCACTTATAAAGTATGTACAAGATAAATGAAGGAAGCGCATTTATAATCGGATTTCTATTACGAAACTCAATGAATCTTGAGAATCAATCATTATTAATATTTAATAATTGTAATGTCTAGTCATAAGAAACATTAAATATTAAATATTAAATATTAAATATTAAATATTAAATATTTTAGATATTATACAAGATTTAATATTATTGTAGAATCTCTTAAACAGCTTCTCTACGTCAACTCACGCTTTACTGATATTTACTATCTCAATCTATCTTACTCCAAACCTTTTTTACAAGTATGAAAGCAATCTATTCTTTGCCATCTACTCTTCTTATTCCGCTTTGTAAACTTTTTATATTTTTCATACATTTTTATATATTTTTTTTTTTATATTTAACTATGATATATATTTCGGCGAAAACTTTACACATTGATTTTAAAAAGATATATTTGGATCGCATGTTACTCTTTTAATTATTTTCTTAAGAATCTCAAGCTAAGTTTCACACGAATAATATTATTTGACTTCTCAGCTGAGTAGTCTCACAATCAGCTATTCTCTAAGCAAAGATGGCTATTGAACCATCTGTATTTCGAATTACGAGCTCCAGTTTAACCTGATGTACGCTTTTAAGACGAGACAATATTCAAGAAACGAATATAAGAATACGAATATATATAACTAATCTTTTTCTCTTCTTATCCTGACGTACCATAACCTGAACAAACTTTCGCAAGAAAAACGAAAAAGATTAATGATTCTTGATAAAATATTTTTTTTTCTTTAATTATTGTTTGCCGATGAGATACTATATTCGCAAAAAATTGAATATTTAAGATAAATGCTGACTCTATCATCTCATCCGTTCCCGAACATTGACGCGGTTTCCGGTTGCCTCTGCTTCCGAATGTTATTTCGCTATGACCTAGGCTGCAAATAAGAACGAATTGCCTCATCGGGAAAACCGAGTTTCCGCTGGAAAAAATATAATTGAGCGTGTTGCATCCGTCCCTCTTTTCATAACGAACGTTTAGCGAACGCGATCTGTTCTTCGGTTTAGACTGTATTTAGTTTATACGAAATTGATAATTCAATACTCTCATGGGTGTGGTTTCGAGATTTGGCGTCTCTATTATATTTGTTCTTCCTAGCGGTTTTACTTCGTTAAAACTTAAAATTAACTTTTTTTTTTACAAATGTAGTGATAAATGCAAATGATGGTCTTAAATATTATTAAATAACATATTTCTTTCAATAAAAATATCAGGGCGTAAACATTTTTAGTTGCATTAGAAAAAGTTTTTACGAATTTTGCCGCAAGGGAAAAGAAATGAGCAAATAGATAACGAAAAAAAACTCTCTCTCTCTCTTGAACTAATTTTAGATAAACTTAACTTTAGTTGACCTGAAACGCAATTGCTACAATGTCTAAATATTAAAAATTCTGGAAAATGCGACGTTAATTAAATGTTGATGCATAAAAAATTAAATTTCAACAAATTTGAGAATTTGATTATTTAATATAAATAATATTAATTGATAAAAAAAATATTTCTTTAAAAATTCTATTTTAATCATATTTGCGTTTGTGGCTTTCATTTTCTCAATGCTAATTTGTCCTTTCATGTTTTTTATCACCACATCGAAACCACCATCCATTAAAGTGATTAGTTGTATCTCTTAACAATAAACATTTAATATAAAACTTCATTATTTATAGTTGAGATAACTGACAATGTGATATACAACTAGGATATACATATTATACAACTTGATGAATTTTTATAAAAATAAAAGTGTCCTTTCGAAAGTTTATCATCGTGTATAATCTTGTTTAAAATATCTTGGGAATTACTTTGTACTCAAATTACTATTATATCAAAGAGACGTGATACTCTTTATATAGGAAAGCGATTCTTCATTTTTTTCTGCTGTAACAAGTAAATATCGCTTGAATATGGAAGTTGGTAAAAAATTTGAATTAAGTACTGATGAAACGCTATAATAAAAACGAATTGGTTTATAAGAGCTTTTCATGAAAATTGTTCCCAGAATTTTAACAAACCTGTTATTTTATTCAAAATTCAAATTGTAAAAATTGACGGATAAAGCATGGCAGAAAGATTTATCTCTCAGATGTCGATTTTTCATAAACTGCGAGATGGAGCCTACATTTCTAAAACATCGCAATACGCAGAGAAAAATGCTTCGTTCGCATTGAATTTACAAGTGTATGAAAATGTAAAATGTAGAAGAAAGATCGGTGCGACGAATCCTTCACGTTCGCATTCAACAATAGGATACCTAATTCAAAAATGTGTTTTGCGAATTCTTGGATATTCTTGGATATTCTTTTAAAAATACTCTTACTAAAAAAAATGCCGATAAAAAAATCTGAATATGTACGTATAAACTATATGTACTTTATAACTTAATTTTAAAATCAAAAACTTGATTAAATTTGATTAATTATTTTCTCCTTCGCGTACACAGAAGAAAGATTATTCTTAAATTAACCATAATATATAAAAATCTTGTGACTTTGCTTCAAAAATATTAGTCTTGATTTAATTGAATTTATTTTGATGCAAGTATTACTTTGCACTCAATTCAAGACTTGCTCAATCAAAAATCTTACATTAATATAAATTCAAATCAAGATTAATATCTTTGAAGCAAGGTTACAATATTTTTGTAAATAATTAAAATCTTTAAAGTAAGATTATAACATTTTTGCTTATTACGAGTGTATTATGGTTGATTTAAGAATAGTCTTTTTTCTGGATATGTTTTTTATTAGAATATACAATTTTTTGAAAGATCTCAAATTTTGATACAGATTTAAAAATAATTTTGTTGAACAACTAAAATAATTATGCTGGAAACTAAAACATGATGCTGCAAAAAAGTTTGATATTGTAGCAACTAGTTTGAACTTCCGTCAAAATATTTTTGATGGATCAAAATTATTTTTAGAAATTATTTGTAGCAAACTTTAGATTTTTCAACAAATTCCAGCTATTCTTTCCGTGTGTTATTTATGCTTCCAAACATTATTTAATATCAGAGTAATAAGCTTTAACAACTACCGAGAACAGATACCAAGTGTATCTAACCGTCTATCTACAGTTATGTAATCAATTCATCCAATAGTTGCAGTCGCATATATCGTGCAGATCGTCCGACGTCTTATCGGATCCACAACGAGGCGATAAACGATCGACGAAGGCATTAGGTGTTCGCAGTACAGCGGAAAATGATATTCTTGGTACCTAGCGCAAGTTTACTGAATGATAAACCGTTCGGGGAATTCCGCTGTTTCGCCACTGGGATTCGATGCAAACAGGCAATCCGGGCTAATTTCAAATTAGACATAGTGCATTCGAAATAATCTGAACGGGACTATTAGTACATAATTTTGCCATTATTCTGTTAACTATTGTAGCACGTATTGTATTGATATTTTTCTCTCTATCGAGTGTTAAATAGGCAAGTAATTTAAAGATACGCAAGTTGATAGGTGACAATTCAGAACTTTCAAAGTTTTAATTTTACAATTATATTTTTTTATTAATTTTATTATGTTATATTTTTTACTAATGTTTTACTAATGTTATCATTAAATTTATATTCAGTTATATATTTTTATGAGATAGAAGAACGTAAAAATAATATGACATAATTATAATTTTTTAATTAATAATAATAATAATTTCTGGCCACCTGGGCAAAACTTTTTATTTTCCTTCTCCAAAATAAATTAAAAAAAAAACCTGAGGTCATCTCACTATGGCCATCTCACTTAAAGGTTAATCCTCGAAAGGAGATTTTAATTTAAAATGGCGAACACATACATGGTTGTATATACAAATTGTATAGCTCTTCCAGATTTTTAATTAGTAAGTAAAATTTTTTTTGCTCTTTTATGTCATAGGGGACGCGTTCTATATTAAATTCTGTGCAATAATGATATTTTCATACGCGTCGCATTACAATAATGCATCCCCGCAGATATTAAAGCCTCGAATGCGTGCGTGCGGAATAACTGCTTAATCCAGATAAAATTCAAACGCAAGCAAACGATTTACATCCGAGGTATTTCCAACTCGTTGCTGCTGAATAATTCGACCTATTTTGTGCCATCTGACAGCGTTATGAATAATCGCTCCATCGTCGGTTCGTTGTGTAAGGATTAGGACACACGCAGTGCGGGCGGCACCGGCCACCGGAAGCGTACCCAGCAAATTGAATTCCTGCAAGTTCAGAAGCGGCACAAAGGATGTATTATTCCATGAATCGATCGTCTTCTGTTATCCTTACTGTGTCTTCTCCTAAAGGGATTAACGTAATCGCTTTATATGGTCAGTCAGGAGCAAAAGAGAAACATTAAAATCGATCGATCTCCTTTCTCAGTCCAATACGATGTGTCCAAGACTACGAAGAGAGAACTCTGGAGAATTCGTTCTCATATAATTGCACTTAACATATTTTAGCCGCTGCCTCATAAGATTTAGAAACGCCAGCGAATCCAATTAAGGGAACCGGACGACAGATACGCGCCCTTCCACTGCCTCGAACATCACGATCGAAAGTGGACTGTAAATGCCGGGGCAGAATCGATACCATCAATAGCTCTCGCTAACGAAATCCTAGGTGATCTGAAAGCAATACATATACTTAGCACGAAGCGTAATTTAAGGATGCAATTTAATCGATGCGGATAAACACAACTAATGATACTTATCTAAAGAAAAAGACCAGACTAAGATCTCGTGGCGATTAAATCAATTCGATAATTAATTTCTCAAACGAAAGATATTGCGAGTACGCGCTGCTCTTTTCATCACATTAATCGTGAGAATTTTATTTTTTGGAATTTCTACTTAATCTCGATTCATATCAGAAACTGTACATTTTACTGGAGAAAAGCCAATAATGTGGTAACAAGACAGGGTTTTATATGTTGCTATAAGCCACGCGTTTTTGTATTGTCGTTGGTATCACTTAGCTCACTATATATTGATCAAAAAATGAGCGCTAAATTGCAATTCATAATCTTATTAATGAGAATTAAGCGAGCAATTTTGTTGATAGTATAATCATAATATGTGCCATAACGTTGCTGGAAAAGCATTGGTTTCTCTGAAAATGATGTGAGAATTGCGATTCTTGTCAAGAAAGTTATTTATTCGAACAAATTCACGCTTGAGGTTTACCTTAATTTGCATACACAATTACATTTTGCATTCTAAACTAAAATACGAGCTTTGTAGATAGAAAATTTCAATTTAAATGTTGGCGGGTCGCAGAAAATTGTTGCGTAAATGTTGTATTACAGTTGTTTCAGTTGTTTATATTATATAATCTGCGTTATACGTTTTTATTTCCTGGAAAAAAACGAAATTTATATTGTTCTGTTTCTCATAGTCTTCGTCTTATTTTGAACCTCTTCAAAACTTAGCTATGCTTTACAAATTAATACTCCTTTCAGGATATTAATTGCTTGAGAAGTAACATATTTCAACTCTGAAAGGTTAAAATGCCTTTATATTTCAGCACGTTGACGGTTTCGTTTACTCATTAAACAGGAACTGCAGCCTCGAAGATCCAACGAACTTTTCAAGAACAATCGATGGGAAGTCCGTTGTTTGTCGCTCAGAGTCAATTCAAAACTTCAATTGTGGAAAGTATGGCTGCGCGAACGGGGGGGGGGGACATTCCAGCTTCCATGGCTCATTTCTGAGAGATTAGACGAATGCATCTCCGGCATAAGGCTGCGGAGTACCTTTATTCTTGCTGCGAGTAAATTATTATTGGCAGAATAAAGTAGGCGAAACTTGCAGCGAAACACCATCGCGTTCTTCTCGTCCTTCAAATTCTGAGGTTTATAGAACTCAAAGGATGGTACGATGTGTACATAACTATCGTCAAAGTCATGCGTGTCACGAAAATAAATATATTGGATAGCAAAGCTATATCTTGCTGCGTGAGTTCAACATTTATAAAGACTATATACAAATTTTAATCGTAATCATAAGCAAATCGACCAATCATAGTCGAAACGCAAGATCGCAATTTTAAATGTAATTGATCGATTTACTTGAAACTTTACGATTATGACTAAAATTTTTGTACGTATAATAGCCTTAATTAAGAAGATTTGATGGTTTAGCAAAGAAATTATATCTAAACAATTATCAATAAAAATCATTAATATAATAAGTTTTCTTTATAACAGCATCAATATTACGCATCATCTTAACTAGCATATTTTAGTTAAAAATTTTGATCTAGATAGTGGATTTTCATAGAAAGTTATTTCTGCTGTATTAAATTTGTTGTACAATTACAACAAATATGACTACTTATAATCGCTAATTTCATTCAGAGTTGTTCAACTTTATTACTTTAACTAGAAAACTGTTTGTCCATATATTGAGGCTGTTATAGATATGAACGTCCTGAGGAGAGATAGGAGACAAAGGAGGATTTGCTCCTTTTCGAGTAACAATCTAGTATAATTTTTCTTTTTTGATTTACATCTTAAGTTTGTTCTTTATTCTTGCACTACCTGAATTGATACATATGGTGCAATAAGTTGAACTGAAACATATATATAACGAATTCGATTGGACTGGTGCGCATTAAAGCCATCGTACACAAAATAATATAAAGATATATTTATAAATAAATACAGAAATCAATTAAATCGTGAAATACATTTTATTGTGCTATTAGATAAAATATGTATTTCAATCTGTAAAATATGTATTTTAATCTGAAATACTTGCATTTCATTTTTATGTTCAAATTAAATCAGCGTACAACGGCTTTAACATGCACTAGTGCGCACTGAATGCTTCCAATTAAATTCGTTAATACATTCGCTCCAACTTATTGCACTGTGTGCACCAATTCAGAATAAAGAACAGTCCTCGAATCATATGATAAGAAAATTTTTAATATGAAATACATTGATATATAATTATATATATATA
>NW_017259196.1:1813865-1814723 GCF_001594045.1 Atta colombica
AAATATAAATGGGTAAAAAAAGTTATATAATAAAGACGTTATCATCATTATTATCAATTAATAGATAATATAATTAAAAATGAATATAAATTCAAAATTAATATATATAAACTATCAGAATAAAAGAGTCAATTAGATTACTGTTAATCGCTAAAATTATTATTCAAAATTAATACATCGAAATTACAATTACAAACGACATTTCCTAATAACTCTAAATGTAGACTTCATTAGTAAAATTCATATTTGTCTTAAATTCTTTTTAATCTCGCTGTCAACCAAGTGTATTACTTCTATTTTGTCTATAAATTATTACATTAATCTGTCTTGAACATTATTTTTCGATGAATCTGGTAACCAATAGAGAAATCATTTGATTTCATTGCCAACATGATATCAACTATCATCATTCTTTGATGGAATTCTTGATATACTTACATTCCTCTCACAATCATATACAATATATTTATTTGGTGATTGTGAGAGGATTCTAAGTATGTCAAGGATCCCATCAAAGAATGTTGATAGTTGATGTCACATTGGCAATGAAATCAAATGATTTCTCTGTTGCCAAATCTATCGGAAAATAATGAACACTCAAGATAGATCAATGTAATAATTTATAGACAAAAACGGATATGCAGGAGTAAGGAAGAACAACTTATGTTTTATTATATGTTTTATTAACATATATATTTGGCCTATAGCGAGATTTTATATGTATATATATTTATATATACATATATAATATATTCGTTTTTGTTTATTATATATATATATATTACATATATAAAGAATTTAAAACAAATATAATTTTATTGATGCTATTCAGGTTCAAAATGTCGTCTGTAATTATAA